>NW_026652287.1:64575163-65064405 GCF_009828535.3 Hylobates moloch
CGGAACCGAAGCAGAAGACCGATCAAGGAGGTCCTGACCACAGGACTCCTATGGGTCCCAGTCTGGGTCTCCGGCAGGCCCCTCTGGTAGTCCTCTTCCTACCCGCCGTGTGGGGCTGTGCCGCCGCGGCCGCAAACGCCAGCACCTCCGCCCCAGTCCCCGCAGCCGCCGCGTCTCCGCCATTTTTTAAAGGGTTCGCAGCCTTCCTCCCCGGCCAGGGTAGCCTGGATCCAGGGTGAGTCGGCCTTGCCTGGGCGCATGCGCGGGCCCGGCCGTGGATTTCTTTCCAGTGACAGAGGCCGTGGCCGGGGGATGGGTCCCTGAGACTTGGCGAAGTAGGAGCCCTATGTCATCGTGCGTCAGAGTCGGGGCTGAGACCAGTCCTGGCCAGGCAGTTAACAGGATGGTCTCCAGAGGCCGGGATTCGCGGAGGGTACACCGGCAGGAAGGAACCCCAGGAGGAAGAAACCTCAGACAGCTGGCCGGGGAGGTAGTGCGGCATCCCAGCCTCAGGCGTGGGTGGACGGTGTGCCGGTGAGTCTCCCCAAAAGTGGTGCCCTTGCGATGTTGAGGACAGGTCTACCTGTGTGCCCGTGGGCTGCTGTTACTGGTGGGTCGCAGTTGCGGAGAGCAGAACCCCGCAGCTTCAGGGGCTCCCTGGGTGTGGGTGTTACCTGCTGTGTGTCTGTGTTCGTTACGGGTGTTTGTAAGCTTGTGTGTGTGTGTGTGTGTGTGTGTGGCTGTGGGTGTTTGTGCGCATGTGTGTCTGTGTCGCCACTTATGTCTCTCTCTTACGTCTCTCTCTCCCTTCTCGCTGTTTCCGTCGCTCTCTTTCTGTCCGTCTGAGTGTGTGTGTTTCTTGGGACACATGTGCCGTGCGCGCCGGAGGGTGGGTTTCTTTCACGTCCGCCTTTCTTCTGGTCAGCCTCTCCTCGCGTCTCTGCCTGGGTCTTCTGGACGGTTGGCAGTGGTTTTCCCGGCGGTTGCAGTTTGTGTCTGTGAAGGCCTGGGCAACATGAGAGTCTGCGTCGCAGCAGACCTGCAGGGGTTTTCATCCCCTCCCCATCTGTAGCAGCCTTTTTGCTAGGATTCAGACGACCACTCCCCAAGGAAGGACAACGGCCTCACAGGTGCTCATTGTCCAACCGCAGGAGAGTACCCGCAGACCTTCAAGAAGATGGTTCTCACTCGTGTCGCCCTTTACCCTCATTGCGAAATCTAGCCACAGCTCGACACAGGGACGGAGAAGGAAGCTGGCAACGGGATTGGGTAAACATTTCTGTGGCTCAAACGCTGGCCTTCCCTGCCAAGTGAAACGTTGGGCACTCCTCCCCGGATGGCCGTGGTGGCGGCATTGCCGCCAATCATGCCTGGGCTCTGGCCTCTGCTCTGTCCTCCCTCTTGTTCTGCCTGCCCTGAGAAGCCTAGGGGCTTCTTAGTCTGGCTCAATGTCTTCAACCCAGAAGACGTCCCAGTCCATCCGAGAGAAACTTCCTGGGGGTCGGTGTCATGATTGTTTCCCTCTCCAAACCTTTTTCATCGTGATTGGGCAGGTGTGGTGATCCTGGAGCTCTGGGCTTCCATAGCTGTCTGAGACAGGGAAGCTTTCTGGGTCTCCGTGGCCCAAGTGATGGCTGCGTGGTCGGTCCAGGAAGAGCGCTAGGCAACCCGACCATTCCTGACATTTGCCTTCTAGGAAAGGCGGTGTCACATCCCACCTGCACTTCCTCTCTGATGGTTGAGGGCCATCCGGTTCCTCTGCTCCTGTGGAAAGAGCCTTCTAGCACTGAATCTTCTGGCTGCCGTGGAGCCAAAGGGACTGGGTTTTCCTGGGTGCAGGGGAGGTGGCGTCAGGGGTACTTACCCGGTGGCGGGGTGGGCGTGTGGTGTAGTTTGTGGAAACCCCTCAGCCCCTCTGGCAGGCATCCCTGAATGTGGCTCGGATTCGGGCGCAGGCCCTGTCTGGCAGGTTTTCAGGTGCGCTTGGCTTTTGCTGTGTCCAGGACTGGTCTCAGCCCGGACTCCGACGCACGATCACACAGGGCTCCCTCTCTCACTCTTGTCTGTGTGTGCGTTGGGTCAGATTTGCTCTGTCAGCTGGCGGGCGTTTTCTTGCACGTCAGCCTTTCTTCTTGTCAGCGTCTACCCTGGTGTCTGCCTGGGTCGTACGGCCAGTTATCCATCATTTTTCCGACGGTTGCAGTTTGGGTTTGTGAGGATCTGGATGAGGTGGGGAGCGGCGTCAATCTCGTAAGGATTTAAATCACCTCTACACCCTCCGAGCCCTCTTTTTTAGGATTAAGGGCACCACACCTTAGGCAAGGATAAAAGCCTCACCAGAGAGGTCATTGTCTACCTGCAGGAGCGGTGCAGAGCAACCTCAAAGAAGATCGTTCTCATTCATCTCTGTTTCATCTCATTGAGAAATCTAGCCACAGGGTAACACAGGTTTTGAGAGGATTGGAATCGGACGTGGGAAGTATCTGTAAGTGTTCAGGCTGTGTTTGACATATCATTAAACATCGTCTAGTGAGTGTTCTGCAGATAGCTGGCATTTGTTTTACTGAATCAAGGAAAAGAAAAAATGCTGAGAAAAAATGACACAACTTGCCTGCCAGCCCATCTGATCGTTACAAAGTTGATAGTAATTTTATCTTCTCATGTAAAGGTCCTTAGCAGTGATACCTAATTTCCTAAGGTAGCCTTGCTTTATTTTGTATGATAAAGCTGTCATGCACATCAGAGTATCTGGAAATTCTTCCCAACACCCTTGACATACGTGATTAATCACATTCCCAAAATGACCTACCAAAGAAAACAACAGAAAATCATTTGTTACTTAGTTCCTTCAAATTTGTTAATTTCAGTTGTGGTTCCTTCATGCATGAAAAATCTCATGTGTGTCTGGCGGTCTTCTAGCCAAAGATTTCATCTTAAACAACCTAAGTATTGAAATGCTTGTGCCCTTTGATTAATTTTTCCTACATAAATACTTTGATAAAGAGTTACATTGAGGCCGGGCATAGTGTCTCACACCTGTAATCCCTCCTCTTTGGGAGGCTGAGGGAGGCAGATCATGAGGTCAAGAGATCCATAGACCATCCTGGCCAACCTGGTGAAACCCCATCTCCTCAGAAATACAAAGAATTAACCAGGCAAGGCCAAGCGCTGGCTTATGCCTGTAATCTCAGCACTTTGGGAGGCTGAGGCGGATGGATCACATGAGGTTAGGAGTTCAAGACCAGCCTGGCCAACATGGTGAAAACTTGGCTATATTAAATATACAAAAATTAGACCCTGAAGGTCATGTCCGAATGAAAAATACATTGTTTGGCTCAAATTGTCTGACACTAAGGAACAGTGCAGACTGGCCAAGTGAGGTGTCTCACACCTGTAATCCCGTCACTTTGGGAGGCCGAGGCGGGTGGATCACCTGAGGTCAGAGGATCAACACCAGCCTGACCAACATGGTGAAACTCCGTCTCTACTAAAACAAAGTACAAGGAAATTACCCGGGCGTGGTGGTGCACGCCTGCAAATCCCAGCTATTTGGGAGGCTGAGGCAGGAGAATCGCTTGAACCCGGGTGGCGGAGGTTGCGGTGAGGAGAGATCACACCACTGCACTCCAGCCTGGGCAACAAGAGCAAAACTCTGTCTCAAAAAAAAAAAAAAAAAAAAATAGTTCAAAGTTAGTTAGGGCACATTTATTTTCAGAGAAGCAAGGAATCTTGAATTTTGGGTGAAATGTCCCAATTGCCAGAAGCTGAAAATGCTCTCAAATGTAAAATTCAGGTCAGACTATATCAAGCTTCTCCTAGTTCTCTGTGTGAACAGCTAGTCTGTATCTTCACCTATGCATATTTAAAAATCAACGTTAAGAAGGCCCTTGGCCATCATAATCCTTCCACACTGTAGCAAGAGCCCAGCCTCAGACTATGCTTCCTTCGGCCTCCCACTGGAATGTCTTCCCCCGAATCTCCAAGGTACCAAACCGGTCAGGGGCAGCTGAGACAGCCCTACTTGTGGGAATCCTCCCCAAGCCCTTGAAATCACAGGCATCTCTGTTTTCCCTGCCCTTCATCCACGTCACTGAACAATTAAGCGCACACATCTCTGTACTTTTATTAAACCGTTCCATGTGTGTTTACAATTAACTACTTCATGAATGACTGCGGTATGGATGCAGCAGAAAGGAATGCTGAGGGAGGACTCCTGTTAGAATGAGCCACTCTTCCAGGACTAGGAATGAACTTTCCCCAGTACCAACCAGGCAGCCTCCAGGGCAAGAAAAGGTAACGGGATCCATCCTGTTGACAGTCAAGATGGAATTACAGGTAATTCTCACCTCTTTTTTTGACTCTCAGGTGGAAACCCCCTCCCCACGAGGTGAAGCGGAGTCTGCTCCAGAGCCCCATAGTTAGGGTCGGGGATGTCACAGAAATCACCAGGGCAGCCAATTCCCATCGAGAGGGGGCCCAGGATGACCCAGCACCCTCAAGCTCAGCTCCAAGCTCGGGCCAGGGAGGGAAGCCCTTGTCCCCAAGCAACAGAGTGAGGGTTTGTCTCTAACCCTGTGGGCTCCAGTGAAAGGAAAATGGCCTGGAGGCACTCCCAGGAGAGCATCCGAGATCCCAGACAGCTCTACACTCCCAGCCTGCGTTCCCGTGAGTAACACAGGGACACACAGAGGGGCATGCTGACTGCCTATAGAGGACTCACAGAACGCGGATGCAGCTGCGGATCCTGAAGCCAGTCAGGTAACGAGGCACAGAGGTGTGGGGAAGACCTGGAGGGAGGCCTCCCTGGGTGCCAACCAGCCTAACCAGCCGGGGCCACCGACCAGAAGTGCTTCTGACATTAACGCGACACACGAAAGGAGTGTAGGGTGGGTAGTAGAAGTGACTGCAGAGGCCTCTGGGGATTGTAGTTTTGGAGCTAGAGGCGGGCAAGCAGTTGGCTTTGCCCACAGAGGGTGCCTCTCACATTTGCACAGCGCACACAACCAAGCTTAGGAGTCCCCTGTTAAGATGCCCAAGTGACATGGACAAGTTTCTCCTCTGCGACCCAATGAGATCTGCTGACCGCGACAGCATCGCGGGACCGTGGAAGGATTCTGGAAAATGTGGTCCCGGTTGGCCAGTGTGCACTGACCTACGCCTGCAGGTGAGCTGAGCTCACCACGCAAGTCTCCACCCTGGGGTGCCCTTTCCTAGCAGATGCCAGGTTGGGGCAGAAGTGGCTCAGAGGCGATGCTCTCCCGGGACTCCCAGTTTGGGGCGACACCGGCCCTGTGTCCCCTAGAGTAGGAGCGTGTACCAGGACGGGGAACCCCAAGGCTGTTTTCAGGGAGAACAAGATTGGCTTGGGGCAAACTCTCAAAATGGAGATGGGGAGAGTCTGGTCGCGTTTCCCCAGGATTTTAGGGGATGCAGGCTGGACTTGGGTGAACAGCAAAAGATCCCCTGGTGATAGTGGTGGTGAGGATCAGAGGCTTGAGCCAGAAATTCCCGAGGTGTTTTTTGTTTCGTTTTGTTTCTCAGAGTCTCGCTCTGTCTCCCAGACTGTGGTGCAATGGTGCGATCTCTGCTCATTGCAACTTCCACCTCCTGGGGTCAAGTGATTCTCCTGCCTCAGCCTCCCAAGTGGTTGGGATTATAGGCACCCGCCGCCGTGCCCAGCTAATTTGTGTGTGTGTGTGTGTGTGTGTATTTTTAGTAGAGACAGTGTTTTGCCACATTGCCCGGCCGGTCTCAAACTCCTGACCTCAAGTGATCCACCTGCCTCGGCCTCCCAAAGTGCTGAGATTACAGGCGTGAGGCCCCACGCCCAGCTCATTTTTATCTTTTCTCTTACAGGTTTTTCTCTTACAGGTGCAGCTTGAAGGAGACTTCTGGAGGGTGGGGTGGTGTTGAAGAGGAGGCACAATTGTAACCGTTTTGTTCAACATGGGTGTTTTCTTTATGCATTAATTTGTATTTTTAAAGATATTACATTAAAAATTTCTTTATCTTGATTACTGAGTTTTTCTAGTGCTCCTTTAAATTGTCTATCCACAGTCCTGAGCCTTGATACAACGTGAGGGCCTGGCCTCTGGGCATCAAGCAGCCAGAAAGTCCCTTAGGAGCTTTCTCTGAATTGTTGAATTGTGACTGATCTTTTCCTCTCCTGACTTCCTTAATATCCACAATTTCCTCGTAACCATCCCTCCAAAGCCACACCCACAAGGCACCTCCAAGACCTATCATAAAGCAGATATTCAAGGATTAGTTTTTTTTTTTTTTTTTTTTTTTTTTTTTTTTTTTTTTTGAGACGGAGTCTCGCTCTGTCACTCAGGCTGGAGTGCAGTGGCGCAATCTCGGCTCACTGCAAGCTCCGCCTCCCGAGTTCACGCCATTCTCCTGCCTCAGCCTCTCCGAGTAGCTGGGACTACAGGCGCCCGCCACCACGCCCGGCTAATTTTTTGTATTTTTAGTAGAGACGGGGTTTCACCGTGGTCTCGATCTCCTGACCTCGGGATCCACCCGCCTCGGCCTCCCAAAGTGCTGGGATTACAAGCGTGAGCCACCGCGCCCGGCCAAGGATTAGTTTTAAATCTTCACAGCCCACCCATTCCAGAATGTCTTCCCACATCGCTTTGCTTGGAGAAGTAAAAAACAAGGTTTGCATGTTGAGTATCAGCCTCTTCCATTGGGAGGGTGTTTAGGAAGGAGGATCAGCTGAGAGCCCTATTCCAGTCCAGGTAAACGACCTTGCCAAAGATCTAATATCCACAAATGTAGAACGCTTGTAACAGAACTCAGTGGGAACCAAAGTCAGGCATGGGGCTGGGCTTTAAGGAGCACAAATGAAAAGGAGAGACTAGAAAACTTCAGAAAGGTATGGGCGGGGGGTGTTGGGGGGGACAGGGGACAGTGAGGATGTGGGATCCCGAGAAAATCCAAATCCCTACATGTACAAAGGCTGTAAAGAGAGACCCGGGCAGATGGGGTATCTGCAATAAATCAAACATAATGTGACAGCGGGTCAAGTGATAAGGCGACTCTGGAAAAACAGAACAAGCAGCAAAAGGAGCAGTATCAAACTCCACAGAAATTCACAAACATCAAGACACTAAGAAAGCTGCATTCATTTAAATCAAGGTGACAGGCTGGGCGCAGTAGCTCACGCCTGTAATCCTAGCACTTTGGGAGTCCAAGGCAGGCAGATCACTTGAGGTTCAAGACCAGCCTGACCAACATGGTGAAAGCTTGTCTCTGCTAAAAATACAAAAATTAGCCGGGCGTGGTGGCAGGTGCCTGTAATCCCAGCTACTCAAGAGGCTGAGGCAGGAGAATCACTCGAACCTGGGAGGCGGAGGTTGTAGTGAGCAGAGATCATGCCATTGCACTCTAGCCTCGGGGACAGAGCAAAACTCCGTCTCAAATAAATAAAGGTGACAGTTACTGAGTGCTGTGGGCCAGGTACAACGATACACCCTCACCTGGGTTACCCTCGTGAATCTGAATCACTTGTGATATCTGTGCTTTAAGGAGTCCTATTTCCCACAGTCAGCTGGCATGAGATGTGAAAATCCATCTAAATTATAAACAGAGTGAAAAAAAAATAACTAGTGATGCCCATGTAGGGAACATGTCTAGTTAAAAGTAACATAGCTAAAAATCAGCAAAAAGAAATTTAAAAAATATTTTTTGAAATTAAAAGCCACTTAAACCACTGTGTCACTGATGAGTTAAAAGAAGAAACTGACCTGCAAACCAGGAAATACATGGGAAGAAGCAATAGTGAAAATGCTTCAGATCTAAACCTGTGGAATGAGGCTACCTCAGTGTCCAAAAATATCACTTAAATATAGTTCCAAGGGGTGGGGTGCGGTGACTCATGCCTGTAACCCCAGTAATTTGGGAGGCCGAGGCGGGCTGATCACTTGAGGTCAGGAGTTCGAGACCAACCTGGCTGACATGGTGAAACCCCGTCCCTACTAAAAATACAAAAATTAGCTGGGTGTGGTGGTGCGCGCCCATAATCCCAGCTACTTGGGAGGCTGAGGCAAGAGAATTGCTTGAGCCCAGGAGGCAGAGGTTGCAGTGAGCCAAGATGGCACCACGGTACTCCGGCCTGGGCAACAGAGCGAGACTCTGTCTCAAAAACAAACCAAAAATTTCCAAAGAGTAAACTACCTACCAAGAGTTACAGAATCAGACTAACACCACAGCTGGAGGAAAGCTTTTAGCCTGAAAGTAGCCTATGACTTAGAAATTAAGGCAAAAAACTAAGGAGTAAGAAGTTATCCTTCAGGTTAGAAAACCAACAGCATAACAGGAAATGAGAGAGGGAAGAAATAATCAGATGGGGCTTACGGGGATGAAGGAGGCAGGATGAGCATGTGAAGTCTGTGCATAAAGTCACTCCCTAAGGACAGTCCCTGGGAGGAAGGTGGGTGCACAACAATCGAGCTAGATGTAGAGAGTGTACAAGGCAATCCTGGAGGGTACATTCAGGAGTTGACGGCGGATAAGAAAACAGGAGGAAAGTCAAGTGTGGAGCCTTTCCTGTCCCTAGCATGGAAGACAGCAGGAGCTGGTGAGTGAAAGTGATAAACAGCATTCTCATCACAAAAAAAGGTCAAGGATTTGAGGTAATGGATAGGATCATTTGATTCTCATTCCACACTGTATTGAAAAATCACAACATCGTTTTATACCCCATAAATATATACAATTTAGAAAATACATAAAAGCAAGAAAAACATGAAAAACTATTCTTTGAAATATTTTTCAAACATGCAATTTATGGGGTACAACCTAATTTGTCTATATATATACACGTTTTTTAAACAGGGAGTCAATAAACACAGGAAACAGCCCCTTGGGAGGGAGATAAGGAAAATGGGCATAATCTGCCCTTAGAAAGACACAGCATTGAAATCCATGCATGTGAGAACTCCAGGGTTCAAGGTAAGACTGGGGGTCAGTGAAGAACAGCCAGCTTATCACCTATAGCCACAGGGTGGCAGCAAAACCCACTGCTCCAGCCTGAGCTGGCCAGAGAGAGAACATTCAAGAAAAGCTGGGACTTCCCGGAAGGCCTGAGACCTGCAGGTCCCACACTGAAGTCCAGTGAGGGAGGAAGGTCCGATGTAAGGAGAAAAAACACCATAGAGGTGTAGTTGAAATGAAACATTTAATAGTTATTAAATTGTCATTGTACTACAGGTAAAAGTAGGTAAAATGACAGAAAATGAGAGGAATGACCAAGACACCATAGATATGTAATGATAGACAATGACATGATGTGGCGTGTTCACCCACACATGCAGACTTTATATGTTCACATAAACATTTATCTGCATGCATCACCCCATAGAGATGTTTACACAAACTGCACTGACACTGTGAAGTCAACGAGGAGATAAAGTAAAAATCAAATAGTTATGGAGACGGTTGGTCTGTTTAGTGGGAAACCCTTCAGAACAGGCACACAGCATCTCCCCTCCCTTCTGAATACCATCCATAGCCTGCAGGAGTTGGCAAATCACAGCCTGGGCCACCCTTCCCAGAATGTCACAAACATGGACGTGCAGACAACAGAACTCACCAGATACTCAAGCTGGGTGATGCGGGGCTCTGAGGACATGCTTCAAGTAAGAGGGACTAGAAAACTCCCTGAGGGAGCAACAGGGATCGGGGATTCCAGGAGGATCCAGGGGCCTGTGCAAAGACCAAGCAGTGAGCACACATTTGTGTCAGTGATTCGGTGGCATGAACTCAACACCATCTAATACAGCAGCTCACATTTCTGTGTGCATCAGACTCACCTGGGGGGCTTGTTAAATACAGATTGTTGGGTCTCACTCCTAGTGTTTCTTCTTCTGTATTCTGGGGTGCAGCCTGTGAATCTGTATTTCCAGCATGATTTTCAGGTGCTACTGATACTGCTGGTCCAAGGACCACACTCTGATCTAATTTAGCACCAGGTTAGGGGAGGTACTAAAGAGCAAAGAAGCAACAGAAGAAGGGACCTGAAGCCTGTAGGGGCTTCTCTGTAAACTCCTCAAACATAAAAGCCTTCAAGATACTCAAACAGCATTTACAGCATCACGTCTACAAATACAAGGCGCCACCCAGGGAGTGCTCCATCAAGTAGAGAGAAGAGCCCACTGAGTGTCCCTGTCTTAGTCCGTTTGTGTTGCTATAACAGAATACCACAGACTGGGTGATTTATAAGCAAGAGTTCACTTGGTTTACAGTTTTGGACACTGGGAAAGTGAGGGGCCTGCATCTGGTGAAGGTCTTGCTGTGCCGTCCTATGGTGGAAGGTGGAACGGCAAGAGTGACCACATGTGAGAGGGGGGAGGGGGAAGAGAGAAAGGGAAGGAAGCCAACCTCATCCTTTTATCAGGAACCCACCCCCAAGATATCTAACCCACTCTACCTTCATCCATTCATGAGGGCAGAGCCTTCATGACCTAATCACCTCTTAAAGGTTCCACTGGTCAACACTGTTGCATTAGGGGTTGAGTTTCCAACACATGAACTTCGGGGAACACATTCAAACCACAGCAGTCCTCATGTAAACCTTCCAGAAAATCTGTGTGCCTGGCACTCTGGAATCCCTCTTTTCCACCCCTTCTCCCTGCAACTCTAACATCGTGTTCCCTCATCATTTTCCATTTGAGCATAGGAAAAAAAGCAATCACTACACCCATTTCTTATGAACCTTTCCAACATTAAAATAATTCTGTCACTCACATAGAAATTTGTAAAAATAAATTTTCATTTTTGATATGAGCGAATGTTAAATTTTTTTTTTTTTTTGAGAAGGATTTTTGCTCTGTGGCCCAGGCTGGAGTCAAGTGGCGAGATCTCAGCTCACTGCAACCTCTGCCCCTGGGTTCAAGCGATTCTCCTGCCTCAGCCCCCCAAGTAGCTGGGATTACAGGCGTGCACCACCACACCTGGCTAATTTTGTATTTTTAATAGAGATGGGGTTTTCCCGTGTTGGCCAGGATGGTCTCAAACCCCTGACCTCAGGTGATCTGCCCGCCTTGGCCTCTCAAAGTGCTGGGATTACAGGCATGAGCCACTACGCCTGGCCCTGAATATGAAATTCTGTATTAGTTTAATGAAATATCTATAATATATAGAAAATAAAATTACCAAAAATGTTCAATGATGCAAAGCAACACATACAGTGAGATATTACATCCTAAAATATATAGACCTAAATATGTTATTTTAAAAATCAAGCAGAAACATATGGGGCTCTATACACACCTTTTAAAATAAGCTTTCTGGCCAGGCGCGGTGGCTGATGCCTGTAATCTCACACTTTGGGAGGCCGAGGCAGGCGGATCACCTGAGGTCAGGAGTTCGAGACCAGCCTGGCCAACATGGTGAAACCCCGTCTCTACTAAAAATAACAAAAATTAGCTGGGCATGGTGGTGGGCACCTGTAATCCCAGCTACTCGAGAGGCTGAGGCAGGGAGAACTACTTGAACCCGGGAGGCAGAAGTTGCAGGGATCCAAGACGTGCCATTATACTCCAGCCTGGGAGACAGAGTGAGACTCCATCTCAAAACAATTAATTATAGGCCAGGCACGGTGGCTCATGCCTGCAATCCTAGCACTTTGGGAGGCTACGGCGGGTGGATCACGAGGTCAGGAACTCGAGACCATCATGGCTAACATGGTGAAACCCCGTCTCTATGAAAAATACAAAAAATTAGCCAGGCGTGATGGCGGGCGCCTGTAGTCCCAGCTACTCAGGAGGCTGAGGGAGGAGAATGACGTGAACCTGGGAGGTGGAGCTTGCAGTGAGCAGAGATCGCACCACTGCACTCCAGCCTGGGCAACAGAGAGAGACTCCGTCTCAAAAAAAAAATAATAAAATTAATTATAATAATAAAATAAAATAAGCTTTCTAGGTTGGGCACGGTGGCTCACCCCTGTAATCCCAGCACTTTGGGAAGCTGAGGCGGGCAGATCACTTGAGGTCAGGAGTTCGAGACCAGCCTAGCCAAAATGGCAAAACTCTGTCTCTACTAAAAAGACAAAAATTAGCCAGGCGTGGTGGTGCACATCTGTAATCCTGGCTACTCGGGAGGCTGAGACAGGAGAATCACTTGAATCTGGAAGGCAGAGGCTGTAGTGAGCTGAGATCGCACCACTGCACTCCAGTCTGGGTGCCAGAGGAAGACTCTGTCTCAAAAAAAAAAAAAAAAAATTTCTAGTTTAACTCTAGAATTAATTTGAAATTCTGTCAAGAAAGAGGTACTCAAAAAACATGAGAAGTATGTAAGTCACTAATGTATCAAAGAAAACAATCATTCTTGTATTGCAAATAAATACCCAACCAAGACAAAAGGTCACGTCACATCTTATGGGAAAAGACTGAAAAGAGGGTGAAAGGAAAACTGCGACCCTGGAATGTAAGACAGAAAAAAATCAGGGCAGGATGTTAAGGAATTGGAAATAATTCTCCATATTAAAGGATCACAAGAGACAGGAAGAGAGGAGAGAGGGACACGATAGTCACAGACTGCACGATAGTCACAGACTACTGTGGGGTAGATGGGAATAAAGGAGGCAGAGAGAGCAGTGGGGATGTACTTAAAATCACCCTCCAGAGCTGTGCTGTCCAATAAGGCAGCCACTTGCCACAAGTGGCTGCTGAGCACTTGAAAGATGGCTAGTCCAACCTGAGAAATGCTGTAAGTGGAAAACACATTTAAAAAAAAACTCTGAATACTCAGTACAAAAGAAAGACTGGGCCAGTGTGGTGGCTCACATCTGTCATCCCAGCACTTTGGGAGGCCAAGGTGGGTGGATCACTTGAGCTCTGGGGTTCAAGACCAGCCTAGACAACATGCCGAAACCGTCTTAACAAAAAAATACAAAAATTATTCAGGCGTGGTGGCACACATTTGTGGCTCCAGCTACTTGGGAGGCTGAGGTGGGAGGATCATTTCGGCCCCGGAGGTCGAGGCTGCAGTAAGCTGAGATTGTGCCACTGCACTCCAGCCTGGCTGACAGAGTGAGACCCTGTCTTTAAAAAAGAAAAAAAAAAAAAATTAGCATGGCACGGTGGTGTGTGCCTGTAGTCCGAACTACTAGGAAGGCTGAGGTAGGAGGATCTCTTGAGCCCAGGAGTCTGAGACTGCAGTGAGCTATGCTGGTGCCACTGCATTCCAGTCTGGGCAACAAAGCAAGACCCTGTCTCAAAAACAGAAAAGAGACTGTAAAGTGCCTCATTAATAATTTTTATTTTGATAAGATGTTGAAGTGACATTTTGGATAATGCTAACATTTTAGGTGAAATAAAATATAAATTTCACCTGTTTCTTTTTCATTTTTCTAAAGTGACTACTAGAAAATCTAAAATGACGTATGTGACTGGCATTTTATTTCTATTGGAAACTACTGTTCTAGAGAGAAATGGTCTCTAGGGAGGCAGAAACATGAGAACCACAAGAGAGGTGGATGGAGGGAAGCGACAGACACATCTGGTGGGTACCTTCAGGTGCTGACAGCGGGAACCCAGGAGATTCGGGTATGGACAGGCCCCCATCTATGCACAGCAGGAGAGTAGCAAGGCTGACACTAGGGGTGCTGAGCTGACATACAGAACTATTCAGCTTTATAAACATGTGAAAAACATACCGCTAAGTCACTGACACTCCACAGAACAAATCATAATAGAAATGAAAAAACAGCCGGGCGCAGTGGCTCAGGCCTGTAATCCCCAGCACTTTGAGAGGCCGAGGTGGGTGGATCACAAGGTCAGGAGATGGAGACCATCCTGGCTAACATGGTGAAACCCTGTTTCTACTAAAAATACAAAAACAAAATTAGCCAGGCATGGTGGTGGGAGCCTGTAGTTCCAGCTACTCCGGGTGCTGAGGTGGGAGAATGGCGTGAACCCGAGAGGCAGAGCTTGCAGTGAGCCGAGATCGCCACACTACACTCCAGCCTGGGCAACAGAGAGAGACTCCATCTAAAAAAAAAAAAAAAAGAGAGAATTAATCATGATGGAAAATATAAAACACTTCTCCATTAACATTAAAGAAAATTCTAACAACCAAAACGTTTGGAATTAGGGTAACTGAAATGGCAGTTTAATCCTCCTCAAGGAATTTTAATTTCTCACAGTACTTTAACGCCAGGGGTAGAAAATTATTTTTTATAGCGTTTCACAAGCATTAAAGTTAAAAATCCAAATCACGTTTTTCTCTGACAGGAACTCCTCCTCAAAACAGAAGAAGCCTACAGGACTTTAACCCGGAAACTACTCAGGGAATCTGGAATATTCCTTCCGGGGATATCTGCAATTGAAACCTGGCAGTAATTTAAAAAAAAAGACAACTCTTGGGGTATGGTTGGAGCCTGAGGTCTACAGATGGATCATTTTATATGCTGAGGTCTGAACAAGATGATTTTAACCCTTTAAAATCATGGAAACAAAATAAAACAGAATAAATTAGAAGACAACACAGATGAGTGGTTGAAAGGGCCTACTTGCTGTGTTTCCTCTGGTCTTCAGGTCTCCTCACTGCAGCGGGATCCAGGCGCAGCTCTAGACCAAGAAATGGGAGGATTTTAGAGTGACTGGTGATTTCTCTATCATAAACAGTTAGTAAACATTCTCCCCAGTTTATGTAAAAAGTAACAAAACCATTGCAGATGACACTGGGTAACACATATACTATCTGCCAAATACCTACCCACAAGCTCAACAATTTTAAACTGTTAGGATCATTGGCTCTAATCACCATGACATGAGGTCCCAACCAAACCGTCAAGCACTAAACAGAATGTTTCCACTCCTAATCCACTGTATGGAGAAGCACAGAGCTTACCCACTGGGGCGCTGCATCAGAAGAGACACACATGCACCGGGGTTTGCGTTTGAATGGAGCAATCAAACTACCATCCCCACAGCTCCTCTGCTCATGGGCACTGCAGTCTGTGGCCTCATGTCCCTTGGGGGATGCAGTGGGAAGGTAACCCACATGCCAGTGACACCATCAAGAAAGAGACACTGTGGCACTTTGCCCTGATTTCTCAGGGGCCTTTTCTCTTTTCCCTTTGGGTTGTTTAGACTTCCCTACTGTCCACCTGACCACTCTCGTGCTGCCCAAAACCATAGCTTAAGTCATCAGCTAGGCGTTTCTTGGTGTAACTATTAAAAGGTGAGCCTTACCTGTTCAAACTCTAGAGAGATTTGTTCAAAATCTGGACCTAGAAGAATAAATAAACAAGATTTGCCTGAGTAGGTTTGGCTTTTTCCTTCTTGGGGGAAGCCCTTAAGAAGTATCAGCCCCTTGGCCAGGTGCCCACCTGTAATCCCAGCACTTTGGGAGGCCGAGGCGGGCGGATCACCTGAGGTCAGGAGTTCAAGACCAGCCTGGCCAACACGATGAAACCCCATCTCTACTAAAAATATAAAAAAACTAGCCGGGCGTGGTGGTGGGCACCTGTAATCCCAGCTACTCTGGAGGCTAAGGCAAGAGAATTGCTTGAACCCATGAGACGGAGGTTGCAGTGAGCCAACACGGTGCCACTGAACTCCAGCCTGGGAGACAGAGTGAGACTGTTTCAAAAAAAAAAAAAGAAATATCAGACCGTTTGCCCAACAACTCCTTGTGACCCTCCTTCAGGAACACAGGGCAAATCCCCCTGGCTCCACACACTATAGTGCAGGACAGACCCACAGAGAACAAGACCCAAGAGAACCCACCGTAATACAAACTCAGGGCGGGATTTCCACCATCGAATGCTCAAGCTTGCAGTGGGTGGGGGAGGGTGGTGGGTCCTGAGCTCCAGATTTTCGTGGAGGTGGGAGGTAGGCATCAGGCTTTGAGGAGATGTTACATCTGTGCAAACTCACACACAATGAAGATTACACCAGGTCGGGTGAGATGGTTCAGAAATGACAGAAAGCAGAGGAAGAAGCTGAAAATATGGGCTTCTCTGTAAACTGTGAGGACAGTAAATGCCAGCAACACCCCAGGAAGTGTTTACAACCGCATTTCTTCAATTAACAGGGCAAAGTTAGAGCAGCAACAACCAGACAAGAGCCAGGCACTTCCCCTGGGGCAACTGATGTAACCTGGAAATCAGTGGCCCTCAGTGTCACCATTTCATGATGAATGAAATATACACAGAAGTTCATTGATGGGTTTGGCATCACAAAGCTAATAAATAAAGCCAGAGTCCCAGGCATATACTGAATGCTCATTGACTGAAAATCAACTTCACTGGATAAGCACAAAGGAACTCACTTTCCACATCCCTTAAGATATCCTCTCTGGTGGGTATTTGCTTTGTAAATTACATACGACAGAAGAAAAAGAAGGAAATGAAAACTCAGGAAAGTAAACACACTTCCAAACTCATGAATAGTAAAATACGGAAATATCCCTGAGAATCTTTGAGAATATCCAAAGAAAATGCAATATAGGAAGGTAAAAAGGCCATCTGGCAAAGCCTACAAAATGAGTCCAAAATATGGTTCACAAGGAAACTTACCTTCCAATGCATCCAAAACAGAAGAACAGCAAAAGAAGCTCCTGATTCCTACTGAGGTGAGAACAATATCAGCACAAACAGAAGGAAATCAGGCAAAAAAAAAAAGTTACAGGCCAATTTCTAAACCGCTGTTAGATCTAGAACAAATGAGAAAGTCCTGCCCTAACCAATAAACCAGAGTAAACACTGTGCATTTCAAACACTGGGGGACGTGGGCGGGGGTGAGCCTGTTCTGTACAGGACCCTTCTAACATATGGGAGAGTCTTTGACCCCTCCTCAGAATAATGCCATAAACTACAAATAACACAATTCATAGAATTTCAAAGGAGACCAATTACTTAGAAATGCAGCTATCAGGATGCTTTAATTTTTTCTGACATATTAATAGGCATGTTGCTGTGGTAGTTTTAAAAAATAGCTGAACATTTCTTGCCACTCCTCCGAGAGGCAGAATCGATGTCCTGTCTCCCAGATCCTGGGTGGATTTGTTGTGCTACCTCATAAAAGACCACACAGCATCCACCCTGGAGCCCTGTGCCACCTAAGAATTCTGACTACCCTGAGGCTGCCAGGCTGTAAGGAAGTCAAGGCCATATGGAAACACTACATATAGGCACTCAGTCCCAGCTCACCCCCTCTTCCAACATCCCAAGCCAGGTATCAGATGTGAGAGAACAAGCCTCCAAATGGTTCCAGACCCCAGCTGTTGAGTCTTCCACGCTGAGGCCAGACATCATGGACAGAGACAAGTGGGCTACCCTTGTGCCCTGTCTGAAATCCTGACCATGACCATGAGAATCCACAAACATAATAAAATGATTGTTTGAGCCACTAAATTTTGGTGTAATTTCTGACATAGTAATAGTGCCTATAACAGCCACCTTAACACATTAAATAACAATAGCAAGTAGCAAGTCATCACTGGGAACTGTTACTTGGAATTGTCTTGGGAAGCAGTGACAACCATGAAGGCTATTTGGAGATGCTGTCAGATGACATAAAAACTGCTGTGGTCTCACTGCTAACGATGCCCCGTACCAGAGGGGTCTACAGCCTATATTCAAGATGGAAGGAAACACTATATTTTGGTTAGAGGAATGTGATTTATATACATATAAATCAGCTGGGTGTGGTGGATCACACCTGTAATCCCAGCACTTTTGGAGGCTGAGGCGGGCGGGTCACCCAAGGTCTGGAGTTCGAGACCAGCTTGACCAACATGAAGAAACCCCATCTCTACTAAAAGTACAAAATTAGCTGGGCGTGGTGGCGCATGCCTATAATCCCAGCTACTCGAGAGGCTGAAGCAGGAGAATCGCTTGAACCCGGGAGGCGGAAGTTGCAGTGAGCCAAGATTGCACCATTGCACTCCAGCCTGGGCAACAAGAGCGAAATTCCTTCTCAAAAAAATAAATAAATAATCAAAACCAGTATTATAGTTGATAAAGGAAATCCCAAAACCTCCTTAACTGGTTTCTTTCACAAAAGTTACTCTACATACATGCTCTAAAAATAAGACTTCAAAGGCATTGGGGAAAATACTACCACTGTCGTACCTGAGCAAGTTAAAGAAAACGCCGCACTTTGAGACGAATTAAGAATCCGTTTATTTAGCCGGTGGCCAAGAGACGGCTAACGCTCAAAATTCTCTCGGCCCTGAAGAAAGGGGCTAGATTTGCTTTTATACTTTGGTTTAGAAAGGGGAGGGGGGGTCTAGTTAAAACAATTTTACAGAAATAAAGTAGGCAAAAAAAGTTAAAAGGATAAATGGTTACAGGAAAGTAAATAGTTTCAGGTGCAGGGGCTTTAAGATTATTACAAAGTGGTAGACGCGGGGCTTTTGGGCGTAATCAATCGGACGAATTCCTGGGAACTGCGGATATAGCTTGCCACAGTATCTTATCAGTTAATTGCATTCTCGGATGTGCTGGGAGTCAGCTCGCACAAGTTAAGTCCTTGAGGAAGGGGCTGCCAGTGAAAGCCAAGATGGAGTCCATCTGGTGCCCTTAGCGAAGGGAGAGTCAATTCAGGTGGAAACAAGGCTAGGTGATTAAAGGGAAGGGAGGGTCTAAAAACAGGGTTAGTAAAAACCAGATTGGGCATTACATTCCCCATTTGTGTTTTTGGGGAATCAAATCATTGATTCCTCAGTTATAACAAGGGGGGCTTATATTGAGTCTTAAGATACATAAGTTTGACAGAAGCTATGCATTGTTTTACAAAATTAAGAAAAAGAATTAATCTAATGGCTTCATCCAACTTAGGCGCAGTTTTAAGGGGCTTGACCCAGCCCCGGGGACCCATGTTTCTAGTTGGGCTCTGTTGGCCTTGATGCGGGAGTGATGAATCCAAGCAGGAATGCCGTCCACCTTCAGAGCCGTTGGCGTTGTGAGGATGATGGCGTGAGGTCTCTTCCAAGCAGGAGTGAGTCCTTCTCTCTGGAACTTTTTAACAAACACCAGGTCAGCTGGCTGAAATGAATGGCAGGGCCCCATCTGTTCAGGAATTGGATTGGGATGGGCTCCTCAAACAAGTGGCAGGATGATATCTTGTAGCTGTTGGAGAGACTGTAGGTACTGTAATAAATTAGTTTGTGATATTTTTGCCAGTTGGGCACCTCTTAGCTTAGGCAAGATAGGCGGCACCCTCCCATACATGATTTTAAAAGGTAAGAACCCAGCCTGGTAAGGGGTACACCTTACTCTAAGTAGGGCTAAAGGAAGGAGACTTACCCAATTTACACCGGTTTTTAAGATTAATTTTGTTTTTTAGGGTGCAGTTCATGCGTTCTACCTGCCCAGAGCTCTGGGGTCGATAGGCACAATGGAGCTTTCATTGAATGTTTAACGCCTTACTGACCGACTGAGCTATAGATGAGATGAAGGCCGGTCCATTATCAGACCCTATGGCAACAGGCAGCCCATGTCAAGGGATGATTTCATTGAGTAAAAACTTAACTACCATATTGGCAGTTTCATTTTTGGTAGCAAATGCCTCAGTCCATCCAGAGAAGTTGTCTACCGGTACTAGAAGGTATTTGTACCCAGCCCGGTGTGGTTTTACTTATGTAAAGTCAATTTCCCACTATTCTCCTGGTGAGTTTTCTTGGAGACGGTGGCCTGGGCTGCTGGGTTTAGGACCTTGTTCGGAATTTACCTGGGCGCAGGTTTTGTGCCGGAGAGCTGCTTGATCTGTTAGGCTTTGAAGATGGGGGATCTTAAAATGGCTCCAGAGGAGCTGAGGTAGCTTTGCTCCTCCATTTAATGGGTGGTAGACTGTAGGTGACTGATTAAAATTTTCCCAAGAGTTCAGGGTATGAAGATTCTAGATTCAGGAAGAATCCACCAACCTTCCTGATTTTTATTGGCTCTGAGATGTGAGGGCAGTTTTCTTCTTCTGTTGGGTATGCGGGATTGTCAGGCAGATCTGGCTGTGGAAAGGAGACTGTGGGCAGCAAGTTTAAAGGCATGACTGAAAGTCGCACTGCATCTTGAGCTGCTGAATCAGCTTTCTGGTTACCACGGGCAACGGCCGTGTTTTCCTTTTAATGTCCTTTACAGTGGATTACAGACACCTGCTGAGGTGAGTAGCCCGTGCTCCTGGTAGATGGCTCCATGTACATGCACAATAGCAAAGGCGTACCTGCTGTCAGTGTAAATGTTAATACGTGTATTGTTAACCCATCGGAGAGCCTGAGTGAGGGTGATCAATTCAAACTTTTGTGCTGAGGTGTTTGCTGGTAAAGCCTGAGCCCACGACACATCTGTCTCCGTGGTAACAGCTGCACCGGCCTTTCGTAGTCCCTGCTCCAGGAAGCTGCTACTGTCTGTGAACACAGTGGCATCCACCTTTTCTAGAGACACACCTTGAAGATCAGGTCGGCCAGTTTCAGTAGTTTCCAACAGTTCCTGACAGTTATGAACAGGAATAGTGGAGTCTGAGTCAGGAAGTAGTGTAGCTGGATTTAAACACCTTGTGGGAAAGTCAAATGAGGCTGATCTAACAGTAAACTCTGATACTGCAGGATGCTTTATCAGTGGCTTTTTTCAGCTGCCTGAGCTGCTTTTTTTTTGTTTTTCAACCTCTCGATTGTCAAAAACCTTTTGGGCTATCTCTAAAAGCTGACTGGTATTCATTCCAGCAAAATCCCTCTAGTTTTTGGAGTTTCCTTTTAATATCTGGGGCTGCCTGAGCCAAAAATGCCAAATTAAGAGTACAGATATTTTCGGGGGCTGCCGGGTCAAAAAGGTCTGTAAATCCGATAAGCCTCCGGGAGGCGCTCTAAAAACGCTCCTGGTGACTCATCAGGCCCCTGGACGACTTCAGTCTCCTTAGACAAGTTTATGGGTTTCCGAGCAGCTCCCTGAATACCCGCGAGGAGATACCGGTGGAAATCATCCAAAGTTCTCACTCCACTTGAGAAATTTGGGTCCCAATTAGGTCCCAATTGGGTCTTTAATTCACTATTCCTCTAGCTTCCTCCTCTGGCCTGTTGGTTGATGTGAGGTACTTTTTGGCCTCTCTTTGGATACTTTCCCTCTCTTCAGAGGTGAAAAGGGTCAAAAGGAGCTGTTGACAGTCATCCCAGGTGGGCCGATGTGTCCGGAGTACAGACTCCATCAGTGAGGTCAAAGCCTGGGGCTTTTCAGAGAAGGGAGGATTATGGGTTTTCCAATTATACAAGTCAGAAGTAGAAAGAAAGGACATAAACCAAGAAGGGGGCGGAGCACTCATAATCCGGAGGGACTTGTGCCTCTCTCAGTGGTAGTAGAGGGGCTACTTCCTCCGGCCACGGTTGCAATCAAGAGGCAATGGCTGATAAGCCTACAGGGGACATAGCCGAGGAGACATGGGATGACCCTAAGGGAGTAGGCTGGTTGTAAGGCGGTTGGGACTGGGTGAGGGAGGCAGTACAGGGGGAGCCGAACCGGCTGAGGGTCGAGGGGAAAACGCGGTCTGGCTCAGGAGGACCTTGGAGGTAGAATTATGAATGGCACATGAGTGGAGCCATGGAGGGGGGGGCTCCTGACCAAACTCAGCCATTGATCAATGTGGGGAAATTGATCAGGGTGGCCGGGAGTTTCAGTAACAACCCACCACACAGCTTGAACAATTGTGAGGTTCAGTGACCCTTCAGGGGGCCACCCAACTCCAAACTTTGGCCATTCTACTTCGCAGTGTCCGGAGCTTGCCTTTTTTAAGGTGGACTCCATAATCCTCTGAGAAACTGAGAGAAAAATTCTACAGCATACACTGGAGAGGGCTCCAACCCTTACAAGGCCTGGAGGAAGTGTTTTCCTTTTTTTTTTTTTTTTTTTTGAAGGCAATTTAATAAGATTTGAGCATAGATATCAAACCCAGGACGGACAGAGAAACTCACTCCCTTGGGGGCTGGAGTATTGAAAGAACAGAATCAACATGACCAGAAAGAGCAGAAAACCACAACAGCTAATACCAATTGCCACATCACTGTAGCTTGAAGATTGAGGGAGGAGGACTAGAGGCCAGCCCGAGATCTCCTGGGTCAGTTGGATCTAGGTGTTCTCCCTCTTCTTCTACATCTGTACCCTAAATACTTTTTGTGTCTCCATGACTCAAAGGCAAATAGCTCAAACCCAGCTTTTTCTTTTAAGGGTTCAAAGAGTGAGAGCACAGCCAAGTCCTGGAGACGCCAAACTTGCTGTCACACAGGAAAACGAGATGTGCGGGGTAGGGGGCAGGGAGGAGGAGGAAAAGGACCACTCGGATTGTTTTTAAGATGGGAGAGTAGCCACAGAGGAACAGAGTAAGAATCTACACGAAGTAAAGCAGTACGGGGGTAGGTTTCCCTACACAGTGTGCTATTTAAGGGCACAGGACAAGTTACAGAATGACAAAAGAGGTGAGCAAGGAAATCTGCAGGGTGGCTGTTTTGAACCCACCACCAGTTTAGTTTAGAGGAGGTCCAATCACTTGGATGTGGGGTATGACAATCTAAATACCCACAACCTTCATGGTGTCAGAAATCCCAATCAGGCGAATGTTTTTTTACACTCATTCCCGTAACAACACCTGACTTGCTTCTGGCAGAAAAGACAGGACTGTGGTGGCCAGCCTCAACAATTGATGGGAAATTTAACCTCCTGTGACAAAAAATCAGCACTAAGGACCTTGAAGAAGTTCTTACCCAGACGTCTTGGGCAATATCGACGTCCTGCCATGCAAAACCTTGACAACCACTAAATAAGACAATAGACGCTGAACAGAACAATAAACATAAACAGTTGACCCTAAGGCATGTAAACAGTTATGACAGTTCATGACAGTTTCTTTTTTCTTTTTTTTTTTTTTAGACAAACAAGGGGAGGGGATCCCGTGATGGGATCATTCAGATGCCCGCCTGGCCGCTCCCCCTGAGGGGACTTGGGCTCCTCTTAGTATTGGCAGGCCGGTATAAACCCCCGGCTCGGATCGAGCTATGCCTGATGCTGCCTTAAGCCTTATGAGAACGCCACGGAACCGCAGGTGAGGGCCCACTCAAACTCCGTAGCTTTCGCCGTGGAGCTACAAACTGGAGGACAAGCGCAAGCCCTTGTCCTCCTCCATTCATTCACCATTCACACAGAGTTTATAACAGTTTTTTTTTTCTTTCCCAGAGATTCTCCAAGAAACCTGAACAAGAGAAAGATTAGGGATAGAAAAAGAGAGAGAGAGAGACCGGTCTGCCAGAAACCAGGACTCAGTCCCCCCAGCATCCTGGGATGTGGACTGACTCAAGGGAGGGCCCCCATCAGGGCCACTTCCCTCCTAGACAGAGACACAGAGGCGCCTAACAGAAAACCAGGGCTCTACCCTCTAACATCCTAGAGAAATGGGCAGAGTCAAAAGAGGGACACCCTCGTCAGGGCCGCTTCCCTCTGACCAGAACCAAAGTCAAATCTGACCTACCTGACCCGGGGTCAGAAGTTGAGGACTCAGAGGTGGAATTTTTGTGGGCACCCACATGGTAGTCGATCCGCTCTCCTCCGGAAGACGGTTCCCTTTGGGGACCTGAAAATTTTTTTTTCAGGTGACGCTCCCCCCTACAAGCTGGCTGTCCTTCCAGGGCAGCCCAGAGCGAGCCCGGCTCTTGCCTGGTGGCGTTTCTCACTGGGGCCTCCAAATGTACCTGAGTTAGAGAAAACGCCACACTTTGAGACAAATTAACGATCCATTTATTTAGCTGGCAGCCAAGAGACGGCTAACGCTCAAAATTCTCTCAGCCCCGAAGAAGGGGCTAGATTTTCTTTTATACTTTGGTTTAGAAAGGGGAGGGGGGGGTCTAGTTAAAACAATTTTACAGAAATAAAGTAGGCAAAAAAGTTAAAAGGATAAATGGTTACAGGAAAGTAAATAGTTCCAGGTGCAGGGGCTTTAAGATTATTACAAGGTGATAGATGCGGGGCTTTTGGGCGTAATCAATTCGATGAATTCCTGGGAACTGCAGATATAGCTTGCCACAGTATCTTATTACTTAATTGCATTCTTGGATGTGCTGGGAGTCAGCTTGCACAAGTTAAGTCCTTGGGGAAGGGGCTGCCAGTGAAAGAGCCAGGATGGAGTCCATCTGGCGCTCTTAGCTAAGGGAGAGTCAATTCAGGTGGAAACAAGGCTAGGTGATTAAAGGAAAGGGAGAGTCTAAAAACAGGGTTAGTAAAAACCAGGTTGGGCATTACACTACTAAGATATCAAAACCAGGAACTTATTTCTTTTAAAACAATTCCAAACTAACCCGCTGTGCCTTTCACAGAAATTTCCCACAAGAAATATGATTTTATAAAGCCTGAGAAGTTGTTGCTGTTAGGACAACCACCAAAACTAAATGGTTTAGTTAGCAACAACAACAAAATGCCATTTTAACTGGCTATCCTTATCAGAGACAGTCCACTAAATAATACAACTGGCAAAAAGTGAGATTTTTTTAAAGGTTGGGGTACTTTATTATAAACATAACATAAACCAGGAATGTATTTTATTTAATAAACCTCAACCTGCGGGTCACGCCCTCCCTTCCAGGCGTTCTGCAACAAAACACCTGTCTAGAAATCAAAGGGCGTTTTACCGGAGTGGGCTGAAAAAGCCCCGTTTTTACCTTTAATCTCAAGACAATACAGGTCAGAGGTCAGGAAACTACATCAGAGCCAGTGCGGGCACCCACGAGTCAGGTGGACTGAGGAGGAAGGGCCTGGAGGCAGCCTGAGTCCCAGTTCCCTCCGTGGCAATGGCCGATTTCCCACCCGCAGACGCTGAAGGCCAGGACTCCACGCTGCTGACCCTCCAGCGTCCCATGTCCGGCAGGCACGTGGCCGAACAGCCCAAGACTGAGGAATCACACTTCCCACAGCACACCTGGAGGCCACCTGCAGCCGCCCCCCGCAGCTTGCGCCAGGCTTCCGGAAACGGGAGGGCGGGCTTCCTGAAACGGCGACCAATGGGAAAAGCGATCAGATGTTACTAGGCGGACAGTCCATTTCCAGGCAACATAGAAGGAAGGCACGCTCTCAGTCAGCCTCAAATAGACGGAGCTTTCAGCCAATGGATGTGCAGGTTCCCTCCACATCAGCCAATAAGAAGTGCTTGGGGCCTACCTGCCTACAAGCACAGCAAAAGCTTTCCTGTGCATTTCTGCGCTGGAATGGCTACGTGTCGCGCCAAACCAAAACTTTACAATCATACTTGGGCTGTTTCCTGCACTTTCTTGGAGATTTGCACCAGGCACTGGAGACCCTCCCACCTGGCCCATGCTCGCCACCCGGTGAACACCAAAACCCAACCTTCTGCACCACCAGTCTTGTTGTCAATGAACAAGCGAGTAAATTATTGAAGGGGTGGCCTGCCCCTCCACACCTGTGGGTGTTTCTCGTCAGGTGAGACGAGAGACTGAGAAAAGGAGGAGACACAGAGACAAAGTATAGAGAAAGAAAAGTGGGCCCAGGGGACCAGCGCTGGTACTGGTCTCTGAGTTCCCTCAGTATCTATTGATCATTACCATCTCGGAGAGGGGGATGTGGCAGGACAATAAGGTAATAGTGGGGAGAGGGTCAGCAGGAAAACATGTGAACAAAGGTTTCTGTGTCATAAACAAGGTTAAGAAAAGGTGCTGTGCCTTGATGTGCACGTATACAAACATCTTGGTGCATTAAAGAGCAGTATTGCTGGTGCATTAAAGAGCAGTATTGCCGCTAGCACCTCTCACCTCCAGCCCTAAGGCAGTTTTCTGCTATCTTAGTAAATACACAATCAGGTTTTACACCGAGACATTCTATTCCCAGGGATGAGCAGGAGACAGATGCCTTCCTCTTACCTCAACTGCAAAGAGGCCTTCCTCTTTTACTAATCCTCCTCAGCACAGACCCTTTATGGGTGTCAGGCTGGGGGACAGTCAGGTCTTTCCCTTCCCACGAGGCCATATTTCAAGCTATCACGTGGGGAGAAACCTTGGACAATACCTGGCTTTCACAGGCAGAGGTCCCTGTGGCCTTCCGCAGTGTATTGTGTCCCTGGGTACTTGAGATTAGAGAATGGTGATGACTTTTAACAAGCATACTGCCTTCAAGCACTTGTTAAACAAAGCACATCCTGCATAGCCCTAAATCAATTAAATCTTGAGTCAACATAGCACATGTCTCTGCCAGCACAGGGTTGGGGCTAGGGTTACAGATTAACAGCATCTCAAGGCAGAAGAATTTTTCTTAGTACAGAACAAAATGGAGTCTCTTATGTCTACTTCTTTCTACATAGACACAGTAACAGTCTGATCTCTCTTTTCCCCACAGAAGAAAAGAAGGAAGGGAGGGAGGGAGGGAAAGAAAAAGAAAGAAAAAGAAACCTTAAGCATTTTTTACAGATGAGGGTTCTGCTCTCCCTTAGTTCAGCCATGCTGTGGAGGAAGGGGAAGGAGTGTGGTAAGTGGCAGAGGAGGAAATAAAATACGGATGGCTTCTGCCTTTTCAGTTCTTTTCCTCATTTCCTGGCTTACTGTCCCTGGTTTCTGACTGCTTTATGGTGAAGCTTCAGAATTGGAGAGAAAAAGAGGCCAGACCTGGTGACTTATGCCTATAATCCCAGCACTTTGGGAGGTCGAGGCAGGCAGATAACTTGAGGTCAGGTTATAAATGTTTAATACCTAAAATGATCAATACCTGAAAAAAAAATTTTTTTTTTTGAGACGGAGTCTCTGTCACCCAGGCTGGAGTGCAGTGGCGCAATCTCGGCTCACTGCAACCTCTGCCTCCCGGGTTCAAGAGATTCTCCTGCCTCAGCCTCCCGAGTAGCTGGGATTACAGGTGCACACCACCACGCCTGGCTAATTTTTGTATTTTTAGTAGAGACGGGGTTTCACCATGTTGGCCAGGCTGGTCTTGAAATCCCGACCTCAGGTGATCCACCTGTCTTGGCCTCCCAAAGTGCTGGGATTACAGGCATGAGCCACCGCACCCGACCGATACTAAACTATTTTAAGAATCCTGAAAAATCAATAAATGAGAATGAAAAAAAAAAAAAAATACAGCGAAGGCATCATTAGAAAGCACAGTAAAGAAAACATGATTGGCCAATAAACAAATTTGAGAAGATGCTTGACTCACCTGTAATCAAGGTAATAATTTTTTTTTTTTTTTTGAAACCGGGTCTCACTCCAACACTCAGGCTGGAGTGCAGTGGCATGATCACAGCTTACTGCAGCCTCGACTTCCCAGACTCAAGTGATCCGTCCACCTCCGCCTCCCAAGTAGCTGAGACCACAGGCACATGCCACCGCACCCAACTAATTTTTGTATTTTTTTAGAGACGGAGTTTTGCCATGTTGCCCAGCCTGGTCTCGTACTTCTGAGATCAAGCAATCCTCCTGCCTTGGCCTTCCAAAGTGCTGGGATTACAGGTGTAAGCCATCGTACCTGGCCCAGTGTAATAAATATTGAAACTTATAGCAGAGGTAGGGAAATATGAACACTCATATTCAATGATCAAAGGGATTCAAAACTGGAACAATGGTGGAGCCACAATTTGGCAATAAGCAGTGAAGCTGAAAGTGTATACAGCCTATAATGAACAATTTCATTTCTAGGTAATACCTTAAATTCTTCTTTAAGGAAATCAGAAAATACACAAAATGATATTCAGTATAGCATCTTTATTACCACAGAAACTCATTTATGTCCTTAATCATTGTTTAATATAATATATAAGCATGTTTAATACAAACATATCAAGGATCGGGCTGGAATCTTTTCCATTCTATAGAAAAGCACTAACCATCCATTAAAGCAGGTAGCTACTTTCAGAGCATGATGTGAGCTGTAAAAAGTTGCCCTGACTTACGCCCCCCCAACACAACCACTCACCATAATGTCTAAAATTACACCCT
Organism: Hylobates moloch; assembly: GCF_009828535.3. Classification (NCBI taxonomy): domain Eukaryota; kingdom Metazoa; phylum Chordata; class Mammalia; order Primates; family Hylobatidae; genus Hylobates; species Hylobates moloch. The sequence goes on from NW_026652287.1 coordinate 64,603,076, forward strand.
TGAAGACATTCATTGTGGTTATGGTAGCATCTACCAAAGCTGTTCCTATTCCAGATATTCGGACTGAGAATTCCAGAATAAATTTGAGATACACTCAGTTAAATAAAAATGTCTTTACTAAATCTTTCACAAATTGATCATGTATACTTTGAATTCCTCAAAAGTAGATTTTTATTTTATTTTTATTTTTTTGAGACTGAGTTTCACTCTTGTTGCCCAGGTTGGAGTGCAATGGCAAAATCTAGGCTCACTGCAACCTCCATTTCCTGGGTTGAAGCAATTCTCCTGCCTCAGCCTCCTGAGTAGCTGGGATTACAGGCACACGCCACCACACCCAGCTGATTTTTTATTTTTAGTAGAGACAGGGTTTCACCATGTTGGTCAGGCTGGTCTCAAACTCCTGACCTCAAGGATCTGCTTGCCTTGGCCTCCCAAAGTGTTGGGATTACAGGCGTGAGCCACCGTGCCCGGCCAAAAGTAGATGTTTTATGTTTTGATTCATTTGCCTAGTTTCCCAAGAAATCTTTTTTTCAAATACCATCAAGAATTAGTATTCGTTGAAGCAAACTTCTGGAGAATGTTGAATTTAGGGGTCAAACACAGGCCTTCTGGAGGTATTTGGTGCTTGGGAAAAGAAACACTGACCTATTAGCAAAGATAGATTTTGTAATAAATTCTAAATAAACTTTATTTAGAATTGTGAAAAATAGAATCTTCATAATGAAGGTGGTTTAGAATTTGCTTTCAGAAGCTATCTTCATCTAATTTTTATTAGGATTATTTTACCTGTGCAGAATTAATTGGTAAAATCTTTAGGATTATCTATTCCGTAAAGTTTTTATAAGTATCAGATTTTTTACTTAAACAGGGAGTACACACAGACACACACACACACACACAATTTTTTTTGTTAAACTATTTGGGTTCTACAGTGAGTTAACTGTAAAACATATTCCTTTTGGGGAAAAAATGTAATCCTACATTTTTACTTGTATTGGAATGAATATACATGTTTGGTATGTGTGCATGTATAGTTTTACCATATTATGTTTATTTATTTTTGAGACAGGGTCTCACTCTGTCACCCAGGCTGGAGTGCAGTGGCGCGATCTTGACTCACTACAACCTCTGCCTTCTGAGTTAAAGCAATTCTTCTGCCTCAGGCTCCCCAGTAGCTTAGATTACAGGTGCCCGCCACCATGACAGGCTAATTTTTGTATTTTTAGTAGAGATGGGGTTTTGCTATATTGGTCAGGCTGGTCTCGAACTCCTGACTTCAACTGATCCACCCACCTTGGCCTCCCAAAGTGCTGGGATTACAGGTGTGAGCCACTGTGCCCGGCCTAGTTTTGCCTTATAATTTAAAAAACCTCCTTGATATAATCTAGAGTTGTGTCTCTTTTATCATCATTAATACTCTAAATGTATTATCTTTCATTTTCTCTTCCTTGATTATAACTGCCAAAATCTAATCACTATTAACATTGAATCAAGTCTAATATTCTCCATTCTCTTAATTTCTACTTTCTACTGTACTTGGCTGTTCCTTTTTTTTTTTGACAGACTCTTGCTCTGTTACCCAGGCTGGAGTGCAGTGGCGCAATCTCAGCTCACCACAACCTCCGCCTCCCGGGTTCAAGTGATTCTCCTGCCTTAGCCTCCCAAGTAGCTGGGATTACAGGCATGTACTACCATGCCCAGCTAATTTTGTATTTTTAGTAGAGATGGGGTTTCTCAGTGTTGGTCAGGCTGGTCTCAAACTCCCAACCTCAGGTGATTTGCCCGCCATGGCCTCCCCAAGTGCTAGGATTACAGGCATGAGACACCGCACCTGGCCACTTGGCTGTTCTTTACTTGGGTTGGTTTTATTTTGTTGTTTCTTTTTTCTTGACGGAAATACTTATTCATTCCCTCAACACATTCATCTGTGTGACAGGCCTGGTGTTGCTGCTGTGGGTAAGTGAAAAAGACGAAGACTGTATCCACAAATAAGATTTCCTTACCACATTACAGGGCATTAATTTCTCACTGAACAGAACTTTGATGATATCTGACAAGGTTAGATGTGCAGGCATCTCACTGTCATTCATTTCTACATAGTCTATAATTTTGGTTTTGATTTTCAACATTTTATTACTGAAATTTCAAACACATACAAAAGTAGAAATATTAGAACAATAAATCTCCATGAACAAACCACTCCACTTAAATTATCAACATGTTGCCAATTTAGTTTCCAGCTCTCTTTACCAATTATTTTTCTTTTGCTGGAATATTTTAATCCAAATGTGTCTATCTTCATTTCATAGTATGTATCTCTTACACATAGGATCTTTTATTTTTTATAATCACATTGACATAGTCCCTAACCAAATTAATATATGTAAATATCATTTAATATTTAGCCCATGTCCACACTTCCCTCACTGTCTCCAAAATGGCTTTTTATGTTTTGTTCAAACCAGGTCCAAGTAATGCCAACATACTGAATTTAGTTGATATGTCTCTTTAAGTATCTTTTAATCTGTTAATGGTTGCCCTTCCCCTTGTATTTTCATGCTACCTGTTAGTTGAAGAAATCAGGTAATTTGCTCTGTAGAATTTCACACATTCTGGATCTGTTTGGCTTCTTCCTTGTGGTGCCCTTTATAGCCAGCCCTCCATATGTGCAGATTCAACCAACCTCAAATAGAAAATACTCAAAAAAAAAAAAAAAACCAATAAAAATAAAAATACAATAAAAAATAATGCAAGTTGAAAAATACAGTATAACAACTATTTACATAGTATTTACATTGTGTTAGGTATAAGTGATCTAAAGATAATTTAAAGTATACAGGAAGATGTGAGTAGGTAATATGCAAATACATACTATGCCATTTTACACAAGGGACTTGAGCATCCTCAGATTTTTACCATCAGTGGAGGATCCTGGAACCAATTCCCCATGGATACCAAGGGATGACCATACACTGTTCATCTAGTCCCCGTCTGCTTTCAGTTCATTATTCCAGCAATAAGGCTTTGTAGATGGTGGTGTGGACTTCCTATTGCATTACGTCAGGAAGTGTGTGTGTTGTCTGATAGACCCATTTTTATTAAGGTTAAAACAGATCAAAGGGTTCAGAGGTGGCCAGCTTGATAGATCCACCATAAAAATCTCGCTATATTTCACCTATTAGTTGTAGTACCCATTGAAGATCGTGTTTTCTGGACCCATTATTCCATTAAGGTCTAGAAAATGGTGATTTTTCTAATCCTATAATTCCTTCTAGATTTATTAGACTTCTTTAAAAAAGAAAAACCCATTCAAAAAAAATTTTTTTTTGAGACAGGGTCTCACTCTGTCACCCAGGCTGAGTGCAGTGGCACGATCTCAGCTCACTGCAAACTCTGCCTCTTGGGTTCAAGCGATCCTCCCACCTCAGCCTGGGACTACAGGTTTGTGCCACCATGCCTGGCTAATTTTTGTATTTTTAGTACAGACAGGGTTTCACCATGTTGACCAGGTTGGTTTCGAACTCCTGGCCTCAAGTGATCCACCCACCTTGTCTTCCCAAAGTGCTGGGATTATAGGTGTGAGCCCCTGTGCCAGGCCAAATTCATTTGAATTTGATGAACTTCTGGGAACCCTGAAATTTGGTTCACATGGGAAAAGGAAACTAAATGACAATTTTTCCTCTGATTTATTGATTTCAAGAATAATGAGTTGGGCTGGGTGCGGTGGCTCATGCCTGTAACCCCAGCACCTTTGGAGGCCAAGGAGGGAGGCTCACTTGAACCCAGAAGTTCAAGACCAGCCTGGGCAACACAGTGAGACCCTTTCTCTAAAAAAAAAAAAATGTAGGTGGGAGAATCACTTGAACCCAGGAGGAACAGGGTACAGTGAACTATGCTTGTGCCACTGCACTCCAGCCTGGGGGACAAAGTGACACCCTGTCTCAAAAAAAAAATTATAAATTGGTGCTCTAGCATCTTTCATAGGTTACCAAATTATGCAGCCACAATCAAGTAAACTACCAAATTATTGGTGGGATCACATCAAAAACTCAACTTGAAACAACTCCTACTGGTTGAAGATATGGCATTTTGAACATCAAAAAGTATACTAACTTACGGAATGATGTTTTGTTTCTTTCCCACAGGAGTTTTATACACACACATAAATATATACAACAGTATTAAATTCCTAGGTGGTTAATTTCTTTTAAGCCACATTTTTGATAGTTTCTAATTAATTTTAAACTGTGGTCAGACAACAGGGATTGTAAGCCTTTTACTTTTTGGAATTATGGGAAAATCATTTCCTATTTCCCTCTAATTCTTCAACAGCTGTACTACTGGTGACCTCACATTCATGAAATTCATTTTTGGCATGAAATTTCTAATGCAGCTCAAGTGCTGAAGAATTTCCTACATTCACTACAATCTAAATTTTACCTAGAATAAATTATGATTAATAATTTCTGAGAGGTGACAGGAGGCATTTCTACATTTATGATGTCTACAGATCTTCCTTTTATGTGAATTCACTAATACTAATGACAATAATAACAATTATAGATAATATTTACAGAATAGATGCTATATGACTGTGATTCCTCCAAGTATTAACTACTTACTCCTTGCAACAATCCTATTCCACAGTGTGGCAGGCTGACTCTAAACAGGCCCCCTAATGGTCCTGTCTCCAGGACTTATTCACACTCTTGTATCATCCCCTTCTCTTGAGTGTGGGCTATCCTAGTAACTTACTTCTACCAGTAGAAGTTGAGGGAATGTTATTTCCATGATTAGATTACACAAGATGGTAACTTCCATCTTGCTAGCAGACTCTCCTCCCTTTTGGCTTGCATGCCTTGATGAAGCAAGCAGCCATGCTGATGAGGCTATTGTGGCCAGGAACTGCAGTCAGCGTTCAGCCAACAGCCAGCTAGAAACTGAGAATCTCAATGCAACAGGCCTCACGGAAATACATCTGGGTAACAACTATGTTAGCCTGGATGTGCATCCTTCCCCAGTTGAGCCTTCAGATGAGACCTCAGCCCTGGCTGAAATCTGTAGCCTTGCAAGAGACCCTGAAGCAGAGGACCCAACTAAGTCATGCCTATACTCCTGATCCAAATTATAAGATATAAATGTATGTTATTTTATGCTACTAAGTTTGTGGTAATTTATTACACAGCAATAAATAATACATGTAAGTACTATTATTACCATTTTACAAGTCAGCAAAATGAGGCACAGAAGCTTAGTATCTTGTCCAATAAATCACACTGGTAATAAAGTGGAGAAAGGGAGATAATGACAGATAAGGCTAAAGATTTTCCTACATTCATTACATTATTCTCTCATAGGAATTTGCTGAAGATAAACCATGTTTAAATGGTGTTGGAAGGCTTTTAAATCAACATATTCTTTCTCTAATATAAAATTTCTTATGCTTGGAATTGAGCATGAAACACATTTTCTCAAAAATGAATTTTCTGATGTTCTGTAACATCATGTACATTTGAAGGATTTCTTCTATTAAATTCCATTATGAATCTTCTGATGTTGAGTAAGGTGTGAATGCTGTCTAAAGGCCTTCTTACATTCCCTACACTTGTAGGGTTTCTCACCAGTATGAATTCTCTGGTGTTGAGTAAGGAATGAATAAAGTCTAAAAGCCTTACCACATTCCTTACATTCATAAGGTTTCTCACCAGTGTGAATACTCTGATGTTGGGTGAGTTGTGAGAGCAGTCTAAAAGGTTTTCTACATTCCTTACATTCATAAGGTTTCTCACCAGTGTGAATACTTTGATGCTGAGTAAGTTGTGAGAGCAGTCTAAAGGCCTTTCCACACTCTTCACATTCATAGGGTCTCTCACCAATATGAATGCTCTGGTGTGAAATAAGCTGTGAGTAACTACTAAAGGTCTTCCAACATTCCATACATTCATAGGGTTTCTCACGAGTATGTATTCTCTGATGGCGAACTAGTTGTTGTCTTAATCTAAAAGTCTTCCCACATTCCTTACATTCGTAGGGTTTCTCACCAGTATGAATACTCTGATGAACAGTAAGTTGTTGGCATATTCTAAAAGCCTTTCCACATTCCTTACATTCATAGGGTTTCTCACCAAAATGAATTTTCTGATGTACTCTAAGGTCTGGACCACATACAAAGGCTTTCCCACATTCCTTACATTCATAGAGCTTTTCAGCAGTATGAAGTCTCTGATGGCGTGTAAGGTGTGTACACTGTCTAAAGGTCTTTCCACAGTCCTTACATTCATAGGGTTTCTCACCGGTATGAATTCTCTGATGTCGAGCCAGTTGCTGATGTACTCTAAAGGCCTTTCCACATTCCTTACATTCATAGGGTTTTTCACCCGTATGAAGTCTCTGATGTTGAGTAAGTTCTTGGAGCACTGTAAAGGCCTTCCCACACTCCTTACATTCATAGGGTTTCTCACCGGTGTGAAGTTTGTGATGTCGAATAAGATGTGCACGCTGTCTAAAGGCCTGCCCACATTCCTTACACTTATAAGGTTTCTCACCAGTATGAATTCTCAGGTGTTGACTAAGTGTTGAGCGACGAATAAAGGTCTTCCTACACTCCTTACACTCATACACCTTTTCTCCATTATGAACGATCTGATACTCAGTAAGAAAATTGTGCCTTTTGTAAGTGGTCATTTTTTCAGAGGTAATTTTCACTTGCCCAAAATATCCCTCTTGTTGTTCCTTTTCCCCTTCAATCTTGCTTTTATATTCCCAATCATTCCTAAAAATGGAACCCTGAAGGCTATAGCTTTTAATTCTTTCCATTATATCCCACTGAAATGAATATATTTCATAAATGTCCTTTTCTGGAGATAAAGTATTGGTCCTGTATCTGGACTCCAAATCTGAAAGAAAACAAGAAAGCAAATACATAACTGTTTTCCTGTTCCAGAAAGAAAAAACAAACAAAAAAACCACTTCTATAGAGAAATAAAAGGCACCTAAAATAATGCCTGTTACAAGTTGAATGGATTAGACAGATCTCAAACATAGACATTTCTGCCACAATCTTACATATGTGTACCTAAAAAACCTTATCTTCTACAAAAGTACACACTAAAAATTACTGTGTTCAGAAGAAAAATAGGCCCAGAGCAGGACCACTTAATTCTATGGTTTTTTTTTTTTTTTTTTTTGAGACACAGTCTTGCTCTGTCACCCAGGCTGGAGTGCAGTGGCAAAATCTCGGCTCACTGCAACCTCCGCCTCCCGGGTTCAAGCAATTCTCCTGCCTCAGCCCTCCTAGTAGCTGGGATTACAGGCACCCACCCCCAAGCCTGGCTAATATTTTTGTGTGTATTTTTAGTAGAGACAGGGTTTCCCCATGTTGGCCAGACTGGTCTCGAACTCCTGACCTCAGGTGATCGCCTGCCTCAGCCTTCCAAAGTGCTGGGATTACAGGTGTGAGCCACCGTGCCCTGCCAATTCTATGCATCTTTAATCAGTAGAACACTAACAAATAAAATAGTTGACATCTAAAGGGATAAACCAAAAGACAGCTCAGCATGGCTAAAATCCACTTCATGTGTATTAAAATGCATGAAAATAAAGAGGCAATGCTAGACTTCAGGTCCTGAGACACTGCACATGAAAATAAAGCCCGGAGCCAGTGAGGACGTCATTAAGGTGGGAGTAAGGTAAAGTACAGCCTGTCTTTAGATAAGAGGCCATGCAAGGTTGATGGTACATTCCTCTGGGGAGGGAGCCCTGGGTGCAGTGGCTCATGCCTGTAATCCCAGCACTTTGGGAGACTGAGGTGGGAGGATCACTTGAGCCCAGGAGTTCAAGACCAACCTGGGCAACATAGCAAAACTCCCATCTCTACAAAAAATACAAAAATTTTCCAGGGTTGGTGGCATGTGCCTGTAGTCCCAGCTACTTGGGAGGCTGAGGTGGGAGGATCACTTGAACCCAGGAGTTCAGGGTTGCAGTGAGTCATGATCACACCACTGCACTCCAGCCTGGGCAACAGAACAAGACCCTGTCTCAAAAAAAAAAAAAAAAAAGCCGGGCACAGTGGCTCACATCTGTAATCCCAACACTTTGGGAGGCCAAAGCGGGTAGATCACAAGGTCAGGAGTTCAAGACCAGCCTGGCCAACATGGTGAAACCCTGTCTCTACTAAAAATACAAAAATTAGCCAAGTGCGGTGGTAGGCACCTATAATCCCAGCTACTTAGGAGGCTGAGACAGGAGTATCGCCTGAACCTGGGAGGTGGAGATTGCAGTGAGCTGAGATGGTGCAACTGCACTCCAGCCTGGGCGACAGAGAGAGATTCCGTCTCAAAAAAAAAAAAAAGTCAAATGCCTTCTCCTATGATATACAAACTATTACATGATCTTGCTCTTGCCTAACATTATCTTGTTTCTACCCCTTTCACTTACCTTTTGAATAAGCATCTTAATCATCTTGGGCTTCTTGCAGTTCCTCAAACATACAAAGCTCCCCTCTCCCCACCCAAAGTCTTTGTATTTGCTGTTCTCTGCCAGGAATGCCCTTGCTTTAGATATTCATATGGCCTGGGCTCTTTTTTCATGTCACTACTCAAGTATCACCTCCTCAAAATGTCCTGACCACCCTATTTAAAACATCCCTATCTCTACTTGCCAACTTCCATTCTCGCCCAGGCTGGAATGCAGCAGCATGATCTCGGCTCACTGTAACCTCCACCTCCCAGGTTCATGTGATACTTCTGCCTCAGCCTCCCGAGTAGCTGGGACTACAGGCGTGTGCCACCACACCCAGCTAATTTTCGTATTTTCAGTAGAGACAGCTTTCACCATGTTGGCCAGGCTGGTCTCGAACTCCTGGCCTCAAGTGATCCTCTGGCCTCAAGTGATCCTCTCGCCTCAGCCTCTCAAAGTGCTGGGATTACAGGCACTAAGCCACTGCGCCTGGCCCTTCTTACTTTTCTTAATACTTGTCCCTACCTAATATTATGTATTGATGTACTTGTTTACTTAATGTCCTTACTCCTATTAAGATGTAAGCAACATGATTGCTGGGACCCATGAGTCTCATTCACATCTGCTCCACTGGTGTCCAGCACAACACCTAGTTCCGACTAGGCACTCAAGTATTTGCCAAATAAATAAAGGAATATATTTCTAGCCAATGAAAGACATATCAACCTAATCATAATAGAAGCTAGAAAGAAACTGGGTCCTAAATATGGACTGAACTGTGTTCCCCTAAAATTTGAATGTCGAGCCCTAACTAACTGTATGTGGAGATGGGGCTTTTAGGAGGTAATTAAGGTTAAACGAGGCCTAGAGGTGGGGTCCTACTCCACTAGAATTACTGGCCTTGTAAGAAGAAGAAGAGGGCCAGGTTCAGTGGCTCATGCCTGTAATCCCAGCACCTTGGGAGGCTGAGGTATGAGGATCACTTGAGCCCAGGAGTTCAAGACCAGCCTAGGGAATACATGAGAGCTCTGTCTCTACAATTTTTTTTTTTTTTAAATAGCTAAGTGTGGAGGCATGTGCCAGTAAACCCAGCTATTCAGGAGGCTGAGACGGGAGGATTGCTTGGGCCCAGGAGTTTGAGACTGCAGTGAGCTGCGATGGCACCACTGCACTCCAGCCTGGGCAACAGAGTGAAGCCTTGTCTCAAAAAAAAAAAAAAAAAAAAAAAAGAAGAAAAAAAAAAGGAAGAGAGTGACCTCTTTCTCTCTCTGTGTCATATGAGGACACAACAAGAAGGCAGCTGCCTGCAAGCCAGGAAGACAGACTTCACCAGAACCTGGCACCCTGATTTTGGACTATCAGCGTCTAGAATTGTGAGAAAATACGTATCTGGTGTTTAAGCCACCCAGACTATGGTATTCTGTTATGGCAGTTTAAGATGATACAGATTTAGATAGAGATGAAACTGTAGTCACCGATCAAAAAAAAGAGTAGCCCCTCTCTTTGTCAAATCTTTTCCCCATTCCCCTCAACATCATCCTTAAAAATTTTTATTTTAAAATAATTATAGATCCATGGGAAGTTGCACAAAATGTACAGAAAAGTCCTGTGTAGACTTCACCCAGCCCCTCCCAGTGTTAACATCTTAGGCAAGTATAGTACAATATTCAAAACAAGAAATTAATGGGGCTGGGCGCAGTAGCTCACGCCTCTAATCCTAGCACTTTGGGAGGCCGAGGCGGGCGGATCACCTGAGGTCAGGAGTTCGAAACCAGACCGGCCAACATGGTGAAACTCCTTCTCTACTAAAAATACAAAATTAGCCAGGTGTGGTGGTGCATGCCTATAATCTCAGCTACTTGAGAGGCTGAGGTAGGAGAATCGCATAAACCTGGGAGGCAGAGGTTGCAGTGAGCCGAGATCCCGCCACTGCACTCCAGCCTGGGTGACAGAGCGAAACTGTCTCAAAAAAAAAAAAAAAAAAGAAAGAAATTAATGTTGGTATATTCCATAGAGCTTACTTAGACTTCACCAGTTCTATGTGCACTCATGCGTGTTTATGTGCATAGCTCTATGCAATTTTATCACAGGTAGCCTGGCAAAACCACCACCACAATCAAGATACTTGCCCGTACCATGACTGCAAGACTTCCTCGTGTTACCTCTTTCTAACCCGAACCATCCTCTCCTCCCTATATATACCCCTACCCTTGGAAACCACTTATTTGTTTTTCCATTTCAATGTGATTTTGCAAATATTACATAAATAAAGTCATGTAGTGCATAACCATTTGTGATTATTTTGTCACTCAGCATAATTTCCTTGAAATTAACCCAAGTTGCTGCATGTATCAAGAGTTTATTCCTTACTGTTGCTCAGTCTATTCATGGTATTAGTGTGCCTTTCAATCAGTTTTAATTGGGCTACTTATCATTTTAGAACTGAGTTGTGTATATACTAGATACTGGTCCCTTGTCAGATATGTTTTACCACTATTACTCTCCCAGTCTGTGACTTACCCATTCATCTGCTTATTGGTATATTCTGATGAGACAAAGTTTTCAATTTGGATAAAGTCTAATGTATTAATTTTTTATTTATTTGAGACACAGTCCCGCTCTGTCACCCAGGCTGGAGTGCAGTGGTGCGATCTCGGCTCACTGGAACCTCCACCTCCCGGGTTCAAGAGATTGTCCTGCCTCAGCCTCCCAAGTAGCTGGGATTACAGGTGCATGCCACCACACCCAGCCAATTTTTGTATTTTCAGTAGAGATCAGGTTTCGCCATGTTGGCCAGGCTGGTCTCAAACTCCCAATATCAGGTGATCCGCCTGCCTTGGCCTCCCAAAGTGCTAGGATTACAGGTGTAAGCCACCGTGCCCAGTTGGATTTTTTATTTTTAAGGTTATTGTTTTCATTCAAGAAATCTTTGCCTACTCCCCAGTCATAAGTTGGGACACTCATCACTGTCCTGTTTCTCTCTAAAAACTTTATGATTTTAGCTTTTATATGTAGGTCTAAAAACCATCTCAAATTAATTTTGGTATGAGGTAAAGGTTGAGAGGCTTGTTTATTTGTTTCCCCAGTTATTCCAGTACTGTTTGTTGAAAAGCCTTTCTTCTCCCCATTGGAATGCTTTGGCATCTTTGTCAAACAATAAATGACCCTTTAAGTGTGTGTGTGGCAGGGTATGTTTCTAGGACCTCTGTTCTGTTTTGTTTGGTGATCTTTGCCAATAACATACTGTCTTGATCGTTGTAGTTGTAATAAATCCTGAAGTTTTTTTTTTTTTTTTTTTTTTTTTGAGATAAGAGTCTCACTCTGTCACCCAGGCTGGAGTGCAGTGGCGTGATCTTGGCTCACTGCAACCTCTGCCTCCCAGGTTCAAGCGATTCTCCTTCCTCAGCCTCCCGAGTAGCTGGGACTACAGGCACGTGCCATGCCAACACCCGGGTAATTTTAAATCTTGAAATATCTTGATGTCATGTCATCTAAGTCCTGTAATATGTTCTTATGTTTTCAAGTTGCTTGGGATATGCTAAGTCATTTGTTATTTCGTATAAATCTTAGAATCTGCTTGCTAATTTCTACCAAAAAAAAAAAGTCTGCTAGGATTATGACTGGAATTATACTGAATTACTAAAATTGAAATTTTTATAATACTGAGTATTCCCATTCCAAAAATGATTATTTCTATTTATTTAGGTCTTAATTTCTCTTAGCAATGGTCTATGGTTTTTAGCATAGATATCTTGCATATGTTTTATCAAACTCATTTCTTAGTATTTTATGTTTTTTAACATTCTCATAAATTGTTATTTAATTTTCCTTTTTTTTTTTTTTGCTTCTAGTATATGAAAACACGATTGATTTTGCTTTTTATTTATTTATTTATTTATTTTTGACACAGAGTCTCACTCTGTCACCCAGGGTGGAGTGCAGTGGTGTGATCTCAGCTTACTGTAACCTCCGTTTCCCAGGTTCAAGCGATTCTCATGCCTCACCCTCCCCAGTAGCTGGGACTACAGGCTTGCACCATCATGCCTGGCTAATTTTTGTATTTTTAGTAGAGATGGGGGTTTCACCATGTTGGCCAGGCTGGTCTTGAACTCCTGACCTCAGGTGATCCACCTGCCTCGGCCTTCCAAAGTACAGGGATTCCAGGCATGAGCCACCATGCCCGGCTCTGATCGATTGATCTATCTATCTATCTATCTATCTATCTATCTATCTATCTATCTATCTATCTATCTATTTTATTTTTTGAGATGGAGTCTTGCTCTATTGTCTGAGCTGGAGTGCAGTGGTGTGATCTCGGCTCACTGCAAACTCCGCCTCCCGGGTTCAATCGATTCTCCCACCTCAGCCTCCTGAATAGCTGGGATTACAGGCGTGTGCCACTACATCCAGCTACTTTTTGTATTTTTAGTGGAGATGGGGTTTTACCATGTTGGCCAGGCTGGTCTTGAACTCCTGACCTCAAGTGATCTGCCTGCCTTGGCCTCCCAAAGTGCTGGGATTATATGTGTGAGCCACTGCACCTGGCCTGATTTTTTAATATTAACCTTATATCCTGTGACCTTATTGTGATTTTTCAATTATTACTTCAAATAGTTGTTCTCTTGATTCCTTAGGACTTTCTTTGTACACAATCATGTCATCTCCAAATACAGACTTACGTCTTCCTTTTTGATCTTTATGTCTCATTTCTTTTTCTTATTGATAATGGATTTTTATAGTTTATAATGTATTTTTTTAATAGGTGCCCCTTACCAGATTGAGGAAGTTCCCTTCAATTTCTAGTTTGCTGAGAGCTTTTTATCATGAATGGATGTTGGATTTTGTCATATGCTATTTTTACATCTATGAAGATGATTGCTATGGTTTGAATGTTTGTTGCCTCCAAAACTCATGTTGAAAATTAATTCCTAATGGCAATATTGAGAGGCGGGGTTTTTCAGAGGTGACTGGGTCATGAGGGCTCTGCTCTCATGAATGGATGAACCTATTCATGGATTGGTGAGTTAATCAATTAATGGGTTATCACAGGATTGGGACTGATGACTTTATAAGAAGAAGAGAGGTCTCAACTAGCACATCTGCATGTTCAGCCCCCTTGCCATGTGATGCCCTGCAAAGCCCCCGAATTCAGCAGAGTCCCCACCAGCAAGAAGGCCCTCACTAGACACAGCCCTTTGAGGCTGGACTTCTCAGCCTCCAAAACTGTAAGAAATAAATTCCTTTTCCTTATAAATTACTGAATTTCAAGGTATTCTGTTATAAACAACAGAAAGTGAACTAAGACAATGATCATATGGTCTTTCATTTTTTCTGTTAATATGGTGAATTAACAGGTAGAAAGAAATCCTACTTAATCATAATTTTTGTATATCATTATATTTGATTTGTTAATATTTTATTAAAATTTTTGTATCTATGTACGGAAAAGATATGGGTTCATGCTTTTTTTGTAATGTCTTTCTTGGGTTATGGTATGAGTTATGTTGGCCTCATAAAATGCATTCCTTTTCTGAAGGAGTTTGTACAATACCACTGCTATTTCTTCCTTAGATATTTAATGGAATTCACCAATGAAACCATCTGGGGCTGGCATTTTCTTTGTGGAAGATTTCTGATAATGAATTCAATTACTTTAATAGCATAAGGGTATTCAATTTCTTTTTTATCTTGTGTCAGTTCTGGTAAGTTGTACTTTTCCAAAAATTTTAAAATTTCATTTAAGTTATCAAATTTACTGGCATAAAGTAATTCATGGCATTCTCTTATTATTATTCTTTTTTGGAGTGGGGGTAGAGTCTCACTCTGTCACTCAGGCTGGAGTGCAGTGGCGTGATCTTGGCTCACTGCAACCTCCACCTCCTGGGTTCAAGCAACTCTTGTGTCTCAGCCTCCTGAGTAGCTGGGACTACAGGTGACCACCACCATGCCCAGATAATTTTTGTATTTTTAGTAGAGACAGTGTTTTGCTGTGTTGGCCAGACTGGTTTGGAACCCCTGACCTCAAGTGACCAGCCTGCCTCGGCCTCCCAAAATGCTGGGATTACAGGAGTGAGCCACCACGCCCAGCCTCTTATTATTCTTTTAATGACTATAGGATCTAAAGTGAAAATCACTCTTTCATTCCTAATGTTAGTAATTTATGTTCTTTAAAAAGAGAGAATGTAAATTACTAGGTGTTTACCATCTTTGTTGATCTTTTCAAGAAATCCATTTTTGGCTTTATTTTCTTTATTTCTTTTCTATTTTGCTGATTTCTGCTCTTATATTTATTTATTTTTTCTTCTACCAGGAATAGTTCTTCTCTTTAAAGTGGGATAGAAATATGAAAGATGAGAAACAGTGTTGCATTCAAAATCAATAGAAAGTTCCTTTGCTTGTCCAGGCTTAAAAGATCTTAATTTGCTTCAAGTCGCAAGCCCTGCCTCCATAGGCCAGGGGCTTTTTAAAGAGAGACCCCAACATCTCAAGGGTGTGCCTCCACCCTAATCAGTTTAGCTATTACCTGCAGTAGTGATTTCTCAATGCCTGCTCAGCCCTCATTCACCAGGGCAGTATCTGCTTGTCCCTTCCCTCACAACCATCCCAGGTTCCTTCCCTTCTTCATCCAATAAGGTAATCAAATCTGGTTTAGAAATGGAAGGTCCTGCTTAAAAGAAAAATGTGACATGGAATTATACACCAGAAAATCTTTAGATTTAGATTTGGTTAAATTTATAATTAACTACAGATCAATATGGCACTTTATAAAGCCTAAGAATGAAGAATTGCAAGGGAGTTGAAGAATGCTCATATTAAGGTAACTTGAGGGTCACAAGGAATAGCCTGTGTGAGGTTAAATTAAGTATACTAAGGCCATTAGATTAACCATCTGGTCAAGAACAGGCCTTAATATAATTTAACCTCACACAGGCTCTGTTGAAAGGCAGTATTGTGTAGAGGGAAGAACACAGACTGGATCCAGACTGTCTGGCTTCACATCCTGCCTTTGTTTCTGTATTACCTAGCAAATTATTAACCTTTTGTGTCTACGTTTTCTCAAATAAAATGAAGATAATAATATCTTCTCATAGAGTTGTTGTGAGGATTAATTAATAATGAACAATGCTTAGAATAATGTTTAAGCCCAAATATATGGTGATGTTTATTAACAGATACACATAATATATGTATTAGCTATTAGCTATTTACTGTTATCATTTGGATGAGTGCATACTAAAACGTTTTTTGAGACATTCTCAGATCTTTTCTAGGATATTCATTCAATGTTAAATGCCAGGCTTTTAGATTTTAATTTTCAATTACAAAGTAAGTAGAACTGCATATGTCTGTTACAGGAAACAGAATGTGTTTCAGGGTTTTTTCTGTTTGAGATAGAGTCTCACTCTGTCACCCAGGCTGGAGTGCAAGTGGCGCGATCTCAACTCACTGCAACCTCAGTCTCCCAGCTTCAAGGAATTCTCCTGCCTCAGCCTCCCAAGTAGCTGGGATTATAGGCATGCACCACCATGCCTGGCTAATTTTTGTATTTTTAGTAGAGATGGGGTTTCACCATGATGGCCAGGCTGGTCTGGAGCTCCTGACCTCAAGTGATCCACCCGCCTCGGCCTCCTAAAGTGCTGGGATTATAGGCATGAGCCACCATGCCTGGCCTTGAGGTTTTTTTGAGATGGAGTCTCACTCTGTCGCCCAGGCTGGAATGCAGTGGCGTGATCTCAGCTCACTGCAACCGCCGCCTCCTGGGTTTAAGTGATTCTCCTGCCTCAGTCTCCCAAGCTGGGATTACAGGCATGCTCCACCATGCCCGGCTATGAGTTTTAAATAAGCTTTCTGGATCCATCTCACACTATGTTCTACAGATTTCTTTGATTTTTAGAGAAACTCAGAACCCCTATGTCTAGGTATTCTGCTTGCAGATGGTGTGAAACATTTATGTCAATTCTGAGCTCCAATATAAGGTGAAGTCTGGTTTCTTGAACAACGCTTTTGCCATATTCAAATCCATCCCCTTGGATACTAAGGAAATCAGGAATTACAGAGTCTGAAGGAAGTCTGAAGGGCATAGCAGACTGGACATGACGAAACGGAGAGGCCTAGTTCCAACCTAACAAAACTTAAATAATTCCTTTGGGAACAGAAAGTAGTTTTAGATAGTTTCTCTAAATATAGTCCTGAAATTGACAGCAGAGAAAGCTAATATCATTTGGGATAAATAACCTTACCTAGTGAAATGAAGTTGCTGTAGTTCTCCCACATTACATCCCTATATAAGTCCCTCTGAGCAGGATCCAGGAATTCCCATTCTTCCTGTGAGAAGTCTATGGCCACATCCCTGAATGTCACTGAACCCTGAAAAAACAAACTCAGGTATTACTTGTGAAAATAAATTAAATACTTTTAAAATGGAAAGAGGGGAGATTGAGGATTGCATGGCAGAGAGGGGTCAGATAGCATGCAAACAGCATTGGGCTGAAAACTTGTGACATGAGTAGGGACCAGCAAGAAAATTAGTATTTCTGAAGCATTGAGCCTACATGTTCTTGAATAGTCCTGTGGCTACAGATATGATTACATTTTCATCCAAACATATCTAGAAATGAGTACACTACCCAAAAAGTCCTAATTAAATGAAATAGTGCACACAAGCCTTTTGAATACTATGTGCCTCCACCATAAATTCTTTAAAAATATGAGGTCTTGAGGTCAGGTGCAGTGGCTCATGGCTATAATCCCAGCACTTTGGGAGGCCCAGATGAGAGGATCACTTGAGCCTGTAAGTTCAAGACCAGCTTGATCAACATTAGCAAGACCCTGTCTCTACCAAAAAAGAAATTTAAAAATTTAAAAATTAAAAAAAAAAGAAATATGAGGTCTTGGGCTCTCTTTTCCCTTTAATGATCATTTAAAAACCTTGATAAAAATTTATCCCACATGTGCTACAAAATCCAAGAAGATATATTCAAATTCATCACAAACTCAGGTTTTATTATAAACACTTTCCCTTTTATAACCAATTCTTTAGTAAACTTTCAAAAATTCGTTCGATGGCAGTCTACATTTTTAATATATTAGATTCTTTTTTCTTTAGATATTTTAATTCAATAAAATCTCGAAAGTCTTCCCCAATTCTCAACGTCTACAATATCTAATCTTTATGGATGTGAATAATCTTCTTGCTTGTCACCATTTATCATCTCTTGAACATCGTTTTTTTGTTCCTGAGTTACAGGATACTGAATCATGAAGACATCATAAAGATATCACCTGGACACCAGTATCATTTTCTTTTCTTTTTTGAGACGGAGTCTCGCTCTGTCGCGCAGGCTGGAGTGCAGTGGCGTGATCTTGGCTCATCGCAAGCTCCGCCTCCTGGGTTCACGCCATTCTCCTGCCTCAGCCTCCCGAGTAGTTGGGACTACAGGCATCCGCAACCATGCCCGGCTAATTTTTTTTGTATTTTTAGTAGAGACGGGGTTTCTCCGTGTTAGTCAGGATGGTCTCAATCTCCTGACCTTGTGATCCGCCTGCCCCAGCTTCCCAAAGTGCTGGGATTACAGGCGTGAGCCACTGCGCCCAGCCCCCTGTATCAATCATTTTCAATGAGGAGTCATTTTGCTCCCCAAAGGACACCCGGCCATATCTGGAGACGATTTTGGTTGTCACAATCAGAGGAAAGGGTGTGAGTGTTACAGGCATCTAATGGGTAGAGGCCAGGGACACTGTTAGACATCCTACAATGCACGGGACGGCCCCTTACAATAAAAGACTCTCCATCGAAATGTCAATAGTTCAGGCCAGGTGCAGTGGCTCACGCCTGTAATCCCAGCACTTTGGGAGGCCAAGGCGGGCAGATCACTTGAGGTCAGGAGTTTGAGACCAACCTTGTCAATATGGTGAAACCCTGTCTCTACTAAAAACACAAAAATCAGCTGGGTGTGGTGGTGGGAGCCTGTAATCTCAGCTACTCAGGAGGCTGAGGCAGTAGAATCACTGAACCCAGGAGACGGAGGTTGCAGTGAGCTGAGATCACACCACTGCACTCCAGCCTAGGCGACAGAGTAAGACTCGGTCTCAAAAAAAAAAAAAAGAAAAAAGAAAGTCAATAGTACCAAGGTTGAGAAATCCTGCTCTAGACCAGCACATCCTGTAAAAATACACAATGGACCTCATTCCTGGCATTCTTCTCCGCAGGAGGAAATCTCCATTGATTGAGGTATCTATTTGCAGTCCTATTCTGATCACATCCTATTCACCCTGTTGGTGAAGGAGGGATCCCTGCCCTAAAAAGTACAAGACAATCAAATAGCCCACACCGTACAGATGAGATTGACAGCAATTTGTTAGATGCATATATTCAGAGCCTGAGAGAGGACATCATACATCACGCAGGGGCACAAGGGGATTGCATTCAAGAACAGCATGAACAAGCAGGGGTGTGGGAGGCAGTCTTTACAGCAGTAACAAGGTGAGGTGTTCCCTGGTTCCTGTAGTGGTATGTGATTGGCTTGTTTGAATAATTCCATAGGCTAGCAGGGAGGTGAAACCCTTTAGGTTGCGGACCACGAGGGGTGTAACTGGTCCAGCTCATAGGAGAACTAGCTGGGTAGGAAGCCTTTCCCGCTGGGTGTGGGCATATCGGGTAAGAGCAGGGGAATTCATGGTTAGGCCTTTAGAGTGGTGACAAAGGTGTCAAGGCACACATGAAAGTTTAGGCCTTACCTTATAAGGCCCAATTACATCCCTACCCAATCCACCTAAACCTAAAAGCCTTACATAGTATAGGGTCTCAACATACATAAAAACTAAGGTCAGTCAACACTAAATCCTATCTTATATACTTGAAAAACTCAGATCTGTGGAGAAGTTTAGAGTTTTCCCTATAAGCAGTCAGATGAGACCAAATTCTCTCTTTCATCAAATCACAGATCTTAAGGAAAACTCAAAATAGGGACCTCCCACTTAACATCAGTAATCCATTCCTGAAAATCAGACATTCTAACGATTAACCAGGTACCTATTTTCCCATCATTTTATTTTCTATTTACTTTCTTTCCTTCCTTCCTTCCTTCCTTCCTCTTCTTTCTTTCTTTGCTTTCTTTCCTTTTTCTTTTTTTTTTTTGACAGGGTCTCACTATGTTGCCCAGGCTGTTGCCTAGGCTGGAGTGCAGTGATGTGATCATAGCTCACTGCAACATTGAATTCCTGGCCTCAAGCAATGGCCTCCCAAAGGAGGGATTACAGGCGTGAGCCACTACACACGGCCTCCCATTATGTTAAATCAGAGCATTATAATGAGTTATACGTCAATTCCATCCCTCCAACTAGCTTCGCACATTTTCCTCCAATATAGAACTGTGGGACACAGTGGATCAGTACACACACAACATCTTTGCTTTTAGTATTTTAATCATCTCTTTTACTAAATTCATTTTTCTCATTTGCTTTGTTTCTTTCTCCACAATTTTCTTCAATACTTTTCCAATCTTTTAGGAACTCATTTTACACTAGACAAAAATGAGGGCTACGTGTGAAGCACAGTATGGAAAAGTATTTCCAACAAGAACATAATAGCAGGAACGGCTGACACTCAGGATGGTGCTCTGTTACCTCCTCAGTCACTAGCAGCACCAGGTATACACATGCCCTTGAATGATAGTTATACACATTTCAAAACATCTGCAGATGGTTCCATTGGTCTAACAACTGTATTTGGGATATAATAAGATTCTTCCTGGATGTTATTTTTGTTTTTTAAAAAAAAGCATTGTATTGGATCAGGTGCGGTGGATCACACCTATAATGCCAATACTTCGGGAGGCTGAAGTGGGAGAATCACTTGAGCCCAGGAGTTCGAGTTCAGCTTAGGCAACACAGTGGGACCCCATCTCTACAAAAAATTTTAAAAATTAGCCAAGAGTGGTGGCACGTGCCTGTAGTCCCCAGTACTCAGGAGGCTGAGGTGGGAGGATCACCTGAGCCTGGGAGGTCAGGGCTGCAGTTAGTTGGGATCATGCCACCGCATTCCAGCCTGGGTGACTGAGTGAGACCTTGTGTCAAAAAAAAAAAGGCTGGGCGTCATGGTGGATGGTGGCTCATGCCTGTAATCCCAGCACTTTGGGAGGTCGAGGCAGGTGGATCACTTGAGGTCAGGAGTTTGAGACCAGCCTGGCCAACATGGTGAAACCCCGTCTCTACAAAAAAACACAAAAATTAGCTGGGCGTGGTGGCGGGCACCTGTAATCCCAGCTACTTGGTAGGCTGAGGTACAAGAATCACTTGAACCTGGTAGGTAGAAATTGCAGTGAGCCGAGATCGTGCCACTGCACTCCAGCCTGGGTGACAGAGCGAGACTCTGTCTCAAAAAAAAAAAAAAAAAATTGTATTGAACTATATGATTCCACTTGAACAAAGTTCTTGTTTTGTTTTGTCTTTTTGAGACAGGGTCTGGCTCTGTCATCCAGACTGGAGTGCAGTGGTGCGATCTCGGTTCACTATAACCTCCACCTCCCAAGCTCTAGCCATTCGCCCACCTCAGCCTCCTGAGTAGCTGCGTCTGTAGATGTGCCACCGTGCCCGGCTAGGTTTTGTATTTTTTGTAGAGACATGGTTTTGCCATGTTGCCCAGGATGGTCTGGAACTCCTGAGCTTAAGCGATCTGCCCACCTCAGCCTCCCCAAGTACTGGGATTACAGGCATGAGCCATCACACCTGCCCCACTTGAACAAGGTTCCAAAAATAAGCAAAATTACATTATAGTGTTCGACATCAAGATAGTGGTTACCCTGGGCAGTGGGTGGGTGGGGACTGACTGAAAGCATCTGAGGTGATTTCCTTTCTTGACCTGATAGCATAGATGTACTCAATTTATGAAAATTCATCCAGCCATACACTTATGGTTTGTATATTTTTTTGTATATATGTCATTCCTCCACAAAAAATTTCAAAAACGTTTTAAAAATGTCATATTGTGGCCGGGTGCAGTGGCTCACACCTGTAATCTCAGCACTTTGGGAGGCCGAGGCAGGTGGATCACCTAAGGTGAGGAGTTCAAGACGAGCCTGGCCAACATGGTGAAATCCTGTCTCTACTAAAAATACAAAAATTAGCCAGGCATGGTGGCAGGAACCTGTAATCCCAGCTACTTGGGAGGCTGAGGCAGGAGAATCACTTGAACCCTGAAGGTGGAGGTTGCAGTGAGCCAAGATCATGCCACTGCACTCCAGCCTGGGTGATAAGAGTGAAATTCTGTCTCAAAGTCATATTATGTATTGGGGACACCTATTTTTCCTATGTAAAACTAAGACAAAAATCACTGTACTGAGAAAAATATACTTTTTCTGGAGTTTAAGTTTTACAATGAAAAGCGGTTCCACTGGAAGATGTTAACAGGAGGACATTCTGCAGAGAATGCCTTCAGTTTTCTCAAGGCATCTCATTTTCGCTTTCTCACAGCTATTGACAGAAGATTTTGTAAGTAGGAGATGCTCAACATTAGTGGGAGAAGAGATAGCCACATAGGATACTGGGCTATCTGTCCCAATCCTCACAGGAGGGAAAAGAACTGGAGCAGGTTCTTTTTTTTTTTTGAGACAGTGTCTTGCTCTGTCACCCCAGCTGGAGTGCAGTAGCACGATCTCGGCTCACTGCAGCCTCTACCTCCGGGGTTCCAGCGATTCTCCTGCCTCAGCCTCCTGGGTGCCTGCCACCACGCTGGCTAATTTTTGTATTTTTAGTAGAGACAGGGTTTCGCCATGTTGGCCAGGCTGGTCTCGAACTCCTGACCTCGAGTGATCTGCCCGCCTCGGCCTCCCAAAGTGCTGGGATTACAGGCGTGAGCCATCGTGCCCAGCCATGGAGCAGGTTCTTGGATGAAGCTCTGGTAAGCAGGAAGTTTCAGAATAAAGAATGAATCTATATACATGATACAGAAATTGACAGTATTTCGAAAAGGACAGAGAAACATTAACTTACATGGGCCATGGTTTTAGAACTGCAAAAACTAGTCAGTCCTTTTCAAGATTTCTCTGTTGGAGAACTACGGAGTCCTGATAAGCCAGAGCTGAAAGAAGAAAAAGAAACCATGAAATAAGCTGCGCCATAGAGCTCCCAAAATGATGTACATCATAAATATGAAAACTTTTTTCTCTTCCATTCCTTCTCCCAAACTACTTCCTTTGGCTTTTCCAAACTACTACCCACCACTATGCCCATCCCTATCCTATACCCACATATAACTGGGGAAAAGTATAGGGAGTCTAAAGAAAAACAAGCTCTGGCCGGGCGCGGTGGCTCTCGCCGGTAATCTCAGCACTTTGGGAGGCCAAGGCAGTTGGAGCACCTGAGGTCTGGAGTTCGGGACCAGCCTGACCAACATGGAGAAACCCTGCCTCTACTAAAAATACAAAATTAGCTGGGTGTAGTGGCACATGCTTGTAATCCCAGCTACTCGGAGGCTGAGGCAGGAGAATCGCTTGAACCCAGGAAGCGGAGGTTGCAGTGAGCTGAGATCGCACCATTATACTCCAGCCTGGGCAACAAGAGCAAACAAAAATAAATAAATAAATAAATAAATAAATACAAGCTCTGAAGAAATAGGTGACAAATGATGAACTTGGTGTAGAAGCCTAGCTACTTCTGCAAGATTTCTGACCAGGTCGCCCTCTGGCAATGTGGATCTGGTCCAGACACTGGATTACTCAGATTTGTTCTGAGCAGCTCCTCCTCACTCTAGGACAACCTTTCAAGACTGAGAAGGGCCCTGAATCCTGCCCCTAGAATCCTGCCTGAACTGCCTAAACACAGCAACTAAAAGACCACACAGATTGAACCTGGCAGCTTCTGCCAATGTAAGGCTACTCTTGCTTTCCCCAGCCAGCAAAGCTCGTCACTCCAGTTTTCCAATCAGGGCCTCCCATACCATGACATCCTTCACCACTCCTTCTCTTTTATTGATTAATTTTTTTTTAGATGTTATTTCACTCTGTCACGCAGGCTGGAGTGCAATGGCACAATCTCAGCTCACTGCAACCTCCATCTCCCGGGTTCAAGCGATTCTCCTGCCTCAGCCTCCTGAGTAGCTGGGATTACAGGTACACGCCACCATGCCCAGTTAATTTTTATATTTTTAGTAGAGACGGGGTTTCGCCATGCTGACCAGCCTTGTCTTGAACTCCTGACCTCCGGTGATCCGCCCACCTCGGCCTCCCAAAGGGCTGGAATTACAGGCGTGAGCCACCGCGCCCGGCCCCACTTTCCTGTTAGTATCCAAGCTGGGGACGGAAGGGATTCATGATTCCTGCAGTTGGTCAACAACATTCATTGAGAACCTCTATGTGTTGGGTACTTTATACACATTGTCAGTTGTTCTCAGTACTGTTCTGCAATGTAGTGCTCGCCTTTTAATAGCTCAAGAAACTAATGCCCAGGGGTCAAATCAGTTAAGTTGCAGACATTTGTTTTGAATCTACATTTCTCTAACTAAAAAGCCAGTTTCTTTTTTGGTTTTGTTTTTTTTGTTTGTTTGTTTTTGCAGAGTCTTGTTCTGTCACCCAGGCTGAACTGCAGTGGCATGACCATGGCTCACTGTAACCTCTGCCTCCAGGGTTCAAGTGTTTCTCCTGCCTCAGTCTCCCAAGTAGCTGGGATTACAGGCGCCTGCCACTACGCCCGGCTAATTTTTACATTTATAGTAAAGATAGGGTTTCACCATGTTGCCCAGGCTGGTCTCGAACTCCTGACCTCAACTGATCCACCCCCCTCAGCCTCCTAAAATGTTGGGATTACAGGCATGAGCCACCACACCCAACCTAAAAGCCAGTTTCTCTTTCAACTCAGGTATTTGTCTCTGAAGCAAGGATTTCTACTTCACCAGGAGAAATCTGATCATTAGCAATTCACTAAAAAAAAAAAAAGAGGAATAACTAATAGTAGGTTTTGTTTTGTTTTGTGTTTTCAAAAACACAGTCTCACTCTGTTACCCAGGCTGAACTGCAATGGCATGATCTTGGCTCACAGCAGCCTCGACCTCCAGGGTTCAAGCAATCCTCCCACCTCAGATTCCCAAGTAGTTGGGACAATAGGTGGACACCACCATGCCCAGCTAATAATCTTTCAAAAAATATTAAATCTCAGAAGATAGCAAAATAGTTCTTTCCATCTATGGTCCACCTGCAGAAACATCAGTTTGAGCAATTATCCATGAACAAAAATGCCTTCACAATAGCTAAGGCAACCAGGTGAGAGATCGCAGTACTGGGCTGTAGCACAATAATAAGAAAACAAGCAAGGCCGGGCGCGGTGGCTCACTCCTGTAATCCCAGCACTCTGGGAGGCCGAGGCGGGTGGATCACAAGGTCAGGAGATCGAGACCATCCTGGCTAACACGGTGAAACCCCGTCTCTACTAAAAATACAAAAAAAAAAAATTAGCCAGGCGCGGTGGCAGGTGCCTGTAGTCCCAGCTACTCTGGAGGCTGAGGGAGGAGAATGGGGTGAACCCGGGAGGCGGAGCTGGCAGTGAGCCGAGATAGCGCCATTGCACTCCAGCCTGGGCGACAGAGCAAGACTCCACCTCAAAAAAAAAAAACAAAAAACAAACAAAAGAAAAAAATGAAAAGAAGCATTGAAGAGTGCAGGAAGGACAGTTCGACATTACTCATGTCACCCCTCCCTAGCTCAAGGCAGCACAGTATAGACAGAGGTATTGCCCACTTGGGGAAAAGTCAGGGAAGTGAGCACAGAACTTTGCCTGTTCCCTAACACCAGGCCTGCTACAGTAAAAGCCAGCAACAGGGAGACTCCCAACCCCAGACTGCAGGCCAGTAGCCACAGACTGACCCTCTAGACCTGCTCTGGCATCAGGAAAGATCATGCAGCCCAGGCTTCAGGCTTGCATGATGAACTCCACCTCCAGGCTGCCACCACCATCAGGCTGACATCAGAGGCCCTGGGCTCCAACAGCCCTTAGCAACAGGCAGGCCTCAGTGGCCTCTGCAATCAGGCACATAACAGTATGGCACCAGTCACAGTGGTCTCAGGCTTTGAGCGTGCCCCAGCGCTGCACCAACGAGAGTGGCCCTGGGCTTGGGGCATGCTATGTGCAACACCAGAGAATGTGGTTCCAGCCTTTGGGAGCATCCCAGTACTATACCCACCATAGCAGCCCCAGCCTTAAGGACCAAACCAGACAGGCTGCCCAGAATCACTGGATGGGCTATTGATGGGCTTTCCCAGATGAAACTCATTCTGCAAAGACTGGAATAAATACACAGTCCTTTCAAGTGTGCAGACATCAATGCACGGTCACAAGGATCAACAACAATCAGGGAAACATGACATCGCCAATAGGACAATATAAAGTGCCAGTGATTGACTCTAAAGAAATGGAGATGTCTGAACTGCCTGATAAAGAATTCAAATAGGCTGGGTGCAGTGGCTCACGCTTGTAATCCCAGCACTTTGGGAGGCCGAGGCAGGCGGATCACGAGGTCAGGAGATTGAGACCATCCTGGCTAACACAGTGAAACCCCGTTTCTACTAAAAAATACAAAAAAATTAGGCAGGCATGGTGGTGGGTGCCTGTAGTCCAGTTACTCGGGAGGCTGAGGCAGGAGAATGCCGTGAACCCGGGAGGCGGAGCTTGCAGTGAGTCGAGATCACGCCACTGCACTCCAGCCTGGGCAACACAGCGAGACTCTGTCTCAAAAAAAAAAAAAAAAAAAAAGAATTCAAATAACTGTTTTAAAGAAGTTCAGTGAACTTCAAGAAATACAGAGAACTTAAAAAAGAAAATATGTGATCAGAATGAGAAATTAAATAGATTGAAATAATTTTTAAAATCAAACATAAATTCTGGAGCTGAAAAATACAGTGAAGGAAATTTTGAAAATGCAAGACAGAACATCAACAGCAGAATTGACCAAGCAGAGGAATGAATCTGTAAACTTGAAGACAAGTTATCTAAAAATATACAGTTGGATGGAAAAAAGGATGAAAAGAAATGCAGAAAGTTTATAGGATTCATGGGACAGCATCAAAATAGCAAATATTTGAGCAGTAGGAGTTAAAAAGGGAGAAGAGAAAGATAAGTAGAAAGCTTATTTAAAGAAATAACAGCAGGCACAGAGGCTCATGCCTATAATCCCAGCACTTTGGGAGGCCAAAGTGGGATTACTTGAGGTCAGGAGTTTGAAACCAGCCTGGGCAACATAGCAAGACTCATCTCTACAAATAATTTTTTTAAAATAAGCCAGGTATTGTTGCATGGGCCTGTAGTTCCAGCTACATGGGAGGCTGAGGCAGGAGGATCACTTGGACCCAGAAGTTCAAGGTTGCAGTGAGCTATGATCATGCCACTACACTCCAGCCTGGGCAACAGAGTGAGATGAAAGGAAAGGAAGGGAGATAAGAAGGAAGGAGGGAAGGAGGGAGGGAGGGAGGGAAGGAGGGAAAGAAGGAAGGAAGGAAGGAAGGAAGGAAGGAAGGAAGGAAGGAAGGAAGGAAAAAAGAAAAGAGGAAAGAGAAAAAAAGAGTAGCAAAAAACTTTCAAAACCTGGGGAAAGGTAAGTATCCAAGTATAGCCCAAAGTTAGAAGGAAGAAAATAATAAAGATTAGGGCAGAAATAAATGACACAGACCAGAAAGCAAATAGAAAGAATCAATAAAATTAAGCCTTGTTTTTTTGAAAAAAGAAAAAACCCACAAAATTGACAAACCTAACTAAGCTATACTAACCAACAGAAAACAGAAAATACTGAAAATATTCAAATAAAACCAGAAATGAAAAAGGGGACATTACAACTGATACAACAGAAATACAAGAGACTATTATGAACAAATATACACCAGAAAATTGGATAACCTAGAATAAATGATTAATTCCCTGACACATACAACCTACCAAGATTGAATTATGAAGAAATAAAAAATCTGAACAGGCTGGGCATGGTGGCTCATGCCTGTAACCCCAACATTTTGGGAAGCCAGTCATTATGACAAACAGTATGGAGAGGCCTCAAAAAATTAAAAATAGAACTACCATATGATCTAGCAATCACACTACTGTATATATCCAAAGGAAATGAAATCAGAATGTCAAAGAGATCTCTGCACTCTCATGTTTATTATAGCATTATTCACGATGGCCAACACATGGTGTCCATCAATGGATGAATGGACAAAGAAAATCTGCTATGTAGATAAAATGTAATACGATTCAGCTATAATAAAGAAACAAAACCTGTCATTTGTGACAACACGGATGAAACTGGAAGGACATTACGTTAAGTGAAATAAGACAGAAACAGAAAGATAAACACCACATGATCTCATTCATAAGCGGAATCTTAAAAAGTTGATCTCGACCAGGCGTGGTGGCTCACGCCTGTAATCCCAGCACTTTGGGAGGCCAAGGCGGGCGGATCACCTGAGGTCAGGAGTTCAAGACCAGCCATACCAACACGGAGAAACCCCGTCTCTACTAAAAATACAAAATTAGCCGGGTGTGGTAGCACATGGCTATAATCCCAGTTACTCGGGAGGCTGAGGCAAGATAATCACTTGAACCCGGGAGGTGGAGGTTGTGGTGAGCCGAGATTAGGTCATTGCACTGCAGCCTTGGGCAACAAGAGCGAAACTCCGTCTCAAAAAAAAAAAAAAAAAAAAAAAAAAACACTTGATCTCATGGAAGTAGAGAGTAGAATGGTAGTTACCAGAATCTAGGGTAGTTGGGGGTGGGGGGAAATGGCAAGGTTGAGGAGATGTTGGTCAAATGATACAAAATTTCAGTTACATAGGAGGAATAAGTTCAAGACATCTACTGTACAACATGGTGATATAGTTAACAATACATTGTATTACTGAAAAAAGCTAAGACCTGTAAAGTGTTCTCACCACAAAAATGGTTAACTATGTAAAAGGTAATTCATATGTTAATTAGCTAGATTTAGACATTCCACAATGTATATATACTTTAAAACACCATGATGTACATGATAAATACATATAACTTTATCTGTCAAAAAAATAATTTTAATACTAAACCTCAGTATTAAGAAAATGACCAGCCTGGGCAACATAGCGAGACCTTGTCTCTACAAAAAAATTTTAAAAATTAGCCGGGCATGGTAGTGTGCACCCGTAGTCTCAGCTACTAGGAGGTTGAGGCAGGAGGATGCTTGAACCTGGGAAGCAGAGGTTGCAGTGAGCTGAGATGATGCCACTGCACTCAAGCCTGGGCAACAGAGTAAGACCCTGCCTCAAAAAAAGAAAAAAAAGAAAGAAAAGAAAGAAAGAAAAAAAAGAAAGAAAAAAATGAACGTTAAAGCAAACAAAATGTACCTTTTTACAATGGCTGCATTGCGAGACCTCAAAGACTGATGATGCCCTATAGTAGCAAGGTCGTGGGGACACTGACACTAGGCTGGTCCACATTTAGAGCTATGCGAAGCAGCATTTCAATCCTGTAAACTCTGAATTAGAAGCTCCACTTCTGACACTAAAAGGACGTTTGTATCTGTACATAAAGATTATGCAGAGCTATAGCCGGGGCAGTGGCTCATGCCTGTAATCCCAGCACTTTGGGAGGCCAAGACGGACGGATCACCTGAGGTCAGGAGTTCAAGACCAGCCTGGCCAACATGGTGAAACCTTGTCTCTACAAAAATACAAAAATTAGCCGAGCATGATGGCAGGTGCCTGTAATCCCAGCTACTCGGGAGGCTGGGGCAGAATCGCTTGAACCCAGGAGACGGAGGTTGCAATGAGCTGACGTCGTGCCATTGCACTCCAGCCTGGGTGACAGAGGGAGATTGTCTCAAAAAAAAAAAAAAAAAAGAAAAGAAAAAAGATTATGCAGAGCTATGCTGACAGCATGGTTTATAATGGATTAATGGATTAAAGTTGAAAAGAACCTAATTTCGGAATCATTCAATAACCTGTTGTTTATCCATACCATTGAAAATGATGCAACTATTAAAAATGATGTTGCCTTAATTTTGAATGGGTGAAGCCAGTGTGTTAAAAAAAGAAAATACCAGCATGTGTAGTGTGAAACTATTTTGACAGAAAAAAAAATCATGTTTCCCTAGCAGGACCAGTTAAAATGTTTACAGTCAGAGCCAGCAACACACACCACCACATTAAACAGAGTGTGAGCCTGAAATACCCAAATACTTCAAATAAGACTTTCCCAGCTCCAGTTTTTCTTTCAGTCTTCCCTTTAACTGAGAAAAAAAGCTAAGGATACTGTAAAAACAGATGCTGTTTTTTCTGCGTGGCTTTTTTTTTTACTTCGGCTTCTCATTCATGAACCAACTCTATGATTTAATTTGCCCATGTGTGTTGGAGTATGGCCTAGAAAAGAATGGCAAAAAGTCCCCGACTGATGTCTTCTAAGCACTGAAGGCAGCCCCATGCTGCTTCCTTTCACATCTTCCTGACAAACAGGTTTATTTTGCTTCTGAACCAGTCTTTTGGCTAAGATGCCTATGAAGCCCTCCAGCAGATGTTGGGTCTCCTTGACTAACTGGTCTCACTTTGCATATAATATCATTAAAATAAAAACTGTAAGGCATACATCTGTATGAAACCCAGTTACTTCCATAAAGACCCTGTAGCTTTAGTATAATCTGGACAAAACTTGACAGTGTGTGCCATCATCAGATTGATATTTCTTCCCTTCATCATGAGATTGCTGAATAAAGCAGGAAGGATTTTTTTTTTCTTTTTGAGACAAGGTCTTGCTTTGTCACCCAGGCTGGAGTGCAGTGGCACGATCTCGGCTCACCACAACTTCCACCTCCTGGGTTCAAGTGATTCTCCTGCTTCAGCCTCCCAAGTAGCTGGGATTACAGGCGCATGCCACCACGCCCAGCTAATTTTTTTTTTTTTTTTTTTTATTGAGACGGAGTCTCACTCTGTCGCCCAGGCTGGAGGGCAGTGGCGCGATCTCGGCTCACTGCAAGCTCTGCCTCCTGGGTTCACACCATTATCTTGCCTCAGCCTCCTGAGTAGCTGGGACTACAGGCATGTGCCGCCATGCCCGGCTAATTTTTTGTATTTTTAGTAGAGACAGGGTTTCACCGTGTTAGCCAGGATGGTCTCGATCTGCTGACCTCATGTGATCCGCCGCCTCGGCCCCCCAAAGTGCTGGGATTACAGGCGTGAGCCACCGCGCCCAGCCTAATTTTTGTATTTTCAGTAGAGATGGGGTTTCGCCATTTTGGCCAGGCTGGTCTCAAACTCCTGACCTCAGTTAATGCACCTGCCTTGGCCTCCCAAAGTGCTGAGATTACAGGCGTGAGCCACTGCGCCCAGCCAGATTTTTTTTTTTAAGTATGCATAATGACGATATTTGGTAAACTGTTGTAATTACCAATACGTGCTTTTTTTTTTCTGCATGATATTAGACAGGTTACTTTCCAGTTCCCCATATGAAATGGTGAGAACTACAGTTTCTACCTCAAAGGATTGTTATGAGAAATAAATAAGATACTACATATAAGGCACTTAGAGTAGTAAATAAGCATTTCATAAAAGTCAGATATATTAATAAAGATAAAGAATACTACATATGCTTCTTCCCACAATTATTTTTAAAATTCTACTCAGGCCTGTAATCCCAGCACTTTGGGAGGCCAACACAAGTGGATCACTTAGGTCAGTAGTTCAAGACCAGCCTGGCCAACATAGTGAAACCCCATCTCTACTAAAAATACAAAACTTAGCCAGGCATGGTGATGCATGCCTGTAATCCCAGCTACTTGGGAGGCTGAGGCAGGAGAATGGTTTGAACCTGGGGCGGGTGGCTGCAGTGAGCCAAGATCGTGCCACCGCACTCCAGCCTGGGTGACAGAGCAAAACACTGTCTCAAAAAAAAAAAAAAAAAAAAAAGTTCTTCGCAGCCCTGCTCTTGATAGGCAATCCTTCTTGATTGTCAACAATATACAAAAGGAGGGTACATAGATAAAACAAATGTGGTAGGATACTAATTTTGAGATCTGGGTGATGAGGAAAAATATTAAATTACAACCTAACAGTAACAAATCTACTGAGCACTTATTACGTGCCAAGCATTAGCTAAGGGTTTTGCATATATTAATTCCTCTACTCAGAGCCATCCTATATAGCAGGGTCTATCATTATCCTCATTTTGCAGATGATGAAACTGTGGCATAAAGAGATTAAATAAATTGCCCCAAGATCAGGCAGCTCTAAGTGGCAGGTTGAGGACTAGAACCCCCCTACTTTAGCTCCATAACCCATACAACTGTCACCGTACTAAACTGCATCTCATGAGACCTGATAAATACGTGGCCTGAAACAAACTCATGCTGTCAAAAATTTCAAGCCACTTTCCAAATTTCTACTGTCTTCCCTTCCCTTCTAATAACCCCTTCCCTTGTTAACACAGACCTCTCCACTAAAAACCCTATCGTATTATCACTCCTTAAAAGCCTCAAAAGCAGAAAAGATCCTGTCGCCAACTAAACTACCTCCTTACCTTTCCCTGCTTTTGAACTCAGGGTGGTGGGGATCAAAGAGACCTAGTGTGTAATTCCATCTAAACTGTAAACTCCTCAACTAATCACCATCGAATGAAAGTTCTGCGCGGTGGCTCACGCCTGTAATCTCAACACTTTGGGAGGATGAGGTGGAAGAATTCCTTGAGTCCAGGAGTTCAAGATCAGCCTGTGCAACATAGGGAGACCTCATTTCTACAAAAAATTTTTAAAATTGGGCGTGGGACCATGTGCCTGTGGTCTCAGCTACTCAGGAGGCTGCGGTGGGAGGATCGCTTGAGCCAGGGAGGTCCAGGCTGCAGGGAGCGAGATCACTTCACTGCACTCCTGCCTGAGGGACAGAGTGAGACCCTGTCTTAAAAAAAAAAAAAAAAAAATTTAAGTAACAAAATAAAGCTCTACAGTTAGCTTCTCTTCAGGAGGTTTACTTCCAGACCATCCAAATGATTAGAAAGAGAGAGCTCATAAGAGAAACTAAATTACTGCCAAATGCTCATGTCAATACCTACTGGAGGCCGGGCGCGGTGGTTCATCCCTGTAGTCCTAGCTACTCGGCAGGCTGAAGCAGGAGAATCCCTTGAACCCGGGAGGCGGAGGTTGCAGTGAGCCCCTCGTGCCACTGCACTCCAGCCTGGGTAACAGACCCAGACTCCGTCTCAAAACGCAGACCCAGACTCCATCTCAAAAAAAAAAAAAAAAAAAAACAACCTACTGGAAAGGGGTAGGAATTGGAATCTATCCTCATCACCCCATCATTCACTGGGAAGGAAGGCCAAAGCACCAGGTCAGTGGACAGGACATTTCAGGGGTTAAAGGCTAACCAGCTCAAGATTAACTGGAACAAGCCCGCATAGTCTGACAAAATCATATCTATTGACTGGCAGAAAGGGAGAAAATTCCACAGGAAGGGTTGGAATAGGATGGACGAGAGAGAGGAGAAAAGCTCTTTCGTAAACGGTTGAGTTCCAGCTAAAGGAGTCTAAGGAGGATCTAATGACAGCTGCGATCTGGAATGGCTGCTGTTTCCGAGGTGAGATTAGGAGAGGCAGGGATTAATGAGATATTGAATGCAATCATGAGTGTAATCAAGAGTGTATCCCCAGTAATAAAATGAAAACAGCAAAGCAAGTCTAGAACATCACTGGTAAGAAAACTGTAATCTCTCAAAGAGGGAGTCATTATGCCATTTTACTACTACTGCACCACCTGGGAAGAAATCGTGTTTTCTATTAATTTTGCAACTGGCTTTATCTGTCTCTTCCTTCCTAGCCTGATTAATGACAGAGCCGCTTCATTGTTCAGTCCGAGCTGATTTTCACTCCTTCACAGAAGAGGAAAGCAAATGCCCCCACGCCCAGAAGAATAAAAATTACACTTCATGGAACAAAAAGGAAACACAAAGTCATCTGGATGTTGACTTGTCTATATGCGACAGCAATCATTTCCTCCTCTCCCCTCTGCCTTCCTAAAGAACAGCAGGATTGGGAAAGGAGACGGGAATCTTGAGACCTCGGGCCTTTCCTGGAGCCGGCCTTGGCTGATCAGGACACACCCCCGCTAGCGCACTTGCTCCCTCCGTCTACTGCGCGCAAAACCTGATGGAAATAACAGGGATCCTGGAATAAAGCTGACCCTTTCCCGTATCAGAGAGAAAGGCCAGGTACACGAAGACGGGGCTGGAATCTGTCTCCAAGTTCCCCGCAGTTTCCATGGGAGGGAGCTCGGGTAAAGCTGTGCAATCTGCAGTTCTTCTTCAGACTGCGTCTTTTTGTTTGGGGGCCTTCATTCACTCCGGGGTTCCCGCATCTAACTCGGAGCCATTCCGGGCCGCTAGACCTGGGCGGCTCTGAAGCGGGAAGGCAGAGGACGCAACAGGGCACCCGGCGCCCAGTCAGCGCCACGAACTCCATAGCTACTGCCTCCTGGCTCACACTGAGGTCCGCGCCGCCCCCGCGCCACCCCCGCGCCCATTGCCTCTATGCAAGCGACCAACTCACCTCTCGAAGCCAACACCAGCAGGGAAGCCGGAAAGAACTGCGAGCGGAGGCCTGTGGGAAATGTAGTCCGCCGATGGGAGGGACTGGTTCCAGCCCCAACGGGCTGCGCGGAGTGCTCATGCGCGGGTGCCGGAGCTCTGGACGCGCTCGGGGCGGGAGGGCCCTCCAGGCTGCGTGGGGCTGAGGCGGGCTCGGGCTTGCGTTTGCTTTTGTCGCTGAGGAAGACTTTTATTTGTTTATTTTCTTGAGACAGGGTCTTACTCTGTCGCCCAGGCTGGAGTGCAGTGGCGTGACTAGTTAGAGCTCACTGCAGCCGCGACCTCCCGGGCTCAAGCGACCCTCCCACCCGAGCCTCCAGAGTAGCTGGGACTGCAGGCGCGCGCCACCACACCCAACTAATTTTTTAAATTTTTATAGAGACCAGATCTCCCTATGTTACCCAAGCCGGTGTCGAACTCCTGGGCTTAAAAGATCCTCCCGCCTGAGCCTCCCAAAGTGCTGGGACTACAGGCGTGAGCCACCGGCCTCAGCCGCGGAGGATTTAGAAAGAAGTTTTGGCACCAGCAAGTGCCTAATATGTGTACTAAACACCTACCAGTTACTCACTGCATACACCCAAGCAAGGTGTGGGCACACATCAGGCATCCAATGAAAATACTCTCAAAGCCCACTAGAAACTGGAGCGGGACGTAAACCTGGAAAGGTCGCTCGTGCTCACTGCGCTCTCCCTTTCTCCCACTCTGTCTCCATCTGTCTGTGTGTGTGTGTGTGTGTGTGTGTGTGTGTGTGTGTGTGTGTTTCGTATCTCCTGCAGTTGTGAATGTATTGTTCTAAAAATACAAAAAATTAGCCGGGCGTGGTCGCGCGCGCCTGTAATCCCAGCT
Source organism: Hylobates moloch (assembly GCF_009828535.3). NCBI lineage: Eukaryota > Metazoa > Chordata > Mammalia > Primates > Hylobatidae > Hylobates > Hylobates moloch. Next base: position 64,637,950 of record NW_026652287.1, read on the forward strand.
ACTCAGGAGGCTGAGGCAGGAAAATCGCTTGAACCCGGGAAGCAGAGGTTGCATTGAGCTGAGATCCGCCATTGCACCCCAGCTTGGGCAACAAGAGTGAAACTCCTTTTCAAAAGAAAAAGACTAACTGGAGAGGTCTGTCTCAGATGAGATTGAATTTGTCCTGTCCTGCGTTCCTTCAGGAAAGAAATGGGATAAGCCCACCAGGGACCACCCTGAGGCATCTTCTGTATCCCAAATTCTTTGATAGATTAGTTAATACATGAAAGAATTTGTTCTTTCCTTAAGAATATAAAACTTTAGAATATATTTGAAAATGCCTCGGCAATCTTGTTTCATTTTGCAAAGAATAGGATATGCATGAAATAGGAGATAAATGAAAAATCTGAACTACTTTATAACTACTAAGATGGTGGCCAGACGCGGTGGCTGACGCCTATAATCCCATCACTTTGGGGGGGCCGAGGCGGGTGGATCACCTGAGGTCAGGAGTTCGAGAACAGCCTGGCCAACATGGTGAAACCCTGTCTCTACTAAAAATACAAAAAAATTTAGCCGGACATGGTGATGCACACCTGTAGTCCCAGCTACTCGGGAGGCTGAGGCAGGAGAGTCGCTTGAATGAGGGAGACAGAGGTTGCAGTGAGCCAAGATCGTGCAGCTGCACTCCAGCCTGGGCGACAGAGCAAGATGCCGTATCAAAAAAAAAAAAAAAAGACTAAGAAGGCCGAAGGCCCAAAGTATTTTTTTTAATTAAAAATCACGGTCCTATGTACATGTTTACAATTAAATTTATGTAAGGAAATCAACACTCCATTTAAAAAAAAAGAATTATTAAAATAGCTCCTCCATATTCTCTGTTTTGACTAATTTTTTTTTTTTTTGAAACAAAGTCTTGCTCTGTCACCCTGCCTGGAGTGTGGTGGCACAATACTGTCTCACTGCAACCTCAGCCTCCCAGGTTCAAGGGATTCTCCTGCCTCAGCCTCCGGAGTAGCTGAAATTACAGGTGCCTGCCACCACGCCCGGCTAATTTTTTGTATTTTTAGTGGAGACGGGGTTTCACCACGTTGGCCAGGCTGGTCTTGAACTCCTGGCCTCAAGTGATCCGCCTGCCTCAGCCTCCCAAAGTGCTGGGATTACAGGCTTGAGCCACTGCACCTGGCCTTGTTTTGACTAAGTTTTGAGGCCTTCTGACACTAGGGGCTAAATTCTTCACACACTCTCTGGTGAGGAGACTGCTGGTGAAGATAACTAACTGTAGGTCATTTTCCTTGTCCAACAGCACCAGAGAATTAACGCCTGACTTCACTGAGATACGACGGAGGGATTTTTGGAAAGGGCCCTGCTCTGTGTCAAATGATGGGGCACTTGGTCCAATATCATGCTCACTGACCTTCTGAAATAGGATTTTCTTCAGATTGTTTATTTTCTCATGTCGTTCAGTTTGAAAAAAGTGATTTGGACCTTCAATTCATCATAATCATGCAGAATAAGAGCATTTATTTCAGAGAGTTTCATTTCTTTTCTCAGTATCTAAATCTGTACTGTTAATATTTTCAGTTGCCTCTCAGACATCCGCAGTTTCTCTTAGTAGAAAAAAAAAACAAACCCACGTGTCAAATGCTCCATCATTTGACACAGAGCAGTGTCCTTTGTAAAAAACCCTTCCATTGTACCTCTAAAATCTGTCATTCTAACCTTTTGGTTTTCTTATTAACAGGTCATGGACAGGCATGGTGGCTCAAGCCTGTAATCCCAGCACTTTGTGAGGCTGAGGCAGGCAAATGGCTTGAGCCCAGGAGTTTAAGACCAGCCTGGATAACATGGGGAAATCCAGACTCTATAAAAAAATACAAAAATTAGCCAGGCATGGTGATGCACATCTGTAATCCCAACTACTCAATTTTTTCATATATATATTTGTGTATATATCTATATATATACACACATATATCATATATATATATGATTTTAGTAACTTTGAAATCATAAAACTAAAGAGGCCTCAGCAGGAATTAAGTCCATGTTATTTCTCAACATATTTCTGGAGCCTTCATTTATTCCAAAACTATATCTTGTGGATGTACTTTACATTAAGTTTGCAGATTGAGAAAGTGGCCCAACATGTACCAAACCTTGTGTTTTAATCATTTATGGTAATATCGTATAATTTATGACCTCAACTTTTGTTAAATACCTTCATGGCAAAGGCAGTATCAGAAGCTGCTGCAAAACCTCACACCATCAGCACTGGTGAAGGAGAAAGCCGTTGCTTTCTGCTTTCTTCTGTCTTCCTAATCTTGCATGAGTTTATCTCACTGGAAGAACATAGATCACATCTGGAATTCTAGAGGCAAGAGGGTCTAAAAATTATAGTGCTGAGGCTTCCAGCCTCTGTAGCACAAAAAAGAGCATGGGGCACAGAAGAATACTTAAAACAACAACAAAAAATGATATCCAGCACACTTGGTTTTTTAAACAATTTTCTATTTTTATTTTTTGGAGACAAAGTTTCACTCTTGTCACCCAGGCTGGAGTGCAATGGTGCAATCTCGACTCACTGCAACCTCTGCTTCCCAGGTTCAAGAGATTCTCCTGCCTCAGCCTCCCAAGTAGCTGGGACTACAGGTGTGTGCCACCATGCCTGGCTAATTTTTTTTTTTTTTTGTATTTTTAGTAGAGATGGGGTTTTACTATGTTGGCCAGGCTGGTCTCGAACTCCTGACTTCAGGTGATCCACCTACCTCGGCCTCCCAAAGTGCTGGGATTACAGCCGTGAGCCACCGTGCCCGGCCGGTTTTTTAAACAATTTAATATCATCATTTTAAATTTGGCTTTTTTCTCAAAATTTCTCAAAAAAAAAGAAAAAAATTTGTTTTGCTACCCCAATGCTAGAAAGATATTCTACATTTTCTCCTGAAGCCCTTCTTGCTTTACCTTTTACGATTAGATCACTCATGCATCTGGAATTGATTTATGTATAGTGTGAGGTAAGGGTCAAGATGAATTTTTTATCAAAACAGATACACAACTGATCAAGTGCTTTTTATTGAAAAGACCACCACTTCCCAACCACATGGCCGAGGAAACTTTATCACAAATTAGATAACCACATATATATAGAGAGAGATCTATTTCAGGGGTCTTTGTTTTGTTCCATTGGTCTATTTGTTCATTCTTGCTCATTCTAACATACATGAATGAACATTCTTGTTCATTCTAACATACCTGCCTTAATGACTACAGTACAACTTGTCACATTAACAAACCCCAGGAGAAAAACATCATATCAATGAGCCAAAAAGGCATCTGACTATATTTAGCAGACATTTCTAATAAAAAAAAAAAAAGTTAAACAAGAACTGAAAGAGACAACTGAGCTACAAAATCTATTTATCTAAGACCTAGAGTAAACATTACACCAAGTAATTTTCATTAAATTGGAGAAAATGACCAGATGCCTGCTATCACCACGAATACTAAACCTTGTTCTGGAGACTCTATTACAATAACAATAATTTAAAAAATAATCACTATAAATATTTAGGAAAAAACAAAATTATATCTATTTGCAGATGACACACCTGATTGCCTAGAAAACCAAGAGTCTAGTAAAAAAAAAAACTTAAAAGATTATTAGGTAATAATGAAAGCTATGATTGTATCCACATTTAATGTATTCATATGACAATATCAACATAAATACAATATGGGAGAAGGTAAGTCCATTTATAACAAAGGACTACTATCTAGAATTTTATTTTTTAAGAATCTTATAATTCTTCTATTTTAAAAGCTTTTTTAAAGAAACACAGGCAAAGACATGAATTGGCAAGTTACAGTGTTTAGCCAATATGCAGATGTGAAAAGATGCCCAACTCACCATTAACCAGGAAAATATTACTATGCATACCAGAAGGATATAAGGAAAACATATTTCACTGGTTGAAGGGATTGTGCACTGGGAGCATACTGATGCTCTCTACTTCTAAGACAGTATCTAGTGAGGTTGAAAGTAAATATTAATTATGACTGAGCAATCCTACTTTTGATAAATACCTTAGAGAAACTCTTGCTTATGTACAGTAATAAACACAGACTTATTCAATAAGGTATTTTTCACAGCGAGAAATTGCTTATCACCTAAATATTGATCAATAAGAAAGTTTAAATACATATAGTGTATATATAAAAGATAGGGCTAGTGGGCTTTCTATTCTATCGAAAAGTGTCATTCAGAAAAAGCAAGCAGCTGGTTACAAAGCATGATGGGAGTTGCTTTCCTCACCATACAAGTAACCATACATCTGCCATAATGCTGACATTTTCGTCTTTGAAGTCCTTTTGGTTACGGCAGCATCTGCCAAAGTAGAATCACATCTGCAATAGGTATTGAGAATGGGAGTTCTATGGTGAAATCTGAATTACATTGAATTAAATAAAATAAAACTCCATTTTCTTTCATTTTGATAGGCACTTAATGTGACTTTTTCCCCCAAGAAATACAGTATACAGAGCTCTCATACATGTTTCACGAAATCATTTCCTTCAAGTAGGATTAAGTACTAGTGTCCTGTGGAACATAGTTTCAGAAATTTTGAGTAAATGTACTGTCTCCAGAAGACCTCTGTTAATGTGAAAATGTTACCTAAGAAGAGAAACACATTGTCCTATTAGCAAAACCTAATTTTATTATAGCACTTAAAATAGTCTTCTTCATGTTACATTTTACTGTTTACAAATTAAAAACCATTTGAAATCTTGGGTGGACAAGATGTATTATTCTATGTGATTAATGACTAATTAATAACATCTGCCCAATCTGAGCAAACTGGACTTGGAGGTACAAATCTTAATCTATGAATAGAGTGACATTACAGAGATTTAGTTAAAAATAAAGAGTTGTGGCAATACTTACTTTTATTTTGTGGAAGGTGCTGTGGTTTGAATGTGTCCCCCAAAGTTCGTTTCCAAGTTTTTGGGAGAAACTCGATCCCTAATGCAACAATATTAAGAGGTGGGACTGTTAAGAGGTGATTAGGCCATGAGGGGTCTGCCCTCATGAATGGATTAATGCTGTTACCACAGGAATAGGTTTGCTATCACGTGAGTGGGTTTCTTATAAAAGGGTAAGTTTGGCCCCTTTTGCTGGTTTGCTCTCTCTCTCACCCCCCTTTGCCCTTCCGCCATGAGATGACACAGCAAGAGGGCACTCATAAGATGTCAGCCTGTCAATCTTGGGCTTCTCAGTCTCCAGAACCATGAGTCAATAAATTTCTGTTTGCTGTGGATTACTGAGTCTGTAGTATTCTGTTATAGCAACACAAAACAGACTAAGACAGAAAATTGGTACTGGAAAAGTACGCAGTTGCTATAATGAATAACTGAAAGTGTGGAAGTGGCTTTGGAACTAGGTAATGGGTAAGAGCTGAAAAAGTTTTGAACTGGATGTCAGAAAAAGACTATAGCTGTGGGTGGAATGTTAAAGGGTGATTCTGAGGCCAGGCACGGTGGCTCAACTCTGTAATCCCAGCACTTTGGGAGGCCGAGGCGGGCGGATCACGAGGTCAGGAGATCGAGACCATCCTGGCTAACACGGTGAAACCCCGTCTCTACTAAAAATACAAAAAATTAGCCGGGCATGTTGGCGGGCGCCTGTAGTCCCAGCTACTCAGGAGGCTGAGGCAGGAGAATGGCGTGAACCCGGGAGGCGGAGCTTGCAGTGAGCCGAGATCGCGCCACTGCACTCCAGCCTGGAGGACAGAGCAAGACTCTGTCTCAAAAAAAATAAATAAATTAAAAAAAAAAAAAAAAAAGGGTGATTCTGGTGAGGGCTCAGAAGAGCTGTATGGAAAGTCTGAAACTTTTTAGAGATTACTTCAGTGGTTGTGATCAGAATGTTGATAAATATAGGGATGGCAAAGGCAATTCTGACGAGGTCTCACCTGGAAATGAGAAACAAGGTATTGGAAACTGGAATAAAGGCCATCCTTATTAGAAATTAACAAAGAATTTGGCTGAATTTGTGTCCATGCCGTGGGCTTTATCGGAAGGCAGAATTTAAGAGCAATGAACTAGTATCTGGTGGAAGAAATTTCTAAGCAAAATACTGAAAACAGCTACATGGCTTCTTTTAACTGCATATAGTAAGATGTGAGAGGTAGAAATGATTTAAAGATAAAACATAATTAAAAGGAAGGCAGAACAAAAATATATGGAAAATTTGCAGCCTGGCCATTTATGAAGTGAAAAGGTGCGTTTAGGAGCGCAAATCAAGGTTGTATCCCCAGAGACTGCTGAAAAGATTAGTATGAATAGAAGGAAGCCAGGAGCTATCAAGACAGTGGGAGAATGACCCCGAAGGCATTCTGGCGCTCTTTGAGCCTGCCCCTTCCATCACAGACAGCATTCACTGGCTTGTGCTGCCTTATGACTCTGCTTCCCACATGTCAGTAGAGTGCCCTTGGCTGCCCCAGCCATTGGTTCCTGCTGGCTCAGGTGTGGCTCAACCTGCCACTGGGCATAAGCTGTAAGCTTGTGGTGGCAGCGTCCATGTGGCGCTAATTTGGCAGGAGTGCAGAATGCAAGAGTCATGGGGGCATGGCTTCCTTCACTTCGATTTCAAAGGATGCCTTGGGTAGCCTGGGAGCCCAGTCAGATTTGTCCATGAGCAGAACCACTGCAGAGAGTCCCCACTAGGACAGTGCCTAATGGAGTGAGGCCATCCCCAAGACCCCAGAACTGAAAACCTACCAGTGTGAAACTCCAACCTGTGACAGATGCTCTGTGGCATAAGCCCAGCAAAGCCATGGGGGCAAGGCTGTCTGAGAACCAGCCCCCACCCCAGTGTGTCCAAGTAGGTCACAGAGTTAAGGAAGAGTCTTCTGGAGCCTTAAGAGTTAATGTTGTTTGGCTGGGTGCGGTGGCTTGCGCCTGTAATCCCAGCACTTTGGAGGCCGAGGCGGGTGGATCACCTGAGGTCAGGAGTGCAAGACCAGCCTGGCCAACATGGTGAAACCCTATCTCTACTAAAAATACAAAAATTAACGGCCGGGCGCGGTGGCTCACGCTTGTAATCCCAGCACTTTGGGAGGCCGAGGCGGGCAGATCACTAGGTCAGGAGATAGAGACCATGCTGAAACCCCGTCTCTACTAAAAATACAAAAAAAATTAGCCGGGCGTGATGGCGGGCGCCTGTAGTCTCAGCTACCAGAGAGGCTGAGGCAGGAGAATGGCGTGACCCCGGGAGGCGGAGCTTGCAGTGAGCAGTGAGCCGAGATTGCGCCACTGCACTCCAGCCTGGGCGACAGAGGGAGACTCCGTCTCAAAAAAAAAAACAAAAAAACAAAAATTAGCTGGGCATGGTGGCAGTTGCGTGTAATTCCAGCTACTCAGGAGGCTGAGGCAGGAGAATCGCTTGAACCTGGAGACAGAGGTTGCAGTGGGCCGAGATCACGCCATTGCACTCCAGCCTGGGTGACAGAGCGAGACTCCATCTCAAAAAAAGAGTTAATGTTGTTTGCACTGTTGGGTTTTGGACTTACTTGGGACCAGTTATCCCCTTTTTCTTCCCTATTTCTTTCAGAATAGGAATGTCTAGGCTATGCCTGTCCCACTGTTGTGTTTTGGGAGTAAATATCTTGCTTGATTTCATAGACTAACAGCTGGAGGAAAATTTGCCTCAGAATAAATCATGCCTTGTCTCACAATAGCTGATCTAGATGAGATTGAACTTCTGAGTATGTGCTGGAAAGAGTTAAGACTTTGGGGCAATTAGAATGGAGTGTGTGTATTTTGCATGTGAGAAAAACATGAATTTGGGAGGCCAGAGAAGGCACACTATAGTTTGAATGTGTCCCCCAGTGCTCACCCCCAAGTTTTAGGGAGAAACTTGATCTCCAATGCAACAGTATTAAGAGGTGGGCCATGAGGACTCTGCTTTCATGAATGGATTAATGCCGTTATCACAGGAGTGGGTTCCTTATCAAAAGATGAGTTGGGCTCCCTCTTGCGCTTTTTCTCTCTCATCCTCTCTGCCCTTCTGCCATAAGATGATGCAGCAATCAGTTGGGCTCCCTCTTGCCCTCTCTGTCCTTCTACCATAAGATGACACAGCAAGAAGGTCCTTATCAGATGCCAGCCTCTTAATCTTGGAATTCCTACCCTTCAGAACTGCGTGCCAATCTGTTCGTTGTTAATTACCCAGTCTTTGGTATTCTTTCCTTTTTCTTGAGACGGAGTTTCACTCCTGTTGCCCAGGCTGGAGTGCAATGGTGCAATCTCAGCTCACTGCAACCTCCACCTCCCAGGTTCAAGCAATTCTTTCTCAGCCTCCCAAGTAGCTGGGATTACAGGCATGTGCCACCACACCTGGCTAATTTTGTATTTTTAGTAGAGATGGGGTTTCGCCACGTTGGTCAAACTCCTAACCTCAAGTGATCCACCAGCCTCAGCCTCCCAAAGTGCTGGGATTCCAGGAGTGAGCCATCACACCCAGCCAGTATTCTTTTATAGGAACACAAAACAGACTAAGAAAAAAGGTAATAATTTTTGTGTTGAATTCCTATTTTTATATGTATTGTTCATTCCTTTTGTAAAGTCAATGAAACTAAGATAAATGAGAATAGAAACCATCTAAAAGATACTGTGACTGAATCATGTCATTTTTTATAACATTGTTGCATTGTTCAAGTCAGGAAACCTAAAATCTGGATACATATTTAAATGAGAACAGGCCAGGCCCCAGGGTATTCATAGTAAATCATTTTATGTTTTATAATTGTTTTAATAGACCATTGAGTTCAATTTATTGATTTTTTTTTGCGAATGTTTGCATGTATCTTAAGTAAAATTAGCCCACATTTTGCTTTTTAGGAGGTATTTATCCTCATCTAATTTTATATTGGGATATTTGCCTTATATAATGATCTAGTAAAGTTTTGTTATGGGTTATATATTCTTTAAAGCTTTTTACTGCCTGTAAATCTATAGATTCTAGTTTTAAAAAAACAAGATTGTAACTGTACATTTTCCCCTTTATTTATGGATTAGTTCAGGGTTTTTTTTGGTAACTGGAGTCAACTTTGATCATTTAGGTTTCTCTAGATTGAAACATATTGAAATATATGTATATAGTAATACTGAAACATTGAAATATATGTATAAATATATGTATATAGTAATATGTAACTTAATTTTTTAAAAAAATCTCCTTATTATGTAGCTATTTCACTTTTTCCATACATAAAGCTGTGTCATGTTTTTCCCTTAATAACTGCCAATTCTATATTAATGTTCTTTTCTAAGAGAATATCCTTAGTCTGTTATTTTATTAACTATTCCATTAATTTATTTGATCATATAAACTACTTGCAGTTATTCACCTTAGTTTTTAAAAATTTCTGGCTTAAGTTAATCCTTATTTTTTCCCATAAATTGCCTGTTATGTGACAGGCACTGTAGGTGTGTGAACAGAATGGTGAACAAGACAAATACTTATTTCTCAATCCAGATGTTCTAAATGCATTGCTTTAAATTTTCTACCAAGTAGAGCTTTGGTTGGTGATTTCCCCCAAGTTATCTGTAGGCAACATGTGATCATTCATCACTAAATAGTCTACAATTTCAGACTTGATTTTCTTTTTTTTTTTTTTTTGAGATGGAGTCTCACTCTGTTGCCAGGCTGGAGTGCAGTAGTGTGATCTCAGCTCACTGCAACCTCCGCCTCCTGGGTTCAAGCGATTCTCCTGCCTCAGCCTCCCGAGTAGCTGGGACTACATGCGTGCCACCACGTCCAGCTAATTTTTGTATTTTCAGTAGAGACAGAGTTTCACCATGTTAGCCGGGATGGTCTTGATCTCCTGGCCTCAAATGATCCACCCACCTTGGCCTCCCAAGGTACTGCGATTACAGGCATGAGCCACCACGCCTGGCCCAAACTTGATTTTCTACTTTAAAAAACTTTATTATGGAAAATTTAAAATATATGTAATGATAGTAAGAACAGCACAATGAACCCTGTGTACCAAATGATCCAGATTAAACATTTACCAACATTTTGCTAATCTTGTTTCATCTATCCCTCCCACCTTTTGCTTTTAAGTATTTAAAAGTAAATCACAGGCATAACATTTCAGCCTTAAGTACCTCAGTATGAATCTCCAACACTTAAGGACTCACACACATATACCCATAATGCCATAGTCATGCCTAACATATGAACAATAAATTATTTTGTATCATTTAGTAACCAACCCATGTTTACATTTGTACAATATGTAGGGACATTTTATTCCTTCAAATCTTGTATTGACTATGTTTTCTTTATTTTCTGTATTCCTGATGCTCTGGCCACTTGGGGCCTTGATCCTGGAGAGACTGCCCCTCCCAGGGCAAGCTAATGCATAGAAGATAAATTCCACTGCAAGCATGCCTTTCATATACAAACCAACCTATCCAGAGCCCATACTCCCAACTATCTCCTTTATCAAACTCTCATACACCAATTCAATATTCCCCTGCCCTAACTGGACAACTAGGAATCACCCCTAGAGCCCAGAGACCAACAAAATTACTCAAACTATCCAATCCTAAGCTTACCAGCGTGCCTACCCCTGCCTTGTCCATTCCTTCCCATGAAAACCCCCAATAAAAGCTCTGGGCCATGCTCTGCCCTCACTGCCTCTGCCTCCTGATACACCCGGGTGCTTCTTTATGTGACCCTGCATGCCATGCCATGCCTCCCGTTTCTGGGATCTGAGTATATTTCCTTCATGACAATCATTTCCATGTCTGCCTGTCTCACCATGATTGATTAAAACAAATCCCAAGTGCATTTTAACACAAGGATCCTAAAATGCTCCATACACTGTATTTGAAGGATACATTTCTTAAGTCTCCTTTAACGTGCAGGATTCCATTTTTGTCTTTTTTTTTTTTTTTTTTGATATGTATTGGTTAAAAAAACTAGGCCATTACTTCTGCAGAATTTCCCAAATTGTGCATTTGGTTGTTTGTTCTTTGTGTTGTTAATTTGTTCTTTTATTCCCCATGTTTCCTGTAAACTGGTAATTAGGTTTGGAGACTAACTTGTACTTCTCAGTTTTGGGGGGACCAAGAAAACTTCACAGGTGTCCACTGTGTGTATCCATTTCATCACATCAAGTTCATCTGGCTGATCTCATTTAGAGATGTTAATGTAGATTACTGTCCTGTCATTCTGCTCCACGCATTATAAGCTTCCTATCCATTTTTCACCTAATGGTCTTCGCATCCATTGCTATCACCACGAAAATCCATGATTTTGTAAAATTAGAGTGTAGTTTTCAAATTCTATCATTCATTTGACCTTTGTTTTGTTTTTTGTTTTGAGATGGAGTCTTGCTCTGTCGCCCAGGCTGGAGTGCAGTGGCGCGATCTCGGCTCACTGCAAGCTCCGCCTCCCAGGTTCAAGCCATTCTCCTGCCTCGGCCTCCTGAGTAGCTGGGACTACAGGCTCCCGCCACCATGCCTGACTAATTTTTTGTATTTTTAGTAGAGATGGGGTTTCAATGTGTTAGCCAGGATAGTCTTGATCTCCTGACCTCGTGATCCACCTGCCTCGGCCTCCCAAAGTGCTGGGATTACAGGCGTGAGCCACCGCGCCTGGCCTCCTTTGACCTTTTAACCAGTTAGAATTCTCTAATAATAAACAACTTTCCTTCACCAACTTTTGGTTGTCTTGAAATACAGTTTGTAAAGGATAGGCAAGGTAAATATTCCATTCTTTTCCTTTATTTGTTAATAATGCTCTAGTATGCTCCATAACTAATCAATGCATTTGGTTCAGAAAAAAAAAAAGCTCAAAGGTTGGAGTGGTCATGATAAAAGGACATAGGAGAGAATTTAAGGGGATTGCCTCAAAATGCTAAATTGTCAATTTAGCATTTTTAAAAAACTACAATGAAGTAATTTAAAAAATTAATGGGGCTTTATAATACAGGTGATTTTTAATTTCCAAAGTTTCATGTTATCCTTTGTCAATTTTTAATATTGACTGGGGCCAGAGAATGCTGATTGTAGATTTTTTTTTTTTGAGACAGGGTCTTGCTCTGTCACTCAAGCTAGAATGCAGTGGTACAATCACATCTCACTGAAGCCTCAACTCTTGGGTTCAAATGATCCTCCCACCTCAGCCTCCCGAGTAGCTAGGACTACAGGCATGCACTACTATGCCCAGCTAATTTTTAAAGTTTTTTGGTAGAGACAGGGTCTCACCATGTTGCCCAGGCTGGTCTCGAACTTCTGGCCTCAAGCAATCGTCCTTACTTGGCCTCCCAAAGTGCTGGATTTATAGGCATGGGCCACCTCACCTGGTCTAGGATATCTGTCTTTTAATGAACAAACTGGAAAGAAATTCTTTACTTTCAATATTTTAACGAGAATAAGATATCTCAAGTTCAATGAAGGTTAAATGTTGGTGGAAGGCATTTCTATATTCATTATGCCCACAGCCTTTAGTATGAATTATCTAAAAAGAAATATTAAGTATGATAATAAAAGAAAGTTTAGTGGCTTAAAACAACAACCATTTTATTATATCTCATGTTTTTGTAGGTCAGAAATTTGGGCAGGGGCTCAGCTGGTCAATTCTTCCATTCTACATGGTATCAGTTCAGGTTACCAAGTCACTCACTGGCATTTAGCTGGTGGCTGGTCTGGTGGATCCAAAATTTCACTCAAATGTCTGGTATCTTGGTGGATGTCAAGAAGACAGGGTTCAGCAGGTGCCTCTCCCTCTCTACATAGTTTCAGGGCCTCTTCATGTGGTCTCTTCAGCAAAGTGCCAGACTTTGTAACAAGACAGTTCTCTCATTTCATGAGATGAAGTAACCCTACCAGTAAAGTCTGAGTCAAGAAACCAGCACAGCAGTACGTCTACCATATTCTACTGGGCGAAGCAGTCAGAGTCTGCCTGTATACAACAGAGGGATGTAAATTCCACCTCTTGATTGAAAGAGTGTCAAATTGCTGCACTCTTATATGACCATGTCATAAATTAAAAAACTATAACACAGAGCAGTTAAGCGTCTTGTCCAGTATGACACAAAGTGATGGGATAGGGATGATGGTAAATGTCTTTCTCATTCTTGTAACAGGATTAGTTTTTAGAACAAATGTGCTGAAGTTTCAGGTTTGAGTGATGATGGAATACAATACGTTATCACACTCTTTTAATGGTATAAAACCTCTAATGCCAAGTCAGTTGCATGTATGGAGCAAAAGTACTACATTCATAGAATGTTCTATAACACAGAAGTTGAAAAGATTTTCTTAGATTTTTACATTATGAATTTTCAGATGATGAGTAAGGTGTGAATGTTGCCTAAAGGCCTTCTTACATTCCTTACATTCATAGGGTTTCTCACCAGAATGAATTCTCAGATGTTGAATAAGGGATGAATTAAGTCTAAAGGCCTTCCTACATTCCTTACACTCAAAGGGTTTTTCGCCAGTATGAATGCTCTGATGTAGAGTAAGTTTTTGGCGCAATCTAAAGGCCTTGCCACATTCCTTACATTTATAAGGTTTCTCACCAATATGAATACTCTGATGCTGTGTGAGTTGTGAAAGTAGTCTGAAGGCCTTCCCGCATTCCTTACAGTCATAGGGCTTAACACCAATATGAATACTCTGATGTGAAATAAGTTGTGAGTAGCGACTAAAGGCTTTCCAGCATTCCTTACATTCGTAAGGTTTTTCACCAGTATGAATTCTGTGATGGAGAATAAGATGATAACCACGGCTAAAGGTCTTTCCACATTCCTTACATTCATAGGGTTTCTCACCAGTATGAATTCTCTGATGGAGTGTTAGTTGTTGTCGCACTCTAAAGGCCTTCCCGCATTCCTTACATTCATAGGGTTTCTCACCAGTATGAAGTTTGTGATGTACTCTAAGACCAGAGCCACACAAAAAGGCCTTCCCACATTCTTTGCATTCATAGAGCCTGTCAGCACTATTAAGCTTCTGATGCCGAGTGAGGTGTGCGTACTGTCTAAAGGCCTTTCCACACTCTTTACACACATAGGGTTTCTCACCAGTATGAATCCTCTGATGCAGAGTAAGTTGTCCTCGTACCCTAAAAGCCTTCCCACATTCTTTACATTCATAGGGCTTCTCACCAATATGCATTTTCTGATGTACTCTAAGATCTGCACCACATATGAAAGCTTCCCCACATTCCTTACATTCATAGAGTTTTTCACCAGAATGAAGTCTCTGATGTCGAGTAAGGTGTGCAGTCTGTCTGAAGGCCATCCCACATTCCTTACATTCATAGGGTTTTTCACCAGTATGAATTCTGTGATGAAAAGTAAGCTGTTGGCGCACTCTGAACGCCTTCCCACATTCCTTACATTCATAGGGTTTATCGACAAAATGAAGTCTCTGATGTGGAGTAACAGATGTGTATTTCTGGTAAGAGGACGCCTTTTCAGATGGCATTTTCACACTACTGAAGTATCCTTCTTGAGGTCTCTCCTGTCCTTCAATTTTTCCTGTGGATTCCCAATCATTTTTTAAAATGAGACCCTTAAGGCCATGGTTTTTAATTCTTTCCATTATCTTCCACTGGGATAAATTTATTTCATAAATGTCATTTTCTAAAGATAACTTCTTGGTCTCATATTTGGTCTCCAAATCTAAAATAAAACAAGAAAGCAAATACATGCTGTTTTCTTTACTAAAAGAAGCAACATTTCTAATGTAGAAATAAAAGACAACAAAAGTAATCCTCAACCAAACTCTAAAATATTGTTATACAATTTGGAAAGAAAAAAAAAAAGCCAAAGGGAACATCAGGAAAAATGAGAGTTCATACAAAATAGCAAGACTGGTGATTAAGTAAACATTTTAAGTCAGTGGTTCTCATATTGAGGTGTGGATCAGAATCACCACGTAGCTTGTTACTAACACTGAGGTTTAGACACCACCCAAACCACCTGGATCAGACTCTGCAGTCCTGGAAGGATATTTAATATTCTCTACATGATAATTCTGATGAAGATGAGAGGTTGAGAATCTACACTTAAATTTTTTTCATCTTTCTTCATTCTTAGAATCCAGTCAAGCTCACTGTGGTTAAGAAGTCCTCTGCTTACCTACATCATATGATCTGAAACCAGTGTCCCCTTTACTGCTCCCTGAAAAGGCCTCCTTGCAGACCTCACACGTCCTAACTTACTTCCATCTCTTAGGACTCTTCACAGTCTGTTCTATCTCCCACAAATCTCCTGATTGGGCTCTTTGCATGGCTGGCTCCTTTCATCCTGAGATCTTAGATTAAAAGTCATTTCCTTTATGGTTGACCCTATTGATAATACCTAAATCCATGTTGCTATTCTCCATTCCTTGCCTTTATAACAGCTCTCAATTTAAAAATTATATATTTATTAACTTCTCCAATTGTTATACTGCCTATTCTTACCTATAAACCTCCTCAAGGACAGAAACAATCCCTAGTTAACTCTACATTAAGTAATAAATGCTAAGCATATAATAGGTTTTACTCATTTAATTCCCATAGCTACATACTTGTTCTAAATATATCTCTCTGCCTCTAGTCTCTCATGCCTTACTACAATGATTAAATATTCTCTTTATTCATCCAGGGTAGCCCAGCTAAATACAAGAATAGAAATAGGTGGCTGTATATTCCTATGCATCCGCCACTGCTTATGCCCTTACCTATGCAGTGCACTGCCCATTTGCCCCTTCACATAGCTATGGGTAACTTTTTCTTTGTCTGTACACCGCAGCAAAGGTATTGAGGAGTTCTACCTACTCAATCTCCCCTTCAACTTATTCTATTACTCATTCATTTGACAAATGTTCAACTGGTTTTGTTCTTTCCTCCCATTGCTCAGGTTTTCTCCTTTCCATTCCCTCATAGTCAAGGCCATTCCTGTTTTTTTAGGAAATGTGCATCAGTGATTTTGCAGACAGGAAAACACGTCTATTATCTTATTGAAGTTCTTATGAAATTCATGGCACAAAAAAGATAGGATATGCTTGTAACTCAGAAATGTGGAAAAAAGTAATGTTCATGTTCAAATGTTGCAGTCATCTGAATGTGAAGGACTTGCTAACAAAAGTCATGTTAGATGTAGGCCAGAGGACGGCAAGCCAGCAACAGGAACAGCCAGAGGAAAATCTACATGCTGAATGAGTTGTGTATGAGAGAGAAACAGGATGAGGTTTTCGATTATGACAAGGTGGTCTCTATTAAAAAGTTGAAATCTAGACACACAACTAGGAGTTAGCAAAAAAAAAAAGGTTGAAATTATATAGACATTTTCTACTAAAACTGGAAATTAATAACAAAATTAAAAGAAACAAAAGTAAAATCTACCTGAAAATTCAAGTCTATATTAAATAACTCTTAGGTCAATACGAAAATAAGATCTGAAACAATATTTTTGGTTTTTGCTTGGTTGTTTGTTTTTTGAGACAGAGTCTCACTCTGCCACCCAAGCTGGAGTGCAGTGGTGTGACCTCAGCTCACTGCAGCCTCTGCCTCCTGGGTTCAAGCGATTCTCCTGCCTCAGCCTCCCGAGTAGCTGGGATTATAGGCATGTGCCACCACGCCTGGCTATTTTTTTTTTTTTTTTTTTTTTTTGTATTTTTAGTAGAGACAGGGTTTCACCATGTTGGCCAGGCTAGTCTCAAACTCCTGACCTCAAGTGATCCTCCCACCTCTGCCTTCCAAAGTGCTAGGATTACAGGCATGAGCCAGGCCACTTGGCTGTATTTTTGTTTTTTTGAAAATAATGGGAGGCCAGGTGTGGTGGCTCACACCTGTAATCCCAGCACTTGAGGAGGCCAAGGCAGGAGGATTTCTTCAGCCCAGGGGTTCAAAACCAGTCAGGGCAACATGGCAAGACTTCATCTCTAAAAAAAAATAAATTGGCCGGGTGCAGTGGCTCACACATATAATCCCAGCACTTTGGGAGGCCGAGATGGGCGGATCACGAGGTCAGGAGATTGAGACCATCCTGGCTAACACGGTGAAACCCCATCTCTACTAAAAATACACACACACACACAAAAAAATTAGCTGGGCGTGGTGGCAGGTGCCTGTAGTCCCAGCTACTTGGGAGGCTGAGGCAGGAGAATGACGTGAACCTGGGAGGCGAAGCTTGCAGTGAGCTGAGATTGCGCCACTGCACTCCAGCCTGGGTGAAAGAGCGAGAGTCCATCTCAAAAAAAAATACACAAATAAATAAAGTAATTAAAAAATTAGCTGGGCATGGTAGTGTGTGCTATAGTCCCAGCTACTTGGGAGACTAAGGTGGGAGAAGTGCTTGAGCCCAGGAGGTCAAGGCTGCAGTGAGCTCTGTCTATCCCACTGCACTCTAGGTTGGGTGACAGAGCAAGACTCTTTCTTTAAAAAAAAAAAAAAAAAAAAAAATTAAGCCTACATTTTGAAAACCTGCATATAAGTGTCTATAAAACATAACCATAGTGCTTATAAGAAAATTTACAAACTAAAATACAGCAATAAAAGTGAAAAACATCATTAAAAGTCTCACTCAAAAAAAGAAAATAAAGCTGAAGCAAAGCAGAAGAAAAATATTAACCGATATAAAAGCAGAATTAATTAGAATACAGAAATAGAAGTAATAAAGCATAAACCAATTTTTTTATTTTTGAGATGGAGTTGTGCTCTTGTTGCCCAGGCTGCAGTGCAGTGGCACGATCTTGGATCGCTGCAACCTCTGCCTCCCAGGTTCAAGCGATCCTCCTGCCTCAGCCTCCCAAGTAGCTGGGATTACAGGCACACGCCACCACGCCCAGCTAATTTTTTGTATTTTTACTAGAGACGGGTTTCATCATGTTGGCCAGGCTGGTCTCAAACTCCTGACCTCAGGTGATCCACCGCCTTGGCCTCCTTCAAAGTGCAGGGATTACAGGCGTGAGCCACCACGCCTGGCCTCATAAACCAATTTTTAATCAACAAAATGTAAACCATGGTTAAGATAATGAAAACGGCAAGAAAGCACAGACATAGAAATAAGAAAGAACAAACTGAAAATGATCATGAATACAGAGGACAGAAGACTATGCTAATAAATGGATAATTTGTTGTTTTTTTGGTTTTTTTTTTTTTTGAGATGGAGTCTCACTCTGTCACCCAGGCTACAGTGCAGTGGCGTAATCTCGGCTTACTGCAACCTGCACCTCCACCCGCTGGCCCCCCCACCATGCCCCACCACCTTCAAGCGATTCTCCTGCCTCAGCCTCCCAAGTAGCTGGGATTACAAGCACACGCCACCACACCCGGCTAAATTTTGTATTTTTAGTAGAGACGAGATTTCACCATCTTGGCCAGGCTGGTCTTGAACTCCTGACCTTGTGATCCACCCGCCTTAGACTCCCAAAGTGCTGGGATTACAGGCATGAGCCATCGTGCCCAGCCTAAAATGGATAATTTTTTAGAAAAATATAATTTATCAAAACTGATCATGGAAGAGATAGATGTTAATAAAATGTTTATATAGATCGATTCCCATAGAGCAAATAGAGAATGTGATCAGACTTACCATCCCTTTTCCCAAGAATAAAGCTTTACAAAACTTATTTAAGCTTTAAAGACAGGCTATCAAAATTCTTTTTCAACTAAGAAGAATCAGGACTTCCAAACTGTTTTCATAAAGTGATACTGATATAAAGATCGCTAACAAAAAGAAAACTACACACCAATTTTCTGAACACTGAGGAAAAAATTCTAAATATCTAATAAAACAGCACATTGAAAGACCCAAGGGGTGTTTATTACAAGAATGTTTTAGGCCGGGCGCAGTGGCTCACACCTGTAATCCCAACACTTTGGGAGGCCAAGGTGGGTGGATCACGAGGTCAGGAGTTCAAGACCTGCCTGGCCAATATTGTGAAACCCTGTCTCTATTAAAAATACAAAAGTTAGCAGGGTGTGGTGGCGCATGCTTGTAGTCCCAGCTACTTGGGAGGCTGAGGTAGAAGAATCACTTGAACCCAGGAGGCAGAAGTTGCAATGAGCCAAGATCACACCACTGCACTCCAGCCTGGGCAACAAGAGCAAAACTCCATCCCCCCAAAAAAAAAAGAATGTTTCAATGGTTCAACATGGGGAAATCTATTAAGACAATTCAATATACCATCAGAGTGAAGGAGAAAAAAAAATCACACAATCAATTCCATAGATGCTGAAAAGGTAACTAAAAAAAGACTAGAACTGTTCCTGAATTTGTTTTCCCAAGAAACAGCGTCTCCCTCTGTCACCAAGGCTGGAGTGCAGTGGTGAAATCACAGCTCACTGCCGCCTCTAACTCATGGGCTCAAGCAATCCTCCCGCTTCATGTTCCTGATTTTTTTTAAAAAAGCTCAGTGAAACAGTAATGATACTTCCCTAAATGATAAAGTATATATTATCTTACGAAAAAGGCAGCTTGCCTAACATTACCACTATTATTAATGATGTAGTATTAGAGTTATTAGTCAACATAATTAAAAAATCAGAAAACAGTATCAGAGGTAGAAGAATTAGAGGTAAAACTCTATTTCCAAAGGATATGCCTGTCTAATTGGAAAACTCAAAGGTTTAAATATTATAAATGGCAACAAAATTTAGAAAGGTAGCAGGATATAAAATCAAAATACAAACAACAATATCCTTTGAATATACATTTAACAATAAAATATGAGGGGAAAGATCTCATTCATAATACTTAAAAAATTGAAAATATATGGATAACCTTTATGAGGAAAACTTCGAAACACTCACGAAGTATTTAGCATTGGGTATATTGAAGAAATTATACACCAAATCACAAGGAAGAGATTCCTGCATAGAAGCTAAGGGTGCCCCACCAAGGGTGGTCATACTAAGAAGTTACTGAGCAAGAAGCAGGTGTGGAGACAGTGGCAAAACACAGGGTAACTGCTGTGTTCAAAGTGGTCAGATAAACTTAACCCTCAGGTTACCTCTCCAAGGCCAGACAGCAACTACTACTGTTTACCTCCAGAGGAGGCAACAGACAAGAGGTTAGGGTATCAGAGACAGGTCAGTGGCTGGTCATGTCCTGGGGATACAGCCACAGTCGCAGGCCCAGGTGACAAAGCACCCCACCTCACAAGAGGCAACTATGTTTGTTCCAAACAAATCTAGGCGCGTTTCACTTTTTTCCTGAAAGTATCTAATTTAATTTAATAAATGTTAAATAAATTCATGAGTGTAAACTCATGAATAACAATGAGAAAACAACTGATTCTATGAAAACAAAATTGAACATTTTGGAAAACTGGTGATAAATACAGATTGCTAAAAATCTCAGTTGTCGAAAATTAAGTGTGGGAAATACAATAGTAAAAAATGAAAGAAAACATAACAATCAAGACATATTCTGTACTCATACTGCAAGTTTGGTTCCTATTCTACTTTAAAAATAAATAAAACTGGAAATAATAGACTTCATATTATGTATGTGATTTAGATGAAAAATGAAATACAATGAGACAATGGAAAGGAAGACTTGGACACTATCAAAAATACTGGCAAACAGACATACATTTGAATGTTCTAAGTTAAAATAATACTTTTATGGTATGTACATAAAATATACGACCCATTTTTTTATGACTAACAGACCTATTACCAGTCCTAAATCTGTTGGATCAAAGCATTTTTAGTCTATTAAACACTTCTGATGAGAATGTAGAAAAGTCTTTTCTTTGATCAGGTAAAAATATATAAATATAAAAATCATAAATGTGATTCCTCTTTGCAGAGAACCACCTTTAATTAAACAGAAGATGTCATATAAATCACTTAGACTTACTCTATTTGGGCACTGTATCAACCATCTTACTTTGTTGATACAAGAAGTTCTAGGATATAGAAGATTTGGTTCCAGGGAAGTCCTATTTGCATTTCAACACAGGGATAATGTACAAAGATCTGAAAATAGTAAAACCCGACATCTAAGGAACTGTACTTCGGAGAATCAATTTTAATCACATCCTGAATAAGCCCATACTGAATGCTAATAATATTCCATTGATGCTCTCACATTCTATTGATCTTCTTTCTTATTTCACTGAGAAAACAGCAACAGAAGAATATGCTGTCTTTTCTCCACCATCCTGAGCAACCTACCTGCACGCGTAACTACACTGTTTTCCCTTTTATTCCCCCTTACTCACTGGATCCTCTCCCACTCCAGTCTCGAAGACACTGCTCCCACAATTATGCCCTTTCTCTATTGCACTGATTTCCTCCACCGATAGAATCATTCCCATGAGCACACAAACATGTCCTAATGTCATAAAATACACTGCTTTTTAACCCATATCCCCAGTGTAACTGCCAACCCTATTTCCCAGCTTCATACATAATTCCTCGAAAGAGTTGTCTTATACTCATTCTCGTTACTGCCTCACCAACCCTTCTCTCATCAAGTAACTCCACTCAGGCTTTCATCCTGACTCTGTTGAAAATCTTTCTTGACAAGCTTACCAGGATACTCCATCTTGCTAGAACCTGGGGTCAATTCTCAGTCCTCATTCTCTACTCCCTCCATGGTGAAACATTTCCTTTATTTTTATTTTATCTCAATGGCTGCTCCTTCTTTATCTCTTTTGTTGTCCTCTTTCTCTCTTTTAAAGGTCTACAAGGTGGAGTGACCCATGAGTCAGTTCTCAGGCCACTTCTCCTTATCTGCTTTATTTTACCTGCCTGCCTTCCCTAGTTGGTCACATCCAGACCCATGAATGTAAATTCCAACCATAAAGACAGCCAAACATAAACCAGGCTGTAATCGCTCCGAGTTCTGGGTGTACATATTCAACTGCCTACGTAACATCTCAAACTGGACAGACAATAATCATCTCAAACTTAAAATATCTTAAACAGAAACTCTTAGTGTCAACTTTCCAACTTGCTCTTCCTATCTTCCTCACTTCAGTAAATCTGCTTCTATTCACCCAGCTGTTTCAGCCAACACCTATTTCTTCTCCTTTTATATCACTCCTTCCCACTTAGTTCACTTATAATCCTATCAGCATGTTCTTTTGACAGCGCTTTCATACACATCATGAGCCTAACAGCTTCTTACTACTTCCTAACAATGCCATTCTTATCCAAACCACCACCCTGTCTAACTCAACAACTGAAACTGCCTCAGTATCGGTGCTTCCTGCTTTTGCACTCAACTGGAGAAATCATTTTAGAATATAAGCAACCTGTGGCTTTCAGTTTCTCTTAGTGATTACATTACCGGGTCCTTGCCTAACTCTGATCTCAACTTCTTACTTTCCCTTTCCCTGCTCTGACCATAATGGCCGTCTTTGTTATTCCTCGGACTAGCAAGGCTAACGCCCCACTCAGACCTTTTCTATCAGCTCATAATGCTCTTTTCCCAGAAAATGACATGTCTTGAGCCCTTACTTCATGTCTCTTCTCAAATATCACCTCAAGAAAGTCATTTGTCCACTTTTCTGAAGGCATGTTATTTATACTTAAATCAAACTTTCTTAAAGGAAGAATAGAAAAGAAAGAAAAAAAAATACATGGTCTTGTTTAAGATGTCTAACTCTGAGCCAACAGTTATTATTTTGGCTAAATGCTTCCTGACTAAATGGATATTTTCTTATTCACTTGGAATCTCTGCATTACATTTTGAGTATTAATAATTGTAAATGTCATTTAATTACCTGAATGTGAATTTTAAAATAGATTAGGGGGCCGTGCACGGTGGCTCATGCCTGTAATCCCAGCACTTTGGGAGGCCGAGGTGGGCGGATCACGAGGTCAGGAGATCGAGACCATCCTGGCTAACACGGTGAAACCCCATCTCTACTAAAAATACAAAAAAATTAGCCGGGCATGGTGGCGGGTGCCTGTAGTCCCAGCTACTTGGGAGGCTGAGGCAAGAGAATGGCGTGAACCCAGGAAGCGGAGCTTGAAGTGAGGTGAGATGGCGCCACTGCACTCCCCATCTCAAAAAAAAAAAAAAGATTAGGGATGAGAGGGAAAAAGCATGTTTTTCTTTCTTTTGGTAGAAGGTTAAGTCAGAAGATAGAACATTACAAACAGTGTAGGCACTGAAATGGTCCTATGGTTATAAAATAAGAACTAGTACCCTAAAATAAGTGTCCTCAGCCAGACCTGAATATACAGAGAACAAAATACAAAATTACAACATATGTCTCTGTATAAAAACATTTTTAAAGACCTTTTGTGGCCGGGTGTGGTGGCTCACGCCTGTAATTCCAGTACTTTGGGAGGCCGAGATGGGCAGATCACGAGGTCAGGAGTTCAAGACCAGCCTGACCAACATGGTTAAACCCTATCTCTACTAAAAATATAAAAATTAGCCAGGCATGGCCAGGCACGGTGGCTCACGCCTGTAATCCCAGCACTTTGGGAGGCCGAGGCGGGAAGATCACGAGGTCAGGAGATCGAGACCATCCTGGCTAACATGGTGAAATCCCATCTCTACTAAAAATACAAAAAAATTAGCCAGGCGTGGTGGCAGGCGCCTGTAGTCCCAGCTACTTGGGAGGCTGAGGCAAGAGAATGGCGTGAACCCAGGAAGCGGAGCTTGAAGTGAGTTGAGATCGTGCCACTGCACTCCAGCCTGGGCGACAGAGCGAGACTCTGTCTCAAAACAAAAAACAATAACGACAACAAAAAAAATTATCCAGGCATGGTGGCGGGCACCTGTAATCCCAGCTGCTCAGGAGACCGAGTCAGGAGAATCGCTTGAACCTGGGAGGCAGAGGTTGCACTGAGCTGAAATCGTGCCACTGCACTCCAGCCTGGGGAACAGAGTGAGACTCCGTCTCAAAAAAAAAAAAAAAAAAAGGGCCGGGCGCAGTGGCTCACACCTGTAATCCCAGCACTTTGGGAGGCTGAGGTGGGTGGATCACGAGGTCAGGAGTTCAAGACCAGCCTGGCCAAGATGGTGAAACCCCATCTCTACAAAAAATTAGCCGGGTGTAGTGGCACACGCCCGTAATCCCAGCTACTCCGGAGGCTGAGGCAGAGAATTGCTTAAACCTGGAGGGGCAGAGGTTGCAGTTAGCCAAGATCACGCCACTGTACTCCAGTCTGGGCGACAGAGCGAGACTCCATCGTAAAAAAAAAAAAAACCTTTTGAAACAAGAGCTACAAAGAGAGATGAAAACAGCACAGACAAGGTAAACAAAAGATCACGAGATCATTCTCTCTAGAGTCTATTATATTCATGTTTCTTCTTAATGTGAAGATAGATAGATACATAGAAAAAGCAAATAAGAATGATACTCTGTGAACTAGGAGCTATCTTCTGGAATAATTCATATGAAACTTTAGTTGCTGATAAAACATATATGATTATCATGTCAAGCATATCATTTTTGTAGTCTTTTATTTCCCTTTAATAATTTATGAGAAAATTTGAGGGAAAAAAGACTTCTCTGATAACTAAAATAGTCTTCCCAACACACATCTCCATCCCCTTACTCTGCTTACTTTTCTTCATAGCACTCTCATTACCTGACATTGTATTTCCTATTTATTTATAGTTATTATGTTTCTCTTATTACAAGGTAAATTTCGTGGGGATGGAAACTTGATTGGTTGTTTACCACTGCACTGATAGTGTCTATGACAGTGCCCAGCTCCAAGGCCACCTATCTATTTATTAAAGACCGAAGTAAAAGTCCTAAACCCCGACAGACTGAAGGACCCTCTTTTGGCTAAAGACCCCCAAACTTTAAGTTCCTAGTCATGGCACATGGCAGGACAGAAGGCTGGTCATGACCCATTTGCTTCCAATCCCTTTCACCTTTCTGATCATTAGATTTTCTCAAAAGTCAGCTAGAGAAAATAAAAGGCTGAAAGACCCTTTTGCTTACTTCATCGGAACACTCTCCTACCACTCCACACTCCTGTTTTTATGGTTCCAACATGACAGCTCTTCCAGTCCATAGCTTCTTCTTGATAAACGA
Organism: Hylobates moloch; assembly: GCF_009828535.3. Classification (NCBI taxonomy): domain Eukaryota; kingdom Metazoa; phylum Chordata; class Mammalia; order Primates; family Hylobatidae; genus Hylobates; species Hylobates moloch. The sequence continues at coordinate 64,662,961 of NW_026652287.1, forward strand.
CTTCCAGCCTTGGACTGGTTTTGACTGGTCTCCCAGGGATACACAGATCATGGACTTGTGTCCTACATTTACCTTTTTAATGCATAGGTCCTACTTATAATGCATTTAAATGTTAAATCTTTACCCTAAAGTGGCCATAGGACTTATGTTAACCTAATATTCATGTACACAGTCTCTTTCCTGAGTATTCATAGCTCCTCCTGTAGCCTGTTGAATATGTATACTTGGCTAACATTCAGCATACATTTCTGTCTTACCCTCTCCCTCCCTCGAAATGCCCATCTCTGGGCAGAAGCCTAGGCTACACTTCCCAGTCTGTCAGAATAACCACCTTGCAGGCTGCAATCCTTTATGAAAAATGAAGCTCTGCTTTCCAAATGTATGAACTCTGTCATTCTTCAGCTGACACTATAAACACAAAAGAGAGGCTGGCCACAGTGGCTCACATCTGTAATCTCAGCACTTTGGGAAGCTGAGGCGGGCAGATCACCTGAGGTCAGGAGTTCAAGACCAGCCTGGCCAACATGGCAAAACTCCATCGCTACTAACATGGTGAAACCCCATCTCTACTAAAAATACAAAATTAGCCGGGCGTGGTGGCACGTGCCTGTAAACCCAGCTACTCAGGAGGCTGAGGCAGGAGAATTGCCTGAACCCAGGAGGCAGAGGTTGCAGTGAGCCGAGATCGTGCCATTGCATTCCAGCCTGGGCAACAAGAGCGAAACTGCACCTCAGGAAAAAAAAAAAATGCAAAGGAGGAAAGCAACTGAATCAAAATATACAATGGTTGTCAACAGTGAGCCAAAGAGAGCACCACCTTACCCCTCAGCTCCATTAAGGAGGAGGAAAACTAGAGAGAACAACAATAAAAAAGAAGAGTGGTAAATGGGACAAATTAGTGCTTCTTTTAGTATCCCCCAGCTAAGACCTTAATTTGCTCTCCATGTTGCAGACCTTTCCTCCTTGGGCCACAGACCTTTCAAGAGGGCTTTCTAAACAACATAAGGATGTGCCTCTTCCCCAATGATCTGGGGTTCCCTGTGGTGATGGCTTCTTCCTGCCCAACTAGCCCTCACCTGGATATTGTCTTCTTCCTTTCCTCACAACTTTCCAAGGCTCTTTTCCTTGCTCCAATAAGGAAATCACATCTGGTTTAGAAATGAAGCATCCTGCTTAGAAGAAAAGGAATATAAGGTACATGAAAATAAAAAATAAATCAAAATTACTTTGAATCAGTCTTGGTTAAAGTATATGTCAAAACAGTAATTAATAAGGCAAAACAAATAAGTGAAAGATGTTTTAAAAACATTTACATTAAGGTTACACAATAAATAGAGACTAGAGAGGGAATGAAAAAATCTTTTTAAAACCTATATTCATATAAGTGTTTCTTCTTCAGAGGCAATAGTGGTTGAGATGACAGACTGCTGGGTGCAAATCCTGCCTGAACCACATCCTAGTTGTGTGACCTTGGGCAAGTTACTTCTATGCTACTTTTTCCTTCCCTATAAAATAGGGATAATCATAGTACCTATCTTATGTGATTATTGTTAAGATTATACTAATATATGTCTGTATCTAAACATTGCCTAGAGTATCTACCAAACACTATTTATATTTCATTAGCTATTGGTTATTGTTATTTTGCTGAGAGGAAAAATAAGTTTCCCGGGACATGTATTATTATTTCTTGGATATTCAAACAATGTTAAATTAAATGTAAAGTTCTTGGATTTTAACAGCTTTACTGCAATATAATTTATATAACATAAAACCTACCTGTTTTAAGTGTACAATTCAATGATTTTTAGTAAATTTACAGAGTTGTGCAAACATCACCATAATCCAAACTTAGAATATTTCCATCATTCCCCAAATATCCCTGCTGGTCACTGGCAGTCAATCCTCATTCCTACTTCCAGCCCCAGACAACCATTGATCTTCTTTTTGTCTCTATACATTTGCCTTTTCTGGGCATTTCATATAAATAGAATCATATAATATGTAATCTTTTGCATCTGACTTCTTCCACTTAGCATAGTGTTTTTGATATTCTTACATGCTATAACATGTATCAGTAGTTTGTTCCTTCAATGAATATTCTATTGTATGACTATGCCACATTTTATTTATCCATTTATTTAGATACTGTGAATAATGCTGCTGTGAATACTTATACATCTTTGTATAGACACATGTTTTTATTTCTCTTGAGTAAACATTTAGGAGAAGAATTACAGGGTCATATCTATAGTATCTTACATTCCCACTGCAATGTATGAGGGTTCTAGTTTTTCCATATACTCACTAATAATTATTTTGTCTTTTGACTAATAATTGTATATATTTATAGGCTACAATGTGATGTTTTGATACATGTCATTGTGGAATTAGCAAATCAGGGTAATTAGCATATCCATCACCTCAAATATTTATCATTTCTTTTCTTTGTAGTGAGGACATTAAAAATACTCTCTTGTAGCTATTTTGGAATATACAATATACAATACATTATTATTAACTATACTCATCTTGCTGTGCAATAAAACACATGAACACAATTCTTAGATTTTTAATTTTCAATCATAAAAGTAGGTAAAATTGAATATGTTTATTAATGAAAGGAATGAGTTCTCTTGAATTGTAAATAAATGCTGTTGATCCTTTTTACCACTACATAAATTATATGTATTATTTTGATAGAGCAAATTCAATAAACAGGATCTAGCTATTTCCCTTACAAATATACCAACAAGCAACAACACACCTAAAGCAATTCTGATTTCAAACACAAAGTGAAACTGGTTTTCTTTGACACTGGTGAGGCTACAAATCACAAAGATCTCAAATCCAGCCCCTTCATTATTAAGGAAGGCCCAAGGGCTACTTAAGGATGGGGAAGGTGAATGTGCTTAATGAAGGTGCTCACTTCCAGTGAAATAAAGCTCAAAGTGTTCCCTTTAGAAAGTGGAGCAAAAATTAAGATAGCTTCCTAAAAGATACTCTTGAAATTTCCACAGGAAAAAGCTGATTTACAGAGAACAGAGTCTAAATTCCTAGAAGCAGATAACCTTACCCAGTGAGACCAAGTTGCTGTAGTTCTCCAACATCACATCTCTGTACAAGTCCTTCTGTTCCAAGTCCAGGTATTCCCACTCTTCTGGAGAGAAGTCTATGGATACATCACTGAACATCACTGATCGCTGAAATGACAAACCACACATTATAAATGAAATGGAAGAAAATGTATTTTAAGATAGAAGGAGAAAAGAGGGAAGAGATATTGCAGGAAGTGGATCATATGGCAAGAAAACAGGCTTGGGCTGGAAGCCTGCAACACAGTGAGTCAGGAAATGAGTGTGCCTGAAGCAGAGTGCCTGGGTTCCTGAAGGATCCTGTTGCTACAGACATAGACTCTTATACTCTGGCAAATCTTAATAATCTAGATATGCCTGGGAAAGAAAAAAAAAATCAGTTTTCCAATTAAATGAAATACTGTATATAAGCCTTTGCCTACTATGTCTCCCTCATAAATTCCCAAGGAAGGTGAGTTCTTCCACCCCTTTCTTCTTAAAGAACAGATTTTTTTTTAGTCTCCCTCCCTACAATACCTTTATCTTAGAAAAGGATCTAAATGCAATTAGAGAATGTCTTCTAAGTTTATCCTAGAAGCAGATCATATCATAGGCATTTTTCTAATTATGACTGTTGAAAATTGGTTGTATAGGCCGGGCACAGTGGCTCACGCCTGTAATCCCATCACTTTCACAGGCCGAGGTGGGAGGATCACCTGAGGTCGGGAGTTCAAGACCAGCCTCACCAACAGGAGAACCCTTGTCTCTACTAAAAATACAAAATTAGTTGGGCCTGGTGGCACACACCTGTAATCCTAGCTACTCAGGAGGCTAAGGCAAGAGAATCGCTCGAACCCAGGAGGCAGAGGTTGTGGTGAGCCGAGATCACGCCATTGCACTCCAGCCTGGCCAACAAGAACAAAACTCCATCTCAAAAACAAAAAACAACAAAAAAAAAGTTATATAACAGTCTATACAATGCATATATGAGATTTAATCATTCTTCTATACTTAGATATTTTGGTTGGACAAAACCTTAAGATCCTCCTCAATTCTAGGAGTCAACGTGACTACTTAAGTACCTGGATTACCTTCTCACATGCTATCACTTTCCATCCCTCACTGTATGCCTTCCTAGTTCCTGAGTTAAAGGATATTGATACAGCATAATCCAGAATCACAAAGATGTCATTCTAGACCAGCACATCCTGTTCAACCAAAAATGGAATCTTGTTCCTGAGTGTAACTCAGGAATTCCAAGAGAAGATCTCAGATCTCTCTGTAAGACCTAGCCACACCCCCTACTCAGTCCTAAAAGCCTCACAGAGCATGAGATCTTATGATATACTGAGGCTGAGGCCAACTAACAGCAACTCTTACCTTTTTGTTTTTTAACTTTTTTTTTTTTTTTTTTGAGACGGAGTCTCTCTCAGTCACCCAGGCTGGAGTACAGTGGCACATCCATAGCTTCACTGCAGCCTCAAATTCCTGGGCTCAAGCAATCCTCCATGTCAACCTCTGAATAGGTGGGACTACAGGTGCAAGCCACCATGCCCAGCCACGACCCTTATCTTACGTACTTGGAAAACTCAAAGTTCAATGTTCCTATGAGTGGCTAAATGGGCCCATGGTCAAATATTTAAGAGATTTCATTTTTCCTCCATCGCAGCTTTTAGCAGAAGAGTGAGCACATATAGGAGATGCTGAATAATTTGTTCAACAAATACAAGAACAATGACTAGAATAAAGAGTGTTCATAGGACAAGCATTGTGTTTCACCCGCCACTGGATTTGGAAGAACTGAAAGAAGGTTCTTGGATGGAGCTCTGATAGTTAGGAAGTTTCAGAATAAAAAAATGGTCACAGAACCTTAACATGATAGTATTCCCAGAAGGAGAAAAAAACTTACAAGGGCCATGGTATAGAAATTCAAGAACTGGTCAGTCCTCCTTGGGGTTTACTTGCCCGGAGAAGCACGGAGTCCACAGAGGCTGATCTAGGGAGAGGAAAACAAGGCCATGAGATCAGATGGACCTCAGAAATCCCCAAATGACTTGAGTTACTATGACCTTTCCCCTCTCTTCTGATCTCTCCACCACAGCTCCTCCAACACACACGCGCACACACACACATAGGCAGAGAGAGAGAGAGAGAAATTTGAGGGAGTCTGGATGAGTCTAATCCCTTGCTAATTCCAGGGCTGATAAGGGGCTGTATCATCTAATCCACAGTCTTCCTCCTTCAAAGTTTCATAGGCCTGTTTAGATTCACCAGACACAAAGAGAGAAATTCATAAAGACCAAGCCTGGCAGCCATTACCACCACAAAATTGCTGCACTGGCAGCCCTGCTTGCAGCCAGAACAACTTTCAAAATCCCCTGGGCTCATCACTCTCTCTTTCCAGTCAGAATCGGAATCATCCACATTGTTTTCTGGAATGAATTCATTTGCCATTCTCTTTCTTACAACCTAGGCTGAACAGGCATGGATTCATGCTCTTGGTCATTTGACAGTAACAAATGTCTATTTATCAAGAATTCCTGTACGTTGGGTGTTATATATGTATGTGTGTGTGTGTGTATATTTTTGTTGTTGTTGTTGTTTGTTCTTGTATTTGTTTTTGTTTTTTTGAGATGGAGTCTTGCTCTTATTGCCCAGGTTGGAGTGCAGTGGCACGATCTTGGCTCACTGCAACCTCTGCCACCTGGGTTCAAGCAATTCTTCTGCCTCAGCCTCCCAAGTAGCTGGGACTACAGGCACGCACCACCACGCCTGGCTAATTTTTCGATTTTTAGTAGAGACCAGGTTTCACCATATTCAGCAGGCTGGTCTCGAACTCCTGACTTCATGATCTGCCCGCCTCGGCATCCCAAAGTGCTGGGATTACAGATGTGAGCCACTGCACCCAGCCTGTTTTATATACATTAACTATATCCTCAGGATTGCTCTTTAGCACAATAATTATTCTATCCATGCAATGGATCAGAAATTCACATGAAGAGAAATAAAACCACTTGGGCTGGGCAAGATGGCTCATGCCTATAATCCCAGCACTATGGGAGGCCAAGGCAGGTGGATCATCTGAGGTCAGGAGTTCAAGACCAGCCTGACCAACATGGTAAAACCCTGTCTCTACTAAAAATACAAAAATCAGTTGGGTGTGGTGGCAGACGCCTGTAATCCCAGTTACTGGGGAGGCTGAGGCAGGAGAATCGCTTGGACCTGGGAGGGCGGAGGTTGCAGTGAGCCGAGATTGCGCCATTGCACTCCAGCCTGGGAAACAGAGTAAGACTCCATCAAAAAAAAAAAAAAAAAAAAGGAAATAAAATCACTTGTAGAAATGCAGTTTATGAGTAGCAAAGCTGCATTTGGAATCATTTATCTAACCAGAGTCAGCTTTCCTTCAACTCTAGCTCTTGTCTCTGAAACCCAGAATTTCTATTCCAGTGAGAGAAAACTGGCATGCGTGATTCACGAAAAAATAAAATAAAATAAAAATAACACATTAGCTCACGAACAAGTATCTGAGTACCGATACCCATATTAGCAAGCATGAGAGGAAATGAACATTCTAACCAGTATACTGCAGACTGCATAGATTTTAAAGTATGTACAAGCAGCATTTAAACCATGCATACTCTTTGATTCAGAAATTAGACTTCGGGGATTAAAAAAATTGTACAGGCCGGGCACGGTGGCTCACGCTTGTAATCCCAGCACTTTGGGAGGCCGAGGCGGGCAGATCACGAGGTCAGGAGATCGAGACCATGGTGAAACCCCGTCTCTACTAAAAATACAAAAAATTAGCCGGGCGTGGTGGCGAGCGCCTGTAGTCCCAGCTACTCGGAGAGGCTGAGGCAGGAGAATGGTGTGAACCCGGGAGGCGGAGCTTGCAGTGAGCCGAGATCGCGCCACTGCACTCCAGCCTGGGTGACAGAGCGAGACTCTGTCTCAAAAAAAAAAAAAAAATTGTACATATGATCAAAGGTATGCGTAAGAGTATGCTGACCTTGTTCATAATGGAAAAAAGCTGCAAAGAACCTAAATGTCCTTCAACAGAAAACAGATTAAATAATCCTGGCTAACATGGTGAAACCCTGTCTCTACAAAAAATATAAAAAATTAGCTGGCCATGGTGGCAGGTGCCTGTAAACCCAGCTACTCGGGAGGCTGAGGCAGGAGAATGGCGTGAACCCAGGAGGCGGAGCTTGCAGTGAGCCAGGATCATGCCACTGCACTCCAGTCTGGGCAACAGAGCAAGACCCCGTCTCAAAAAAAAAAAATTTTTTTTTTTAATTTTTTTTTAAATTTGATTTTTGATTATTTTATGTTTTATGATTATTAAATAAATCATAAAGCATCCATAGAGTAAAACAAACTGTTGCCATTTAAAAAATGATGATGTAACTCTTTAACTGGAAATATGGAAATATGTTCAGTACAGTTTGTTGAGTGAAGAGTGCAGTAACAAAGAGTTGTGAGTAGTATGATCCTGTTAAGGTACAGCAAAAACAGATGTGAGAGAAAGAGAGACAGAGAGTGTGTGTGCGCATGTATGTGTGTGTATTAATCTCTAAGTGCTAAGTTTTAGAAAATATACAAGGACATATAAAATATTCAAGATATATAATCTCTTAGAAAAATAAAATGAACATTATGAGGACATCTGTAAAGTATACATACAAATCAGCACAAAGAAACACTGACAGGCATCAATAGATAGTGATCTTGATTTTCTTTTTGCTTACATTTATTTCATAATTCTACATGACCATATATACTTTTTTTTTTTTTTTTTTGAGACGGCATCTCGCTCTGTCGCCTAGGCTGGAGTGCAGTGGCGCGATCTCGGCTTACTGCAAGCTCCGCCTCCCGGGTTCACGCCATTCTCCTGTCACAGCCTCCCAAGTAGCTGGGACTACAGGCACCTGCCACCATACCCAGCTAATTTTTCGTATTTTTAGTAGAGGTGGGGTTTCACCGTGTTAGCCAGGATGGTCTCTATCTCCTGACCTCGTGATCCACCCGCCTCGGCCTCCCAAAGTGCTGGGATTACAGGCGTGAGCCACCGCGCCCGGCCGACCATAAACACTTGAAATATATATTTTAACTTTCCATAGTGGAAAACATTCTTTAAATAGGTTAAAGAGATAGTTTTTAAAGTCGTTATCCCTTGAACTTGGAGAAAAAAACTCAATATCCTAAACACAGCTGCTATGTTTTTACTGGTTTTGTTGATTTCAGCTCCCAAAATCTGAACCGACTCTATGATTTCTAAGTGTGTTCATGTATGTCGGAGTTCTGCCTATATAAACATGGCTAAACATCTTCAATTAATGCCTTGTTTCACTGCTGCTACTTCTCATGACTTCTTGCTTTTGTTTTGTTTCTGAAAGAGTTGTTTTAGCCATGAGGTCCTCCTAGGAGCTGCTGAATCTTCTTGTCCTGTTCATTTGCATCAACATCATGAGAATAAAAACGATAAGGCACATGTCTATTACATAAAATCCATTACCCCATAGTTTGGTATTATTTGGTCGTGACCTGACAATGCTTGCTATAATCAGCTGTCTCCTTCCCATGACCTCTCAAGCCATGCCAGCTGACTTCTTCAATCACCTTTACCTCACCTATCTCAGCCTTATTCTTGCATAGGCTTATCTACCTTGAAAGATAACAAACAACCTAAGGATACTAACCATGTCATTTTGGTCACTGTATTTCCCCCAAGGACTGGCACAGGATCTGGCATATTGTGAGTACTTTATAAATGTCTCATAATTCAACCCAGAAATTCCACTTTTAGGAATTTATCATTAGGAAATATTTGTAAAAGTATACAAAGATGTATTGCAACAGAGTTCATCAAAGAATAATTTATTGGCCAGGCACAGTGGCTCATGCCTGTAACCAATGCTTTGGGAGGCCAAGGTGGGCAGATCACTTGAGGTCAGCAGTTCAAGACTAGCCTGGCCAACATGATGAAACTCCATCTCTACTAATAATACAAAAATTAGCTGGGCGTGGTGGCAGACACCTGTAATCCCAGCTGCTTGGGAGGCTGAGGCAGGAGAATCACTTGAACCTGGGAAGCGGAGGTTGCAGTAAGCCGAGATTGCACCACTGCACTTCAGCCTGGGCAACAGAGTGAGATTCCGTCTCAAAAAAAAAAAAGAATAATTTACGACAACCTGAAATCAAATATCTAACAGTAGGCAACAAGTTGAATAAATGACGTCCCACTATATTATAGCATATTATGCAATTATTAATGATGGCATTGGTCCATATTAATTAAAGAAGGAAGATATTCATGATAAATTACTAGCTATGGGAGTCAGACTAAAAGAATGTACAATGTTGAGAGGTAGCAGACTCTCAGTTATTAAAAATACAGGCTTTGTTATCAAGATTCAGGATATGAACAGAGCTCTGAGAATTATTAACTGTGAGAATTTGGATGCATTAATTTTCAGTGTCTCAAGTTTCCTCAGAGATAAATTAAGGAATCAACAGTACCTACCTTATAGGGTTATTGTGAAGGTTAAGAACATAATACATAAAGCACTTAAAATGGCTTACTATAAGCACTAAATTCAGTGAAAAACATTACATACCCCCATTCCATTATTTTAAAAATTATCTTCAACAATTTTCAATTTAAAAATTTGGTATTTGCTGACAAATTATCTTTAACAATTTCAATAGTAGTCCCTTTCTCTAAAAACTTCTTGAGATTTTTCAGCATTGCTCTTAAAACATTGATAAATGTTAGAACTAGGCTTGAAAATGTAATTCTACTTTTTTTTTTTTTTTGAGATGGAATCTTGCTCTGTCGCCAGGCTGGAATGTAGTGGCACGATCTCGGCTCACTGCAACCTCTGCCTCCTGGGTTCAAGCAATTCCCCTGCCTCAGCCTCCCAAGTAACTGGGACTGCAGGAGCATGCCACCACACCCGGCTACTTTTTTGTATTTTAGTACAGACAGGGTTTCACCATGTTGGCCAGGATGGTCGCCATCTCCTGACCTCATGATCTGCCCGCCTCGGCCTCCCAAAGTGTTGGAATTATAGGGATGAGCCACCGCGCCTGGCCTATGTAATTCTTCTTAATAATGTTATCAAAAAAGGATTCACAGAACTCGAAAAGTAGAGCAAGGCCCCTGTTACTTTCCATCCCTAGTAGCTCCAAAGGGACACCATTCCATATCATAAAACCAGCTCAAGAATTTTGCTTTGATAAGGTATCACATTAAAAACTTTTTTTTTTTTTTTTTGAGACAGAGTTTTGCTCCTGTTGCCCGGGCTGGAGTGCAATGGCACGATCTTGGCTCACTGCAACCTCCACCTCCTGGGTTCAAGTGGTTCTCCTGCCTCAGCCTCCCAAGTAGCTGGGATTACAGGCATGCGCCACCATGCCTGGCTAATTTTGTATTTTTAGTAGAGACGGTTTCACCATGTTAATCAGGCTGGTCTGGAACTCTTGACCTCAGGTGATCCGCCCGCCTTGGCCTCCCAAAGTGCTGGAATTATAGGCGTGAGCCACCAGGCCCAACCTCTTTTTCCTTTTTCAAACATAGTGTTGGAGAGTCTTTGTCTCCTTAAATGATCAATTGTTGTGATTCTATTTTGGAAAACAAACACGTGCACAAGTGCACAGAAAAAAATGGGAAAACAAACATTAGAATAGTTAATATTTATTCTGGATGGTGAGACTATGGGCAACTTAAATTTTATTCTTATAGAGTGAAGATGACTGGGTGGTAGGAGATGGAGAAAATCTGTTCTGAATAGTACTAAATATAGTTGGCAGCTCAAACTAGGACTTTCTTTTTTTTTTTTGGAGACAAGAGTCTCACTCTGTCACCCAGGCTGGAGTGTAATGGCAGGATCTCGGCTCACTGCAACCTCTGCCTCATGGGTTCAAGCAATTCTTCTGCCTCAGCCTCCCAAGTAGCTGGGATTACAGGCACGCACCACCATGCCCAGCTAATTTTTGCATTTTTAGTAGAGACGGGGTTTCACCATATTGGCCAGATTGGTCTCAAACTCCTGACCTCAGGTGATCCGCCCACCTCAGCCTCCCAAAGTGTTGAGATTACAGGCATGAGCCACTGCGCCCAGCCAATTAAACTATTTTCATACAAATAAAATTAAAAACACAGTTGTGAAGAGGGAATATCTTTTGGTTGTTAAGAAAATTGTGATTCTAGGCTGGGCGTGGTGGCTCACGCCTGTAATCCCAGCACTTTGGGAGGCCGAGGCGGGTGGATCACGAGGTCAGGAGATCGAGACCATCCTGGCTAACACGGTGAAACCCTGTCTCTATTAAAAATACGAAAAATTAGCCGGGGGAGGTGGCGGGCGCCTGTAGTCCCAGCTGCTTGGAAGGCTGAGGCAGGAGAATGGCATGAACCCCGGGGGGCAGAGCCTGCAGTGAGCCGAAATCGCGCCACTGCACTCCAGCCTGGGTGGCAGAGCGAGACTCCGTCTCAAAAAAAAGAAAATTGTGATTCTATAAGCCTGTGACATAAGTGGGTTTTGGGAAAATAAACGACAGTGTGGAACAAATAAGTAACACCCATCATCAGTTCTTTAACTATTCTTCATCAAAACAATGGGCTATTTTCACTATCAAGATTCTTCTATGAATGAACACAATCAAGCAACATTCCTAAATTCAGTAAAAGTACACCAAAGCAGACAGAACAGTGCGGTAAACAACAGTTTATCTTTTTTCTCCACTAAGAAACTAGTTTTATATTATGCATAATCCTTGCAAAATGTTTTATAAATCTCTAGCTTATTAAAAGGGATTCATACATGATTAAAGGTTTCGTGAGTCATCTTGTTCAAAACTATTGCTTAGACAACATCCATCACAAGCTGTTTTTTCCTTCTCATAATTAACAGTATTTATTAATGGCAAAAAGCTGCATCACACGGAGTGTGGCTTATTTAATCGTTTCCTACTATTAGACACTAATTTTGTGTCTAACATTGAAAAACATTCTTAAAGGTTACAGACTTTGATTCTAGGCCAGTAGATCTGAATCTTAATGGGTCATGTTTGATAATCTCATTAAATTACATATTTTCTCCCCATAAAAGTGGCATTTTAACAGATATCTATAACAATTTTATGTACAATTTCAAAGAGTGTCTGGTCCCCTGAAAGCCTCAAATGAATTCAGATTACTTCTGGTTAAGAATTCCTGTTCTACGGCCAGGCATGGTGGCTCATGCCTGTAATCCCAGCACTTTGGGAGGCCGAGGCAGGCGGATCACCTGAGGTCGGGAGTTCAAGACCAGCCTGACCAACATGGAGAAACCCGTCTCTACTAAAAATACAAGATTAGCCGGGCATGGTGGCACATGCCTGTAATCCCAGCTACTAGGGTGGCTGAGGCAGGAGAATCACTTGAACCTGGGAGGCGGAGGTTGTGGTGAGCTGGGATCATGCCATCGCACTCCAGCCTGGGCAACAAGAGCGAAATTCCATCTCAAAAAAAAAAAAAAAAAAAAGAATTCCTGTTCTAGGCTGGGTGTGTTGGCTCATGCCTGTCATTCCAGCACTTTGGGGGGCCGAGGCGAGCAGATCACTTGAGGCCAGGAATTTGAGACCAGCCTGGCCAACATGGTAAAACCCGGTCTTTACTAAAAATGCAAAAATTAGCCGGGTGTGGTGGCACAGGCCTGTAATCCCAGCTACTTGAGAGGCTGAGGTATAAGAATCGCTTGAACCACGTAGAGGGAGGTTGCAGGGAGCCGAGATTGTGCCACTGCACTCCAACCCGGGTGACAGAGCAAGACCCTGTCTCAAAAAAAAAAAAAAAAAAAAAAAAGAATTCCTGTTTTAGACTATTTAAGCATCTGGCTCATTTATTTTTTACTAGGAAATACTCATCACAATTGGCTTAGTATTTTCATTTTCCCCCCATCTATAGAAGGCTGATGTAGAATTGCCCCAAATCAAAACTTAAGAATACATAGCTAATGTTTATTAAGTACTAACGAGGTCTCAGGAACTGTTCTAAGAGCTTTACACATAGTAATTAAAAGAAGGCCCACAGAAGTAATGAAAAACATCTACCAAATGGGTATGTGCATACAGGCTCTCGGGAGGGGACCTAGGTATCAGCTCAGTGGACAGGACATTTATGGAGAACGAAACAAATATTCTCATGTCCTAAGAAATAAGAATGCATTTCACAGAAGAAAGCAGAAATACCCACTCGCCTCGACCTTGACTTAAACAGGCAACACCAATTCATTCCTCCTCCCCCTCAGACGCCTTTTCTTAAAGAGTTGGGCAGGACTGGCTAAGAAGGGAACCAGGCTTTTCTTGCAGCCCAGCCTCGAATGGTTAAATTAGGGCACAATGGCCCCACCGCCCACCCACACATAACCAGAGTATGTGTTATTAACATTAATAACATGTGTTATTAACATAAGAGAGAGGGCGTTATTAACTCTTTCCAGTATCAAAGAAAGGCCAGGGTCATGGATGCCCGGGGCTAGAACTGGAGTTTACAATAGCTTCCTGGAAGCAATGCTGTGGTTCTGAAACCTGCAGCTGGACTCGTCAGAGCTGTGAGTGCACGTGCATGGGTCCGGGTCCGCGGGGAGGTGGTGTGGGAGTCCCTTCCAGGAGCAAGCCTGGGCGAGAGCGGGGGCTCGTTCAGTTCTAATATTCCTATCCCAAGGTCAGGTCTGGGCCTTGTTTCGCTGTTGCCCAGGCTGGAGAGTAGTGGTGCTATCATAGCTCACTGCAGCCTCGACCTAGGCTCAAGCCATCCTCCCGCCTCAGCCTCTCAAGTAGCTGGGACCACAGGAGCACGCCACCACACCCGGCTCATTTTTTAAATTTCTGGTACAGATGGGAGTTTCGCTTTGCTGCCCAGGCTGATCTCGAACTCCTGGCTTCCAGCGATCCTCCCGCCTCGCTCTCCCAGAGCTCTGGGATTACAGATATGAGCCACCTGGTCCGGCCTAGTCTGCGCCTTTCTGCTGGGAGTCTTCTCTGGCGCGCAGAAACTGACCAAGGGCCATTTCTCTGCAGCTGGGCCCCATGTGGGCAAAGGATGCTGGGGTCAGTCACGCACTCCACGGCCACAACAACCTTCGCTCATACAATAGTCTCTGCACCCAAGTCAGCCGCACAGACGCCGTCACGTCCCAGCCCCAGCCCCGTCACGCCCACGACACACACACCCGGGCCTGAGGCGCGGGCTCCCGCCCCTCTGCGATACTGCAGTGGCCCCGCTTACCTCTCCTTACCCCCTGGGCCGCAGTGCTTTTCCTACGGATTACCAGGACCGACGCACCGGGCCAGGACTGCTCACTCGGGGCGCGAACCCGAGGTACGGCGATGCCCGAACGGAGGGAGCCGCTGCGGGGTCGGGCCACAATCCCCGGGGCCTAACGGGCTGCGCGCGGAGGCTGCTGGGAGGGCTGGGCGCGCTCACGGAGTGCGCAGGCGCGGCCAGTCTCAAGGGTCGGCTCGCTGGTGCATCCCTATCTCTGCGTGAACCCGGAGCCGGAGCTAGGTCCCTCTCAGCGAGGCTACGCTTCGAGTCCCTTAGCGCCTGGGGACTGCGCGGCAGGGCCCGGAGGGGAGCGGGGACAGATGGCTGGCGCGTTAAATAGGGGCGCCCGCGACCGCCTCTCTATAGTGCCAGCTAGGGAGCCCTGTGAGCGAGGACGGCGCTGCGAGTCTGTCCCTGGCGCGGTCCTGGGTGGGATTCTTTCACTGGGTGTGGCTGGTTGGGATTTGAGACGGTGTGACCCCCGGAGACTCAGGGACGCCAGTTCCTATATTTTCCATTTCTGTGTTTTTAAATGGTAAAAACAATGAAAGGAGAATAATATTTTGTGAAGTATGAAAATAATACATGTCGAATTTCAGTGTCCATAAATAACAGTTTTATTGGAACATAGCCGTGCTTGATTGTGTACTGTCTATTGCTATATTTGAGTTACAAGGACAGACTCGAGTAGTTACACAGACCAGATGGCCCACGCAGCCTAAAATACAGTCAGTTCTCACTATTCACAGTAGTTATGGTCTATAAACTTGCCGCAAACACGGAATTAGTGAATACCATTCCACTGCTTCTAGGGGAAATACAGGGTTAGTCTCCTGTAAGCATCTGGTCACATTTTAGTCAACTGATGAATGCATAAGCTTATTTTATTGTGTTTCTTTTTCTTTTTTTTCTTTCTTTTTTTTTTTTTTTGAGATAGGGTCTTGCTCTGTCACCCAGGCTGGAGTGCGGTTGTGGGATCTTGGCTCATTGCAACCTCCCCCTCTCGGGTTCCAGCAATTCTCCTGCCTCAGCCCCCGGAGTAGCTGGGAATACAGATGCATGTCACCATGCCCAGCTGATTTTTGTATTTTGTAGAGACGGGGTTTCACCATGTTGACCAGGCTGGTCTCGAACTCCTGACCTCAGGTGATCCACCCGCCTCGGTCTCCCAAAAGTGCTGGGATTATAGGCATGAGCCACCACGCCTGGCCTTATTGTGTTTCTATTTAAACACCTTAATATATATTATTGATTCATTAACATTGAACTCATGGCCAACAGCGCCATAACTCATGCCTGAATGAAGCTTATCTAACACATGTATTTTTTCTATAAGACACATGACCACTTTCTCATTCATAGGAACATCAACGGCACTTTAGCACTACTACATTTGCGGTCCCTTTGAAACAGCAAAATCACCAGCAAAAAAGCACAAAAATATGAGAAGCCAAGGTACTAAATGGACTGCAAAAAGGGTAGCTGTTTACAGTATGAGAGCTGAAATAAGAAGATAAGAGGGTCACTTTGTTTGACTTTGGCTGAGAACATGCCTGTTAAGGGACTCAAAAATGTTCACCGCTCTTCGGATGTCCACAAATGACCACAAAGGTGCTGCAAATATTGACTCTGGGTTTATAAAAAAGTTTTAGCAAGTAGATGAATTCACAAATACAGAATCTGTGAATGAAGATTGACTGTATTTACTATCAGACCCCTTAAAGAAAAGTTTGCCAATCCCTGTTTTTATATGTCCCTCTTAGTTATACAGCTAGTGTTTAAAAACTACTTGAAATAATTATTTTCCCTGTGCCACCAATTATGTCTATAATTGATTGTACCTCATTAAATAAGCAAAAAGAAAAAAGAAAGCTTTCTTTATAGAAGAAGGCCAGCTAATAACTATCAAGTGTTTGATTTTACGTGGCTTAGACACTCTGCTTCAAATGCACTTATGATGTTTGGTTTTAACAAGGATTTTGCACAGTATAGTGTTTTCCTTAAGTTCAATGTCATTTCTATGTCATGGCAGCTATCACCTGCAGTTAGGTAAGACAGTGACATCATTAACATGGATGCATTTTCATGGCATGAAGGCTAGCCATTGATGGGGCAATATTATAACACAATTTATCAGTAAACGCTGAGTTTTCTTTGAAGTCAGTCTCTGATTTCTTACAGTGCTTGATGTCTGCCTTGCCTGCTAGTGACCAATTCCCCTGCGTCTTTACAGAGCCTTGTTACTCACTCAGTGTAAAGACAGTGGGGGAAACAAGGTTTCCCAAAGTATCCTTATGTGCAAAAGTGTTTCTTACTACTTTGGAAATACTAAGCTGAGTTTAATATTTATTCTTTTTCTACCAACAGACACAAAAAGGACAAGTACATGCCTTAGAATATTCAATAAAATTTTCTACAGCGATATAGTTAAATACTCTTCTGTCTTCACTGCTTTTTTGTTTTTACTTTACTTGGAAATTGTAATTCTCTAGGAATAATGGGGCAGGAGTCTAAAATAATACTTTGTGGGAGTGAAGTATATATTTTTTCCAACTTAAAAAAAAAATCAGGCCAGGCGTGATGGCTCATGCCTGTAGTCCCACATACTCGGAAGGCCGAGGCAAGAGGATAGCTTGAGTCTGTGAGATCGAGATTACAGTGAGCTATGGATCGGTCACTGCACTCCGGCCTGGGCGACAGAGCGAGACCCTGTCTCAAAAGAAAAAAAAGGGGGAAAAAAAAAAAAAGTCTGCGCTCCCCGGGGCCCAAGGAGAGGAGTCTGGCTCCTTTTGCCTCAGACAAAAGGAGAGGAGTCTGGCTCCTTTTGCCTCAGACAAAAAGGAGTCCAGGGCGCCGGGTTAACTGGTCTAAAGTCCCAGGCGCTTTCTGGGACTGCTCAGCCACCGGCCGCTCCCGGCACCGGGAGACGCCGGACGCCCTCTGGACAATCGGCGCACTTGCCAAGATGTTGGGTGGACCTCGGGCCTCGACCTTAGGATTCCCCGCTCCGGCTCCGAGATGTCAGCAACGCTGATCGTGGAGCCCGCGGGCCACGGCTGCCGCGACAAGCCGGTGCGCATCGCCGTGCGCGGCCTGGCCTCGGAGCAGCTGGCAACGCTGCGCGCGCGTCCCTGCGCGACGAGAACGGCGGGCTCTTCCGGGCCCACGCGCGCCACTGCGCCGAAGCCCGCGGCGAGCTGGACCTGGAGCGCGCGCCCGTGCTGGGCGGCAGCTTCCGGGGGGCTCCAGTCCATGGGGCTGCTCTGGGCCCTGGAATCCAAGAAGCCTTTTTGGCGCTTTCTGAAGCAGGACGTACAGATTCCCTTTATCGTGGAGTTGGAGATGCTGGACGGCCACGACCCTGAGCCTGGACGGCTGTTGTGACAGGTGCGGCACGAGCGCGACTTCCTCCCACAGGGAGTGCGGCGCGAGTCGGTGCGCGCGGGCCGGGTGAGCGCCACGCTCTTCCTGCCGCCAGAACCTGGACCCTTCCTAGGGATCATTGGCATCTTTGGTATTGGAGGGAGCCTATTGGAATATGGAGCCAGCCTCCTTGCTGGCCATGGCTTTGCCACGTTCGCTCTAGCTTATTATAACTTTGAAGATCTCCCCAAGAACGTGGACAACACACCCCTGGAGTACTTCGAAGAAGCCCTATGCTACATGCTTCAACATCCCCAGGTAAAAGGCCCAGGCACTGGGCTTTGGGGCATTTCTCTAGGAGCTGATATTTGTCTCTCAATGGCCTCATTCTTGAAGAATGTCTCAGACACAGTTTCCATCAATGGATCCGGGATCAGTGGGAACAGAGGCATAAACTATAAGCAGAATAGCATTCCACCATTGCGCTATGACCTGAGGAGAATCAAGGTAGCTTTCTCAGGCCTTGTGGACATCGTGGATATAAGGAATGATCTTGTAGGAGGGTATGAGAACCCTAACATGATTTCAATAGAGAAGGCCCAGGGCCCCATCCTTTTCATTGTTGGTCAGGATGACCATAACTGGAGGAGTGAGTTGTATGCCCAAACAGTCTCTGAACGGTTACAGGCCCATGGAAAGGAAAAACCCCAGATCATCTGTTACCCTGGGACTGGGCTTTACATTGAGCCTCCTTACTGCCCCGTGTGCCCAGCTTCCCTTCACAAATCACTAAACAAACATGTGATGTGGGTTGGGGAGCCAGGGCTCATTCTAAGGCCCAGGTAGATGTCTGGAAGCCAATTCTAGCCTTCTTCTGCAAACACCTGGGAGGTACCCAGAAAACAGCTTTCCCTAAGTTGTAATGCATTTGGCTGTTGTTAACATGAGACAGTCAAGATCAGATTCTAGTGTTCAATAACCCTCTGTGAATCAGCTGTCTCCTGGATAACATTAAAGCCATGTCTTTGTCATTAAAAAAAAAAATCGGCCGGGCGCAATAGCTCACGCCTGTAATCCCAGCACTTTGGGAGGCTGAGGCGGGCCTCAGATCATGAGATCAGAAGTTCGAGACCAGCCTGGCCAACATGGCGAAACCCCATCTCTACAAAAAATACAAAAATCAGCGAGGAGTGGTGACAAGCACCTGTGATCCCAGCTACTTGGGAGGCTGAGGCAGAAGAATCGCTTGAACTGGGGAAGCGGAGGTTGCAGTGAGCCAAGATCATGCCATTGCACTCCATCCTGGAAGACAAGAGCAAGATTCTGTCTCAAGAAAAAAAAAATTAGTAAACTAGAAATCTGTGAACAAAGTATCATACATGTAACTTAATTTTCCCATAGATATAGGTAAAGAGAAGTTGTTTAGTTATAGCCTCTATCTAGCACAGCAATCTCCTCAAAACACAAGGTAGCCGCCCGGAGAGGCCACAGAGGAGATACCTAAGAGATCTAACACTGGGGATGTTTGCAACTGGAAATTAAATGACATTTTAGAAATGTACTTATCGATGTCAAGCCTTGATAGAGTGTTCACATCAGTCTGAAACCTAATACATGTTTTATATATAATAAATTTAAACAGCTTAATTCTCATCCATTCAAGATGGGAGAAAAACTAAGTTAATGTGATAAATGTATTGAGGCATTTGGCTTTCAATCAATGCTTCCTGATACTCAAAGTCTTCACAGGGAAGGAACCAAATAAATGCAGAGTATGGAAAAACTGAAGCCATACACATATTACTGTGTGGTAAATATTTCCACTGAAAGTCAAATCTTTACACTCACCAAAGCATTTCCATAAGAGAAAAGCTGTATATTAGAAATGTAAATGTTTTTATAGCAATTGAAATCTTTACAGAGGTAGAGAAATCTGGTAACTGTTATTAGTGTAGTAGGGATTTAAGCTAAGTTCTTGTCTCATGGTAGTCATCCAGGTTCTTGATGTTTTGAACAAAGAATTGGACAAAATGCACAAAGCAACAAAACAAGCAACGGAAGCACAGATTTATTGAAATGAAAGTGCACTCTACAGAGTGGGAGCAGGCTCAAGCCTCAAAGAGTGCTGGTTACAGAATTTTCTGGGGTTTTTTTTTGTTTTGTTTTGTTTTTTGTTTTTTTTTGAGACGGAGTCTTGCTCTGTCGCCCAGGCTGGAGTGCAGTGGCGCGATCTCGGCTCACTGCAACCTCCGCCTCCCGGGCTCACGCCATTCTCCTGCCTCAGCCTCTCCGAGTAGCTGGGACTATGGGCACCTGCCACCATGCCTGGCTAATTTTTTTTTTTTTTTTGTATTTTTAGTAGAGACAGGGTTTCACCATGTTAGCCAGGATGGTCTCGATCTCCTGACCTCGTGATCCACCCACCTCGGCCTCC
Organism: Hylobates moloch; assembly: GCF_009828535.3. Taxonomy (NCBI): domain Eukaryota; kingdom Metazoa; phylum Chordata; class Mammalia; order Primates; family Hylobatidae; genus Hylobates; species Hylobates moloch. The sequence continues at coordinate 64,683,140 of NW_026652287.1, forward strand.
CAAAGTGGTAGCTCTGTTTTTATTTTCTTGAGGAACCTCCATACTTTTCTCCGTAGTAGCTGTACTACTTTACATTCCCACCAACAGCATATGAGGGTTCTCTTTTCTCCACATCCTCACCAGCACTTGTTATTGCATGTCCTTTGGATAAAAGCCATTTTATTTTTATTTTATTATTATTATTATTTTTGAGACAGAGTTTCACTCTTGTTGCCCAGGCTGGAGTGCAATGGCACGATCTTGGCTCACTGCAACCTCTGCCTCCTGGGTTCAAGCGATTCACCTGCCTCAGCCTCCCGAGTAGCTGGGATTACAGGCGCCTGCCACCATACCTGGCTAATTTTGTATTTTTAGTAGAGATTGGGGTTTCTCCATGTTGGTCAGGCTGGTCTCGAACTCCTGACTTCAGGTGATCCACCCACCTCAGCCTCCCAAAGTACTGGGATTACAGGCATGAGCTACTGGGCCCGGCTTCCTAAAACCCATTTTAACTGGGGTGAGATGATATCTCATTGTAGTTTTGATTTGCATTTCTCTGAGGATCAATGATGTTGAGCACCTTTTCACATACCTGTTGGTCATTTGTATGTCTTCTTTTGAGAAATGTCTATTGAGATCTTTTGCCCATTTAAAAAATCGGATTAGATTTTTTTCCTGTTGAGTTTGAGCTCCTTATACATTATTAATCCCTTGTCAGATGGATAGTTTGCAAATTTTTCTCCCATGCTGTGGGTTGTCCCTTCACTTTGTTGTTTCCTTTGCTGTGCTCCAGAAGCTTTTTAACTTGATGTGATCCCATTTATCCATTTCTGCGTTCATTGCCTGGGATGTTGGGGTATTTATTACTCAAGAAATCTTTGTCCAGACAAATATCCTGGTCTTTAATCTTTGTTTTTTTCTTCACAGGCTGGAATGCAATGGCGCGATCTTGGCTCACTGCAACTTCCGCCTCCCAGGTTCAAGTGATTCTCCTGCCTCAGCCTCCGAGTAGCTGGGATTACAGGCTCGCACCACCATGCCTGGCTAATTTTTTTTATTTTTTATTTTTTGAGATGGAGTCTCGCTTTGTTGCCAGGCTGGAGTGCAGTGGTGTGATCTCGGCTTACTGCAACCTCCGCCTCCCGGGTTCAAGTGATTCTCCTGCCTCAGCCTCCAAAGTAGCTGGGACTACAGGCATGCGCCACCACACCCAGCTAATTTTTGTATTTTTAGTAGAGACTGGGTTTCACCATTTTGGCCAGGATGGTCTCGATCTCTTGACCTCGTGATCCACCCACCTCAATCTCCCAAAGTGCTGGGATTACAGGCGTGAGCCACTGTGCCTGGCCGGTTTTTTCTTGTTTTGTTTTGTTTTGTTTTTTGAGACAGAGTCTTGCGCTGTTGCCCAGGCTAGGGTGCAGTGGCATGATCTCGGCTCACTGCAGTCTCTGTCTTCCAGGTTCAAGCGATGCTCCTGCCTCAGCTTCCAGTTTCTGGGATTACAGGCACATGCCACCACATCTAGCTAATTTTTGTTATTTTAGTAGAGACGGGGTTTCTCCATGTCGGCCAGGCTGGTCTCAAACTCTGGACCTCAGCTGATCCACCTGCCTCTGCCTCCCAAAGTGCTGGGATTATAGGTGTGACCCACCATGCCTGGCCTCATTTTGATTTGATTTTTGTATATGGTGAGACATAGGGGTTTAGTTTCAGTCTGCATGTGGATATTGTTTTCCCAGCACCATCTACTGAAGAGACTATTGTTTCCCCAACATATGTTCTTGGCACCTTTGTTGAAAATGCGTTCATTGTAGATGTACAGATGTATTTCCAGGTTCTCTATTCTGTTCCATTGGTTGATGTGTCTGTTTTTATGCCAGTACCATGCCGTTTTGGTTACTATAGCACAGTAGTATAATTTGAAGTCAGGTAATGTGATTTCTCCAGTTTTGTTCTTTTTGCTGAGGATGGCTTTGGATATTCTGGGTCTTTTGTGGCTATTTTTTCTATTTCTGTGAATAATGTCATTGGTATTTTTATAGGGATTGCATTGAAACTGTGGTTTATTTCTGTAGTTTACACTTAGAGTAAAATGACAGAATGTCTACACAGAATCCTCACAGATATAAAGTATAGATATTGCCCATCACATTTTCAGCTGAATAAAAATGGAATGGAAATAGGAATAGAAAATCATAGCCTGTACTAGAGACCATGGAGAAATTAAGGGTCCAATGAAGGGAGGTAATATACACACAGTTTTAACACATTTCGCCAAGGCAATAAGTCATTTCTCTTATAACACACAAACAAGAGTAGGGCTAAAAATAGGAAGAAGAAAACAAAATCTCAAAAACTGGCTCTTCTGTAAAAAATGAGTAAAATATGGTAAAAAAAAAAAAAAAAAAAAAGAAAAAAAGTGCTGCCCAGTACCCACTCTCACCAGGTCTGTGGTCTGCACATGCAATAAGAAAATAAGATGGCCCAGGCGCAGTAGCCCACGCCTGTAATCCCAGCACTTTGGGAGGCCAAGGTGGGCGGTTCACAAGGTCAAGAGATCGAGACCATCCTGGCCAATATGGTGAAACCCTGTCTCTACTAAAAATACAAAAATTAGCTGGGCATGGTGGCATGTGCCTGTAGTCCCAGCTACTCGGGAGGCTGAGGCAGGAGAATCACTTGAACCCAGGAGGCAGAGGTTGCAGTGAGCCAAGATTGTGCCACGGCACTCCAGCCTGGCGACAGAGGGAGACTCCGTCTCAAATAAAATAAAATAAAATAGATATAAAAAATATTGTGAGATAGGTATGTCACCTTTATCTGCAGATTATATAACTACAGAGCTCAAAAGAATCTATGACCTTATAAGCAGCACCCTAATAAATTTTCAGATATTACTAGCATATTTTAAGTATTGTGAGACATCACAGTAGATGGTGTTATTATTAGATATTAGAGGGTCAGGAGGATGAAGAGTTATAAAAGAAACCTCAAGATGTGTTAATGAATTCCACTCAGTGTCAACTGTTTGTTCATGTAGGATACTCTGCATTTAAACTGAGTGAAATTCAAAATATAATCCTAATGTGTTTTTCATTGGAAAATAAATGAGTCAAAAATTCTCATGAAGAAACATCTTTATTTCCAAATAATAAACTATATATTAATAATATATACATACATCTTTATTTCCAAGTAATAAAAGCTACTGAAAAGTGTCAAGGATTGCTAGAATATGGAGAACAGAAATAGATGTATGCGAGCATTTAATATACAACTGATAGTATTTTAATTCAGCAGGAGAAAGGTGAATAATAGTTACTTCTGGCATAATTGGTTTTATTCCTGGATAGAAACAAGTCTGACATCCTGCATTATATTGTATAATCAATTCCTGATATATTAAAATATTAAATCTCTGTGTATACACACTCACAGAATCAGATATATGAAAAACTGCACTCCGCTCCTTTATTCTCTTGCCCTCTGAAATCTTCTAGAAGCAAAACCTCCCTAGGAAACAGAAAACACTGGAAATGATGCTGGGTGCGGTGGCTCATGCCTACAATGCCAGCACTTTGGGAGGCTGAGGGGGGTAGATCACTTGAGGTCGGGAGTTTGAGACCAGCCTGACCAACATGGAAAAATGCGGTCTCTACTAAAAATACAAAATTATCCAGGTGTGGTGGCACATACCTGTAACCCCAGCTACTTGGGAGGCTGAGGCAGGAGAATCTCTTGAACCTGGGAGGCGGAGATTGCAGTAAGCCAAGATTGCACCATTGCACTCCAGCCTGGGAAACAAGAGTGAAACCCTGTCTCAAAACAAAACAAAACAAAAACACTGGAAATGACTTGGGGAGCTTATTTTATAGAAATAAAACAGGCAAGAATACAAAGTGTTTGTTACAGCATTACTTTTAGATGGCAAAAAAGCACAAACCATCCATAATATCACAATTGGGAAAGTGGTTGAAAAGGCATTGGTAAATAATACTGTGGCACATACTGTAACCATCAGAAAGACTGTTAGATCATCATCTACTGAAGGAAAATCCAAAATGTACAGTTGAATGTAAAAAAGCAAATTTCAGGGAAATGTATAGTTATCCATTTTTTCTGTAAGAACATAATGAAATAAATGTGTTAATGTTTTAGCATGAAGAAATATATGGGTAATATACACAACCTTTAAATATTATTCAGAAAAAAATTGACAGAGGAGAGGGAATGAGGAACGGAGAAGAGCAAAGATAATCATTTTTTCTTTTTTTCTTTTTTTTTTTTTGAGACAGATTTTTTTGAGACTCTGTCGCCCAGGCTGGAGTGCAGTCAGGATCTCAGCTCACTGCAAACCCTGCCACCCGGGTTCAAGCGATTTTCCTGCCTCAGCCTCCCAAGCAGCTGGGACTACAGGCACATGCCACCACGCCCAGCTAATTTTTGTATTTTTAGTAGAGATGGGATTTCACCATATTGGCCAGGCTGCCACCTGCCATGGCCTCCCAAAGCACTGGGATTACAGGTGTAAGCCACTGTGCCCAGCCCCTTTTCTTTTTCTTTAATGGTACTGTTTCATTAATTTGGGTGCAAATGCACTATCTCTATAATTTTAGATGAAGAACTTTATAAAAGACATAGGCACACAAGAAAAGAAAGTAAACAAAATTTCATTTGGCAGTTCTCAGTTTGACAATGCAGAACATTACAACAGTCCATTTTTAGTAATTCTCTCCTTTGTAGGTTATTTTTGCTCACTCTACTTTTCTCAAATTTATTATGAAATATTTTACTTCCTTATGCCAGTAAAGTACAGTGACACAATGTTCAGAGAGACCCGTCTACACAGGATCTAAGAAAAAAGGAAGTGGGGCATAAAATAACAGTTCTACAGACATAAACTTCATCCTTCCACACGTGCGATCTGTCCAGTGTGGGGAGCTGCTTGCTGAGCATGTTTTGAGCACAGGGAAGGCCCATTTCAAAACACTAACTTAACCCCAAACAAAGCTACACTGTGGACTTTATTTTTATTTTATTTTTGTAAGTCTCATTCTGTCGCCCAGGCTGAAGTGCCATGGCGTGATCTTGGCTCACTGTAACCTCCGCCTCCTGCGTTCAAGTGATTCTCCTGCCTCGGCTTCCCCAGTAGCTGGGATTACAGGCATGTGCCACCACGCCTGGCTAAGTTTTGTATTTTTTAGTAAAAATGGGGTTTCAACATGTTGGCCAGACTGGTCTCAAACTCCTGGCCTCAAATAATCCTTCCACCTCAGCCTCCCAAAGTGCTGGGATTACAGGCGTGAGCCAAGATGTGTACTTCTATATAACTGAAATAGTTCCTTGAACATTTGATAAAGTTTTCCTTAGAAAGAAACTGGATTTGGTGCTTAATAGTTAACTGATCACATGCTAATTGTTCCCTGTTCTCTGTGTTTATGAGAGTCCTCGAAGAGTCCTAATTTTCTTAGAGTCAATATTGATGTATATTTTCCTTAAAAATCATTTTGTTTAAATTTTCAAACGCATCAGAAAAAAGCATTATATTCAACAGAACCTTTCAAATCTGTAACTATGTTTCTATCTCTGTCCATTTTTTAAACATGACGCTGTTTCTCTTTTCATACTTTTTTTCTCATTAGTGCACCAATATTTTGTTTATGTTCTCTTTTCTTTTTTACTGGGTATATAATGCGACAAAAAGAGTATTAGTCGGAATAAAGTCCTTCACACACATTATTCTCAGTACTTTCCCCACCAATACCTAGGATTATTTCATATTCAATAGGAAGTACATGATGATGGGACATTTTCTTAACTTGTTACCTTCAAAGGGTCTTTCTTCAGTCAAATACCCTGCCTAATGGTGACTAAGTTCTGCAGAAGTTAAAAAGCCTTTCTACAAATAATAATACTGATGATGATGAATATAATAACAATGACTAACATTCAGTGAGTATGTATTTATCATGTCAGGCACAATTCTAAGCACTTTATGGGTCTTAATTCATTTAATCCTCACAAAGCATTATGAGGTAGGTATAATTATCCCCCATTTTATAATTTTTACTGAGACATGCATGTATATATAAACAGAAAAATGATCAGTAATAAATAATGAACTGATAAAGACTATCCTTTGGGATATGGTCAAAGGGTACATTTGCCTTTTTGTAATGTTTGCATCTATTATAAGGAAAGTATATTCACACATTAATTCTGCAATTAAAAGATATGATACAAAGATGTGCTTAGGGAGAATGTCCATCAGGGACTTGTATTTTGGCATGGATTATGGCAAAATATCTAGAGGAGACTACGATATCCACCAATAGGATTTCATAAGTGATATTACAGTAACACAACAAAACACCATGAAGATAATGAAGGATCTCTATTGAGTAAAATGGTGTTCATGAACATTTTTACAATAAGAAAGCCTTAATGTTATAAAGAGCAAAAAGAATAAGCCATCTTCAAAAATAAAGAGGTCACTTCTCCCAGGTACTAAAGGTATTTTTAAAATAGTATACAAATCAGGATGTAAACAGATGAAATTTATAGCCATATAAATTTAATATGGATTAAAATACTAAGAATGTAACAATTAGGAGAAATTAGGGGAAAAAATGAAAATCACAGGACTACATTTCTACAAAAATTCTCTGATGTTAAGAAGGTTAGAAAGGTGTTAAAGGTGCTGTCATTTTCAGTACGACAGACTGAATTATCTATCATATTGCTAGACTGAATTATCTGATGTCAAGAGAAATGAGAGTTTAGTTAAGGGCTTCCAAAGTATATTCTATTCATAGAGTATTTCTCCAACATTATTTTTCCCAGGTTGAATAAGCTGCAGTCCACAAATAAAATGTTTCTATATTATTCTATCTAGAGGAATTATTCACAAGATAAATTCTGTTTTCAGCCATAATTAAAAGCCTCCCTACACATTTCATATATTGTTTCATCACCAGTACAAATTTTGATGCTGAATAAGCTGTGGGTCATAATTAAAGTTCTTCCCACATTCCCTATATTCATAGGGTTTCTCACTAGTATGAATTCTATGATGACTAATAAGCTGTGAACTCTGAGAATAAGCCTTCCCACATATCTTACATTCATAGGGTTTCTCACCAGTATGAATTCTCTGATGTCTAGTAAGGTCTGAGCCAGAACGAAAAGCCTTTTCACATTCCTTACATTCATAAGGTTTCTCACCTGTATGGATTCTTTGATGTTTAATAAGTTGTGAGCTCTGACTAAAGGCATTGCCACATTCCTTACATTCATAGGGTTTTTCCCCAGTATGAATTCTCTGATGTTGAGTAAAGTTTGAGCCACTACTAAAGGCCTTCCCGCATTCTTTGCATTCATAAGGCTTCTCACCTGTGTGAATTCTCTGATGTCGAGTGAAGTTTGAACCACTACTAAAGGCCTTCCCACATTCCTTACATTCATAGGGTTTCTCACCAGTGTGAATCCTGTGATGTCGAGTAAGGTCTGAGCCACAAATAAAGGTTTTTCCACATTCCTTACATTCAAAGGGTTTCTTGCCAGTATGAATTTTCTGATGATGAGTGAGTCTTGAGGGATGTCTAAAGGACTTTCCACATTCCTTACATTCATAGGGCTTCTCAATGGTATGAATTATCTCATGTGTAGCAAATTGTGAGCCATGTCTAAAGGTTTTCCTATATTCTTTAGATGCACAGAATTTCTTTTTACTATTAATGATTTGCTGTAACATAAAGGATGGATGGTGACTCAAAGTGGGCAGATCTTCATGAGTGAATATCAATTGATTGAAATGTCCCCCCTGAGAGCCGAGTTGTTTCTTAAACTGGATATTACATTCCCAATCATCTCTGAAACTGGAGCACTGAAAATCATGTCTTGTGAGCTTTTCCATTATTTCCCACTGGGTTGATTCTATTTCATAAATTTCCTTTTTCAGAAATAATTTCTTGGTTTCACATCTTGATTCCAGGACTGAAAGAAAATACGAAAGTAATCACTCACATTTTTCTTATTTGGGAGAAACGAAACTTCAATCAATATGGGAGAATTCAACTGAATTTTTTTACAAATGGATGAGGAAAAAAGAGAGAAGACAGGTTACATAATAAGATGAGGGTAGTGATTAGGAAAACAAAGTAAGTCGCTGGTTCCCAAACATTGCTATAGATCAGAATTACTTTGGGAAGCTTGCTAAATATACACATGCCTTAGTCCTATCTCCCTTGTTAAAGGATGACTCTAATCATACACACACAAAATATTTCATTGCATATATACACACAGACATATAATAGCATCCCACAGTATGAATTATAAAATAAGGGAAATGGCCAGGCATGGTGGCTCACACCTGTAATCCCAGCACCTTGGGAAGGTGAGGCAGGCAGATCACTTGAGGTCAGGAGTTTGAGATCAGCCTGGCCAACCTGGTGAAACCTGTCTCTACTAAAAATATAAAAATTAGCTGGGCATGGCGCCTGTAATCCCAGCTACTGGGGAGGCCGAGGCATGAGAATTGCTTGAACCGAGGAGGCAGAGGTTGCAGTGAGCCGAGATTGTGCCACTGCACTCCAGCCTGGGTGACAGAGTCTCTGTCTCAATAAATAAACAAACAAACAAACAAACAAACAAAGGAATGATCACACTGTTAACAGGGCTATTGACAGGATGAAATGAATATGCCTAATGGAAAATTCCCAGGGATCAGTAAACTATGGCCTATGGCCCTGCACCCATTTTTATAAATGAAGTTTTATTAGCCATACTTGTTACATATCGTCTATGGATGCTTTTGCGCTAAAAGGGCAGAAGTGAGTAGTTATGATAGGGAATGTGTGAACTGCAAACCTAAAATACTTACTATTTGCCTTTCAAGAAAAAGTTTGCCAGCCCCTGGTTAGATATGCATTGTCTAATACAGTAGCCGCTAGCTACATGTGGCTTTTAAAATTTCAAATAATTTAAGTAAAATGTGCATTTTATTTTGAAATAAACAGCTGAATTTGAAAACTCAGTTTCTCAGTCACACTATTCACATTTCCAAAGTTCACCAGCCAAATGTGGCTGGTAGCTTTTGTACTGGAAGTCTGTACTAAACATCACAAATATAAAACATTTCCATCACCACTGAATGTTCTCTTGGATAGCCCTGGTCTGGATTCTGTAACTGGAGGGCCAGAGCACTTTAAAAAATGATAAGGAACTAGAGGGTGGCAATCCAGAAAAAAGCCTAGCTTAAGAAAAGTCAAGTGTGGAATGAACACAGTATGAGTGGTAGATAGGACTCATTTGTGGACAGATATGGTATACGTTTGGGGTTTGATGAAAATAGTGTTTGTCTTGTAATTCTGAGATGCTGACCTTTGTTAAAGAGAAGAGAGCACTTAACAAATACATGAGCACTATAGTAGTAATGACTGACTGGCAGAAAAGACATTTGTAGGTTCAAGAGAAGGGGAGAGAGTAAAATGGAAGGCAGTGTATGTTACTGACAGATCAGAGATACTAGATTCAGTTACATGCGTTTTATACTCAAACTTGAATAATTATAAGCTTTGCTTTCTTGGGCAAATTAGTTCAACTTTCCAAACCTGCAGTTCTCTAATACAATAGGAATGATAATATAATAGGAATGATAGCCCTTACAACTGTTGTGAGGATTGGGATTAATGTTTGTAAATACTATGGAAGAATTTCTGCCAGGCACAGTGGCTCACACCTGTAATCCCAGCACTTTGGGGGGCCGAGGTGGTGGATCACGAGGTCAGGAGTTTGAGACCAGCCTGACCAACATGGTGAAACCCTATCTCTACTAAAAATACAAAAATTAGCCGGATGTGATAGCGCACGCGCCTGTAATCCCAGCTACTCAGGAGGCTGAAGCAGGAGAATTGCTTGAACCCAGGAGGCAGAGATTGCAGTGAGCCAAGATCACACCACTGCACTCCAGCCCAGGGAACAGAGCGAGACTCCGTCTCAAACAAACAAACAACAAAAAAAAGAATTTCCATACAAAAGTGGGGACACTAGGCCCGACCCCTTGACTCGTTAAAAAAAAAAAGGGAGAATAGCTAGGAGACTTGAAAGTCACTGACTCTTAGACAAGGAAATGGAGGGGTAAGGAAGGTACAGCTTTGTAAACTATTATAATATACATGTAATACAAATAAATTTTTAAAAGAAATAGTTTGGTCTGGTTACAGAGGGACAAGATCTCAGCTAGTATTCTTATCAGTCAGTTACCCATAGAGAAAGAAATGACTACGGAATGAGATATGATGAAAAGAAAAAATGCGTATAGCAAGGTGGTTGAGAAAACTGAAGGCTTTAGTGTTGTAAAAGAGGTCTGAATTCCGGACCTTTTAACTAGCTGAGAGGCCACAGACAAACTATGAAACCTCAATGAATATTGTTTTTATCATCTGTAAAACCGTCAAGTGTATGACACTAGTAGGTAGTCAATATTTTTTTTTTTTTTTTTTGAGATTGAGACCATCCTGGCTAACACGGTGAAACCCCTCTCTACTAAAAATACAAAAAATTAGCCAGCCATGGTGGCGGGTGCCTACAGTCCCAACTACTAGGGAGGCTGAGGCAGGAGAATGGCATGAACCCGGGAGGCTGAGCTTGCAGTAAGCCGAGATTGCACCACCATATTTTAGTGGAATAATGTCCTGAATTAAGTAAGGAAGATAGTTTGAAATCATACTAGATCATATGGTAAAAACGTACATCATGCAATCTTTCTCTGACAGCTATAAGGCATTTAATCTGATCACTGAATCCCAAACAAACAAAAGACATGAGAGGAAATCAATACTAGATTTAACTTGTAAGAAACATCAAAAAGAGTTCTTCAAGTAGAAAGAAAAGGACACTAACAATATAAAAATATAAAACTCATTGTAGGGCCGGGCGCGGTGGCTCACGCTTGTAATCCCAGCACTTTGGGAGGCCGAGGCGGGCGGATCACGAGGTCAGGAGATCGAGACCACGGTGAAACCCCGTCTCTACTAAAAATACAAAAAATTAGCCGGGCGCAGTGGCGGGCGCCTGTAGTCCCAGCTACTCGGAGAGGCTGAGGCAGGAGAATGGCGTGAACCCGGGAGGCGGAGCTTGCAGTGAGCCGAGATTGCGCCACTGCACTCTAGCCTGGGCGACAGAGCGAGACTCCGTCTGAAAAAAAAAAAAAAAAAAAAAAAAAAAAAAAAAAAAAAACTCATTGTAAAGGTATGGATATAGTTATATTCAGAATACTCTGATAATGTAATAATGGTGCATAAATCACTTTTAACTCTAGTATAAAAGTTAAAAGACAAGGCTGGGCATGGTGGCTCACACCTGTAATCCTAGAACTTTGGGAGGCCGAGGCGGGCAGATCATGAGGTCAGGAGTTCGAGACCAGCCTGACCAATATGGTGAAACCCTGTCTCTACTAAAAATATAAAAATTAGCTGGGTATGGTAGTGTGTGCCTATAATCCCAGCTACTCAGGAGGGTGAGGCAGGAGAACTACTTGAGCCCAGGAGGTGGAGGTTGCAGTGAGCTGAAATCTTGCCACTGCACTCCAGCCTGGGCAACAGAGCAAGACTCTGTCTCAAAAAAAAAAAAAAAAAAAAAGGTTAAAAGACAAAGGTATTAAAAATAAATAAACCGGCCGGGCGCTGGTGGCTCACACGTGTAATCTGAGCACTTTGGGAGGCTGAGGTGGGCAGATCACGAGGTCAAGAGATCGAGACCATCCTGGCCAACATTGTGAAACCCCGTCTCTACTAAAAATACAAAAGTTAGCTGGCTATGGTGTGTGCGCCTGTACGCCCCGCTACTCGGGAGGCTGAGGCAGGAGAATCACTTGACCCCAGGAGGCAGAGGTTGCAGTGAGCCGAGATCGCGCCACTGCACTCCAGCCTGGGTGACAGTGTGAGACTCCATCTCAAATAAATAAATAAATAAAAATAAAAATAAATAAACCTACAATCATTTGCTAATAGATACACAATATATAAAAGATGTACATTGTAACATCAATAATGTAATGTGGGTGGAGAAGTTAAAGTGTAGACTTTTGTATTTGGTCAAAGTTAAGCTATTATTATTATTATTATTATTATTTTTGAGAAACAGGGTCTTGCTCTGTAGCCCAGGCCAGAGTCCTCACTGTAGCCTCAACCTCCTGGGCTCAAGGGATCCTCCTACCTCAACCTCCTGCGTAGCTGAAACTAGACATGTGCCACCACATCTGGTTAATTTTTTTTTGAGACAGAGTCTTGCTCTGTCTCCCAGGCTGGAATGCAGTGGCGCAATCTCGGTTCGCTGCAACCTCTGCCTCCCAGGTTCAAGTGATTCTCCTGCCTCAGCCTCCCAAGTAGCTGGGATTACAGGCGCCTGCCACCAAGCCTGGCTAATTTTTTGTATTTCTAGTAGAGACAAAGTTTCATCATGTTGGCCAGACTGGTTTCCAACTCCTGACTTCAAGTGATCCTTAAACATTTTGGTAGAGACAGGGTCTCGCTATGTTGCCCAGGCTGGTCTCAAACTCCTGGGCTCAAGCGATCCTCCCACCTCAGCCTCCCAAAGTGCTGGGAATACAGGTGTGAGCCACCATACCCAGCCTAAAGTTAAGTTATTATTAACTTACAATAGACTGTTATAACTATGAGATGTTTTAAATATGTAAGCCTTATGGTAATCACAGAGAAAAACTCTCTAGTAGATACACTGAAGACAATGAGAAAGACATCAAATCATACCACCATAAAAAAATCAAATCAGAAAGAAAGAGTGAGATAGGAGCAAAGACACTATAAAACAGTCAGGATTAGCTCGGCAGAGTGGTGCATGACGATAGCCCCGGTTACTTGAGAGGCTGAGGCAGGAAGATTGCCTGAGCCCAGGAGTTCAAAACTGCAGTGAGTTATGATCATGCCACTATACTCTAGCCTGGGCAATAGAGGGAGACCTCATCTCTAAAATAACAACAACAACACAAACGAAGAATCGTAAGAGACTACTATGAATAATGATATGCCAACAAATTGGATAAACTAGGAAAAAAATGGATAAATTCCTAGAAACAAAACTACCAAGCCTGAATCATGAAAAAAGAGAAAATCTGAACAGACCAATTATGAGTAGGATAGTTCCATCAGTAATCAAAAACTTCCTAATAAAGAAAAGACAAAGACTTGATGGCTTCACTAGTAAGTTCTATCAAACACTTAAAGAAGAATTAACTCCAATTCTTCTCAAACTCTTCCAAAATGTTGAAGACAGAACACTTCCAAACTCATTTTATGAGGATAGTATTACCCTGATACCAAAAACAGACAAAAAATCTACAAGAAAATTACAGGCCAATATCCCTGATGAACATAGATACAAAAATTCTCAACAAAATACTAGCAAATGGAATTCAACAGCACATTAAAAGGAACATGCACCATCATCAAGTGAGATTTATTCCTAGGATGCAGGGATGTTTCAACATAAGCAAAGCAATCAATGTGATACACCACATTAACAGAGTGAAGGATAAAAACCATATGATCATTTCAGTAGATATAGAAAAGTCATCTTACAAAATTCAACATACTTTCATAATCAAAACTCTCTCAACAAATTAGGTGTACGAGGAATTTACTTCAAAACAATAAAGGCCATATATGACAAACCTACAGCTAACATTATCCTCGACATTGGAAAATAAAGGTTTTTCCCCAAAGATCAGAAACAAGACAAGGATGTCCACTCTTGACACTCTGCTCAATATAGTACCAAAAGTCCTTTTTATTCCTTTTAGGCAATAAAAAGGAATAAAAGGCATCCAAATTCAAAAAAACCCTAGGGGATCTACCATAAAACTGTTAGAAGTAATAAATGTTATTTATCTACAACTCAGTATGCTCCCACCTGTAATTCCAGCACTTTGGGAGGCCGAGGCGGGCAGATTACTTGAGGTCAGGAGTTTGAGACCAGCCGGGCCAACATGGCAACACCCCATCTCTACTGAAAATACAAAAATTAGCTGGTGATGGTGGGCACCTGTAATCCCAGCTACTCAGGAGGCTGAGGCACGAGAATCGCTTGAACCCAGGAGATGGAGGTTGCAGCGAGCCAAGATCACGCCACTGCACTCCAGCCTGGGTGACAGAGCGAGACTCTGTCTCAAAAAAAAAAGAAGTAATAAGGCCTCACGCGGTGGCTTATGCCTGTAATCCCAGCACTTTGGGAAGCCAAGGCGGGTGGATCATGATGTCAGGAGATTGAGACCATCCTGGCTAACACGGTGAAATCCCTCTCTACTAAAAATACAAAAAATTAGCCAGCCATGGTGGCAGGTGCCTACAGTCCCAACTACTAGGGAGGCTGAGGCAGGAGAATGGCATGAACCCGGGAGGCTGAGCTTGCAGTAAGCCGAGATTGCACCACTGCACTCCAGCCTGGGCAACAGAGCGAGACTCCGTCTCAAAAAGAAAAAAAAAAAAGGTAATAAATGTATGTGCATTCAGTAAGATACAAAAATCGGTTGTTTCTATACACTAGCAACAAATTATCAGAAAAAGAAATCAAGAAGACAATCCCATGTATAATAACATCAAAAAGAATAAAATACTTAGGAAAAAATTTAACAAAGGAAATCTGTATATGGAAAACTATAAAACACTGATGAAAAAACTGAAGACACGCCAGGCATGGTGGCTCACGCCTGTAATCATAGCACTTTGGAAGGCCAAGGCGGGTGGATTGCCTGAGCTCAGGAGTTCAAGACCAGCCTGAGCAACACAGTGACGCCCCATCTCTAGTAAAATACAAAAAAAAAAAAAAAAAAAAAAATTAGCCGGGCATGGCAGCATGCACCCGTAGTCCCAGATACTCAGGAGGCTGAGGCAGAAGAATTGCTTGAACCTGGGAGGCGTAGATTGCAGTGAGCTGAGATCACACCACTGCACTCCAGCATGAGCAACAGAGTGAGACTCCATCTAAAAAAAAAAAAATTGCATTAAATAAAAAAGGGGGGTAGGGAGCTAGGGGAGGGATAGGATTAGAAGAAATACCTAATGTAGATGATGGGGTGATGGGTGCAGCAAACCACCATGGCATGTGTATACCTATGTAACAAACCTGCACATTCTGCACATGTATCCCAGAACTTAAAGTATAATAAAAAATAAATGAAGACACAAATAAACGAAAAGATATTCTGCATTCATAAATGGAAAGAATTAATATTGTTAAAATGTCCATACTACCCAAAGCAATCTACACATTCAGTGGAATCCCTAACAAAATTCCAAAGGTACTTTTCACACAGATAGCAAAAACAATCCTAAAATTCATATGGAACCATAAAAGACCCTGAAGAGTCAAGGTAATCTTGAACAAGAAGAACAAAGCTGGAGGCATCACCACATCTGAATAAATTTCAAAATAGATTACAAAGCTGCAGTAATCAAAACAGCATAGCACTGGCATAAAAATAGACACATCAACCAATGGAACAGAATACAGAAACAAGAACCCATACAGAACCCATGCATTTATGGTCATTGGATTTTCAATAAAGATGCCAAGAACACACAATGGGAAAAAGACAGTTCAATAAATGGTGATGAGAAACTGGATAGCCACATGCAAAAGAATGAAATTGAATTCCTATCGCATACATATACAAAAGTCAACTCAAAATGGATGAAAGACTTAAACATAAGACACAAAACTATAAAACTACTAGAAGAAAACAGAGGAAAGTTCCATGACATCAGTCTAGGCAATGATTTTTTTGCATATGACCCCAAAACACAGAAAAGAAAAGCAAAAAATAGAAAAATGTGATTACATCAAACTCAAAAGCTTCTGCACAGCAAAGGAAACAATTAGCAGAGTGAAGAGACTATCCACACAGTGGGATAAAATATTTTCAAACCTTGTATCTGGTAAGATGCTAATATCCAAAATATATAAGGAACTCAACTCAGTAACAAGAAAACAAATAACCCAAATAAAAAAATGGGCATTTCTCAAAAGAAGACATAGAAATAGCCAATAGGTACATGAAAAAACACTCAACATTACTAATCATCAGGAAAATGGAAATTGAAACCACAATGAAATATCACCTCATTGCTGGGTACTGTGGCTCAGGTCTGTAATCCCAGCACTTTGGGAGGCCGAGGCGGGCAGATCACTTGAGGTCAGGAGTTTGACACCAGCCTGACCAACATGATGAAACCCCATCCCTACTAAAATACAAAAATTATGCGGGCATAGTGGCGGGCACCTGTAATCTCAGCTACTTGGGAGGCTGAGGTGGGAGAATCGCTTGAACCCCAGAGACGGAGGCTGCAGTGAGCTGAGATCGCATTACTGCACTCCAGCCTGGGCAACAAGAGTCAGACTCCGTCTCAAAAAACCAAACAAACAAAAATTCCCTCACACCTGTCAGAACTGCTATTATCAAAAGGACAAAAAATAACAAGTGTTTGAAAGGATGTGGCAAACAGGGAATCCTTGTACACTGTTGGTGGCATAAATTGAAACAGCCATTATGGAAAACAGCATGGAGGTTTCTCAAAACTACCCTATAACCCAGCAAGCTCACTTCTGGGTATATATCCAAATGAAATCAAATCAGTATGGGGAAAAAAAATCTGCATTCTTATGTTCATTGCAGCATCATTCATGATAGCCAAGATATGGAATCAATGGATTAATTGATAAAGAAAATGTGATGTGTGGGCATATATATGTATACACACACACATACACATATACACACACACAATGGAATGTATGTGTATATATATAAATACACAAACACTGGAATATTAAGCCTTAAAAATGAAGAAAATCCTGTTATTTTCAAAAACATAGATGAAGCTGGAGGACATATGCCAGGCACAGAAAGACAGATACTGCAGTGATCTCACTTACATATGAACTCTAAAACGCTGAACTCATAGAAGAAGAGAGTAGAATGGAGGTCTCCAGGGGTTGGGGGATGGAGGAAAGAAGATATTGGTCAAAGGGTACAAAGTTCCAGTTACTCAGAATAAAAAATTTCTGGAGATCTAATATACAGCATTATATATTAATAGTATGTACTGCCATGTAAGTACATACCATTAATAGTAATACCAGTACAGAATGTATACCATAGTAACTAATTTATAATACTGTATTATATACTTGGAATTTATTATGGGAGTCGATCTTAATGTTCTTACCACATACACACATATACAAATTGGTAACTATGTGATGTGATAGATACATTAATTGGCTTGATTATGGTAATCATTTCACAATGTATACACATATATCAAAATACCTAATTGTATACTGTAAATATATATAATTTTTTTTTTTGAGACAAAGTTTTCACTCTTGTCGCCCAGGCTGGAGTGCAATGGCGTGATCTTGGCTCACTGCAACCTCTGCCTCTTGGGTTCAAGCACTTCTCCTGCCTCAGCCTCCCAGGTAGCTAGGATTACAGGCATGCACCACCCCGCCTGGCCAATATATATAATTTTTATTTGCCAAATATACCTCAATAATGCTAGGGAAAAAGCTGGAATGAATTGTTTAAAAAACTTTCAGAGAAGGATGAAAATGATGACAGAAAATAAGTCATAGGGAAGAAAATATGATGTAAGAAATAAAATGAATGTAAAATACGAATTCTGGAAGGAAAATATGGCAATGATATAGAACCCTAATAAAATAAATTTCCAGGGTTGATGAAAACTCTTAGTATTCAGATGGTTCCCTTTTTGCTGAGCAATATATATGAGGAAAGAGGTTTTTGTTTTGTTTTGTTTTTGCCTCAGCCCCCAGGTAGTTGGGATTACAGGCATGTGCCACTATGCCTGGCTAATTTTTGTATTTTTAGTAGAGATGGGGTTTCATCACCTTGGCCAGGCTGGTCTTGAACTCCTGACCGTGTGATCCACCCACCTCGGCCTCCCAAAGTGCTGGGATTACAGGTGTGAGCCACTGCTCCGCTCCCAGCCTATTACTTTTTTTTTTTTTTGAGACAGTTTTGCTCTTGTTGCCCAGATGGGAATGCAACAGCTTGATCTCAGCTCACCACAACCTCTGCCTTCCAGGTTCGGGCGATTCCCCTGCCTCAGCCTCCTGAGTAGCTGGGATTACAGGCATGCGCCACCATGCCCAGCTAATTTTTTGTATTTTTAGTAAATATGGGGTTTCACCATGTTGACCAGGCTGGTCTCGAACCCCGACCTCAGGTGATCCGCCCGCCTCGGCCTCCCAAAGTGCTGGGATTACAGTTGTGAGCCACCGCGCCTGGCCACCTATTAATTTTTTTTTTTTTTTTTGAGACAGAACCTTGCTTTGTTGCCCAGGTGAGAGTACAGTGGCGTGATCTCAGCTCACTGCAACCTCCGCTTCCTGGGTTCAAGAGATCCTCCTGCCTCTCAGCCTCCCAAGTAGCTGAGATCATACCCAGCTATTTTTTTTGTATTTTTAGTAAAGATGGGGTTTCAACACGTTGGCCAGGCTGATCTTGAACTCCTGACCTCAAGTGATCTGCCCACCTTGACCTCCCAAAGTGCTGGGATTACAGGCATAAGCTACTGCACCTGGCTTCCATAGGATTTAAAGAAAGACCTAGGGTCTCATAGAATAATATTCAGAATGCCTTAGAATACCATCCAAAATCACTCAACAAATGAAGAATGAAGAAAATTTTAACTCACATGGCAAAAGACAACAGACACCAAAATAAAGGTGATTCATGTTGGAATTATCAGATAATGACTTTAAAGCAGCTATTTTAAAAATACTTGAATAAGGAATCATGCACACTCTGCAAACCAATATAAAAATAGAAAGTTTCAGCAAAAGAGTAGAAGATATAAAGAAGAATAAACAAGTTTTAGAACTGAAAAGTGCAGTAGCCGAAATAAAAACCACTGGCTAGGCTCAAAAGCAGAATGGAGGTAATAAAGTCAATAAACTTGAAGATAGTTCAAAAGAAATTAGCTAATATGAATAACTGAAAAAAAAGATAAAAATGCAAAAAGAACACAGCCTCTGGGAATGTAGAACAAGAAAAGATTTAACATTTGTGTCATTAGGGTTTCAGAAGGAGAAGAGATAGCACAGGACTCAAAAAAGATTTGAAGAAATAATGGCTGAAAACTTACCAATTTTGTGAAAGATAAAACAAGCAAAGCCATTTTGAGAAGCTCAGCCACCCCAAATAGGATAAACCCAAAGAAATCCATACTCAGACACATCATAATCAAACTGCTGAAAATGAAAGACAAAATAAATAGTGAAAGAACTGTAAAAAAAAAATGTATTACTTATGGGTGAACAATGATTTGAATCACTGGATTGCTCTTCACAAACTCTGGAGGCCAGAAGAAAAGTAGAACAATAATTTATTGTGCTGAAAAAGAGTTGTCAATCCAGAATTTTGTATCTACCAAAAATATCCTTCAGTAATGAAGGTGAGATTAAGACAAGCAATACTGCAAATGTACATTGCAGCTCAGGCTGTGCCCTCAGGGTCTGTGTGGGAGTAGGCAATAGTGGGGACAGTGGTTAGTAAAAGAGCTTGTACCCCTTCTCAAAGGGGTTAAGTGCTTGTTAAATCCAGGAGACAGCTGTCATGTGAGAATGAAGGTCCAGTGCTGCTTTCCAGCTCTCCAAGGAAAACCAGAAATCCAGATTTCTATATTAAATCCCCTGATAGCTTGAGGCTGGTAACTAATTCAGAACATTAGAGAACTGTAGGGGCGGCACCAAACACAAACATGTGTAGGATACACCCTGAGTTACTAGTTTGTTACTTCAATGGAGTTTTCTCTGTTTCTTTGAACTTCAGAAATTATACCAAGATACATCTAATTAAAACTCTTGGCCCGACGCAGTGGCTCACACCTGTGATCCCAGCACTTTAGGAGGCCGAGGCAGGTGGATCACCTGAGGTCAAGAGTTCGACACCTGGCCAACATGGTAAAACCTCATCTCTACTAAAAATACAAAAAACAAAAATTAGTTAGGCTTAGTGGCACGTGCCTGTAGTCCCAGCTACTCGGGGAGGCTGAGGCAGGAGAATCCCCTGAACCCAGGAGGCAGAGGTTGCAGTGAGCCAAGATTGTGCCACTGCACTCCAGCCTGGGCAACAGAGCCAGACTCTGTCTCAGAAAAAAATAAAATAAAAGAAATAAATAAATAAAATAAATCCTATGGAGATGGTTGATACTTTTGTTTTAACAGGTACTGACCATGTTGGGTTCAGGCTGCAAGTTCCAACAAGCCTTGTGTGGACTGATTTCAGTGTCAGTTTTCAAGGCCTTTGCAGTGTGATTTGGATTTGTCCTGTGTGTGCACCACCCAATCCAATCTAAAACTTACATTTTAGTTCTTAAAGTCTTTGATATATTATTTAGGGATAGATCCACATATATTTGGGCAAAAATGAGCCTAAGAGTTCATCAGAACTGAGTTTTTTTGAACTTTGGGTTTTTTTTTTTTTTTTTTTTTTGAGACGGAGTTTTGCTCTTGTTGCCCAGGTTGGAGTGCAATTGCACGATCTCGGCTCACCCCAACCTCTGCCTCCCAGGTTCAAGCAATTCTCCTGCCTCAGCCTCCTGAGTAGCTGGGATTAGAGGCATATGTCACCATGCCCGGCTAATTTTGTATTTTTAGTAGAGATGGGGTTTCTCCATGTTGGTCAGGCTGGTCTCGAACTCCCGACTTCAGGTGATCCACCCACCTCGGCCTCCCAAAGTGCTGGGATTACAGACGTGAGCCACCTTGCTGGGGCCAACTTTGGGTTTTTTGAACTTGAACATGGGTTGCTTTTTTGACCTTGTTCCTTTCTGGGATCTTCTTGATACTTTCTAGTTCCCTGGAGCTCCCCTATTCAGTTCTCTAGTCATAATGCTGGGGCTTTAGTTACCTCCCTCTGCTATGTACTTTCTGCAACTATGCCTGGGTATGGCAGGAGGAAACAGAGAAAAAAAGTAATGCGGGTTCACTCCACAGCAACTCTAAAAGGAAAAGAAGGTTCCTACCCCTTGTAGTTTTAGATACCTGCAGGCCGCCACTGCTTCCACTATTGCTGCTGCTACTGTGAGATTGTCTGGAGGCTGGGACATGCAAAAACACGGGGGAAAATATAGACATATATTTGTGTATATATACATATATATATACATGTACATATGTATGTGCATACACACAAGCAAGAGATTGCCCCAGTTTCTCTGGTGTTAAGAATCCCATTTCCTCTCATCCTGGCTAACGCGCTGAAACCCCGCCTCTACTAAAAATACAAAAAATTAGCCGGGCGTGGTGGGGGTGCCTGTAATCCAAGCTACTCGGGAGGCTGAGGTAGGAGCATCGCTTGAACCCAGGAGGCAGAGGCTGCAGTGAGCTGAGACTGTGCCACTGCAAGCCAGCCTGGGCGACAGAGCAAGACTCTGTCTCAAAAAAAAAAAAAAAAGAATCCCATTTCCTGTGCCTTCTGACAAAACTAGAAGGCTTATCTTGGGCCAGGCGCAGTAATCCCAGCACTTTGAGAGGCCAAAATGGGAGGACTGCTTGAGCCCAGGAGTTCAAAATCAGCCTAGACAACACAGGGAGACCTGGTTTCTACCAAAATTTTAAAAATTAGCTGGGCATGGTGGCACACCTCTGCGGTTTCAGCTACTCGGGGGGCTGAGGTAGGAGGATCACTTAAGCCCAGGAGGTCCAGACTGCATAGAGCTGTGGGTTCACCACTACATTCCAGCTGGAATTATCTCTGTCTATATCCTATGCAATAAACAAGTCAACTGCATTTGTAGACCCCCCAAAATATATAGAAAATACCTAGAAATAAAATATAAAATGAACTATAAGCCCTTTTTTGAGATAAGTTTATAAAAATACACTGAAATACCATCAAGAAGGCCTAAATAAATGGAGAAAAGTACTGTGATCATGGCAAACATGATTTAACATAATAAAGATATCAGTTACTACTAAAGTGATCTACAAATTCAATGTAATTTCTTTTTTTTTTTTTTTTTGAGACAGAGTCTCGCTCTGTTGCCCAGGCTATAGTGCAGTAGTACCATCTTGGCTCACTGCAACCTCTGCCTCCTGGGTTCAAGTGATGCTCATGCCTCGGACTCCCGAGTAGCTGGGACAACAGGTGTGCGCCACCACACCTGGCTAATTTTTGTGTTTGCTTTTGTTGGGATTTTTTTTTTTGAGACAGAGTCTCATTCCATCACCCAGGCTGGAGTGCAGTGGCATGATCTCGGTGCACTGCAACCTCCACCTCCAGGGTTCAAGCAATTCTTGTGCCTCAGCCTCCCGAGTAGCTGGGATTATAGTTGTGTGCTATCACACCTGGCTAATTTTTGTATTTTTAGTAGAGCCTGGGTTTCATCACATTGGCCAGGCTGGTCTCGAACTCCTGGCCTCAAGTGATCTGCCCACCTCGGCCTCCCAAAGTGTTGGGATTACAGAAGTGAGCCACCACACCCGGCCAAATTCAATGTAATTATACATATTAAAAACTCAACATTTTAAATAAAAAAGTAATTTTTAATACTATATGAAAGATCAAAGAGATAAGTATAACCAAAACATGCTTGAAGAAAAGGTGGAGAGATGTGTCCTATCAGAAATCAAGACTTGTTATATAAACAAGAGTAATTAAGGCAGGGATAAAAAGGCTCAATGTAACAAGAAAGACCCAATGCATATATGAAATCTGAATATATGACAGAGGAGCACTGTTGATCAATGAAGAATAGGCGGAGTTTTCATTTGAGAGGGAAACATAATTTTTTTTTTTTTTTAAGAGACGGTGTTTCCCCCTGTTGCCCAGGCTGGTTTTGAACTCCTGGGCTCAAGCAACCCTCCTGCCTTAACCTCCCAAAGTGCTGGGATTATAGGCATGAGCTACCACACCCAGCCAATTCATTTTCTATATAGGAAAAATAACTGATCTCCATCTCATACTATTCATAAAAATCAATTAAAGTTGCATTAATAGGTCTTTAATAAGAAAGCAAAAACATAAAAATTCTTGGGAGTTCGAGATCAGCATGGGCAACATGGCAAAACCCTGTCTCTACAAAAAATACAAAA
Source organism: Hylobates moloch (assembly GCF_009828535.3). Classification (NCBI taxonomy): domain Eukaryota; kingdom Metazoa; phylum Chordata; class Mammalia; order Primates; family Hylobatidae; genus Hylobates; species Hylobates moloch. Next base: position 64,706,261 of record NW_026652287.1, read on the forward strand.
AGTTAGCCGGGAGTGATGGCACATGCCTGCAGTCCCGGGAGGCTGAGGTGGGAGGATCACCTGAGCCTAGGAGGTAGAAGCTGCAGTGAGCCGTGATTGTTCCAGTGCGCTCTAGCCTGGGTGACTTTTTCTGTCTTAAAAAAAAAAAAATTTGGAATTAAAGTAGAAAATTGGGCTAGGAAGGGGTTTCTGAAGATCCGAAAAGTATAAAGCATACAGGAAAAAGATAAAAATGTTTATAAGCAATATATAATTTAACCACTAAACATATAATTTGACAATATTAACACAAAGAATTACTGTTCATCAAAAGATATCATAACGAAAGTGAGTAAAAAAGACATAAACTGGAAAACATATCTACAAAACATGCGATTGACCAAAAATGAGTATCTAGAATTTATACAAGGAATTCCTACAAATCTTAGGAAAAAGACAAATTAGCCTAATACAAAATGGATCAAAATGACATTACACAGAAGAGACACTAATGACCAATAAACATATGGAAAGGTAATCATCTTCAATAACGACCAGGGAAATTTAATTTAAAATGATAAAATAAGATTTCATACTCATCAATCAGATTATTAAAAAACGAAAAAATCTTATAATATCATAAGGAAAGATGGTGGAACAAAAGTACTTCCCACGTAAACTAATACAACACTTGGAAAACTGTTTGGCATCACCTTGCAAAGCTGAGTAAGTATGTACGCCAAGATCCTGCAATGGTATTCCTAAGTGTGTTTCCTAACAAATCTCTTGCACATGTAAGTCTGCAGATGTAAATATTATTGTCATAATTATATGTTTACGTATATACATTCTATATATTCTACTATGTTTATAAATACTATTTTTTTTTTTTGAGATGGAGTCTCACTCTGTAGCCCAGGAGTGCAGTGGCACGATCTCGGCTCACTGCAAGCTCCACCTCCTGGGTTCACGCCATTCTCCTGCCTCAGCCTCCCAAGTAGCTGGGACTACAGGCACCCGCCACCACGCCCAGCTAATTTTTTTTGTATTTTTAGTACAGACAGGGTTTATCATGTTATCCAGAATGGTCTCGATCTCCTGACCTCATGATCCGCCCGCCTTGGCCTTCCAAAGTGCTGGGATTACAGTCGTGAGCCACCATGCCCGGCTTATAAATACTATTTTAAGGGAAAAATTTAATGGATAGGTTGAAAAGCATAAAGGTCACTGTTACAGAATATATTAGCAAACCAATATAAATCAAGGCCAAAGAAATATATATAATATATCAAATATATATAAAGGCAGTATAAATATATATAAAGGCAGTCTAAATGGAAAAACAGATGAAGAGTAAGAAACACAGATGTTTTATGTCAGTTTAATAGAAGGAAAAAAGGAAAAGGTAACAAGGCAATATTTGAAGAGATGACTACTAAGAATTTCCCATCACTAAAAAAAGAAAGATGTAAGTCTTCAGATTGAAAAATACTACCAGAAGCAAGGCATAAGGGGAATAAAGGTAACCATGTCTGAATTTATCACAGTAAAGATTTAGCCTATTAGAGGGAAACATTTTTCTCTGATGGAAAGGAACAAGAATCATCTATCAAAAAGAAAAGAGCTAAGAATATCTTCATGGCCTTGTGGCAGGAAAAGATATATTAAAAAAGACAACAATGTACAGCTGGCCCTCTGTACCGGGTGGGAGGGGTGAGGAGGGTTGAGGTTTGGTTCCAGGACCATGGCAGACACCAAAATCTGCGGATGCGCAAGTCCCTTATATAAAACGGTGCAGTAAGTTGGTTTCAACCAACTGTGAGTCTCAACCTATTAATACAGAGGGCCAACTATATGTATTTTACATCCATGATTGGTTGAGTCTGTGGATGTAGAATCCACGAATACGAAGGGCTGACTATACATATGCGATGATTCCATTCATGTAAGATTCAAATATAGGCTAAGGAAGAATTTCTTAATCAAGTCCCTACAAGTGTGAAGCATAAAAGAAAAGATGGATACATTTGACTACAGTAATCATTAAGAACTTCTGCTCACAGAAAAGAAAACCATAAAGAAAGCTAAATTCAATTCAGAGTAGAAAAAGATATTTGTAGTTCGTAGAACATGCAAAGTCTCATAAGCAGAACATATAAAGAACCCTTAAACATTATTAAGAATAATACAAGACAATTCGGCTGGGCGCGGTGACTCACGCCTATAATCCCAACACTTTGGGAGGTCGAGACAGGCGGATCATGAGGTCAGGAGTTTGAGACCATCCTGGCCAACACAGTGAAACCCCATCTCTACTAAAAATATAAAAAATTAGCTGGGAATAGTGGTGGGCGCCTGTAATCCCAGCTACGCAGGAGGCTGAGGCAGAAGAATCGCTTGAACCCGAGAGGCAGAGATTGAAGTGAGCCAAGATTTCACCGCTGCACTCCAGCCTGGGCAACAATGTGAGACTCCGTCTCAAAAAAAAAAAAAAAAAAAAGAATTTCAAAAAACCAATGACTTGAAAATGTGTGCTAAAACTCATCAGGAAAGAAAAATGTGGCAGGGCACGGTGGCTCAAGATTGTAATCCCAGCACTTTGGGAGGCGAGTGGATCATTTGAGGTCAGGAGTTGAAGACCAGCCTGGCCAACATGGTGAAACCCCATCTCTACGAAAAATATAAAAATTAGCCGGGCTTGGTGGCACATGCTTGTAATTCCAGCTACTTGGGAGGCTGAGGTGGGAGAATTGCTTGAACCTGGGAGGCAGAGGTTGCAGTGAGCTGAGATCGTGCCACTGCACTCCAGCCTGGGTGACAGAGAGAGACTCCATCTTGAAAAAAAAAAAAAAAAAAGAAAGAAAAAAAGAAGGAAATGCAAATTAAAACCACACCGAATTATTATTATACACTCACTAATTGATAAAAATCAAAGTTTGAGCTGGGTGTGGTGGCTCACACCTGTAATCCCAGCACTTTGGGAGGCCGAGACAGGCGGATCACCTGAGGTCAGGAGTTTGAGAGCAGCCTGACCAACAGGGAGAAATCCCATCTCTACTAAAAATGCAAAATTAGCCAGGCGTGGTGGCGCATGCCTGTAATCCCAGCTCCTTCGGAGGCTGAGGCAGAAGAATCACTTGAACCCGGGAAGCAGAGGTTGCGGTGAGCCGAGATTGTGTCATTGCACTCCAGCCTGGGCAACAAGAGCGAAACTGTCTCAAAAAAAAAAAAAAAAAATTAAAGTTTGACAATACCGTACATTAGGAAGCACGTGCAACAATGGGAACATTCATATACTGCTGGTGAAATTGTAAACAAATACAAGTGTTGAAGAAAAGTTAAAATTAGATAGCTCAGCTGGGCGAAGTGGCTCACTCCTGTAATCCCAACACTGTGGGAGGTTGAGGTGGGAGGATCACTTGAGGCCAGGAGTTAGAGACCAGCCTGGCCAACATGGCAAAACGCTGTCTCTACTAAAAATACAAAAATTAGCTGGGTGTGGTGCTGCATGCCTGTAATTCTCGCAATTTGGGAGGCTAAGGCATGAGAATCGCTTGAATCTCGTAGGCGGAAGTTGCAGTGAACCCAGTTCACGCCATTTCACTCCAGCCTGGGCGACAGGGCTAGACTCTGTCTCAAAAAAACTAAAAAATTAGGCAGCTAGTTTGGGAGCAGTGGCTCATGCCTGTAATCCCCACTTTTGGAGCCTGAGCGGTGGGATCACTTGAGCCCAGGGGTTCCAGACCAGCCTGGGTAACATGGCAAAACCCTGTCTCTACAAAAAATACAAAAAATTAACCAGGTGTGGTGGCATGCACCTGTAGTCCCATCTACCCAGGAGGCTAAGGTGGGGGGAATCACATGAGCCCAGGAGGTGGTCAAGACTGCAGTGGGCCGTGATAGTGCCACTGCCCTTCAGCCTGGGCAAGAGTGGGACCCTGTTTCAAAAAAAAAAGTAAAAGCACCGTCTGGAAACCAATAGACAGGTAAATGTTATTATTTTGCAAAGCCCATAAAAACTGAAAGAATAAACACAGTAATAGATTAAAAGTATGAAATATAGAAATGAACAAGTTAATTATCATGCTATGGTGAAAATGTCCACTCTCATAAGTACTCAATATAATGACAATAAAGCAGTCCAGTATACCAAGAAATCACTGTAAAATTTATATAACTTTGCATTAAGGTTATATAAGGGAGAAAATATCCATATTTTTTAGAATTACATAATGAGATTATACAAGGGTGAAATGACATGAGGTCCTGGATTTACTTGAAATTATTTGCGGTGGGGCGCGGTGGCTTACGCCTGCAATCCCAGAATTTGGGAGGCCAAGGCAAGTGGATCACCTGAGGTCAGGAGTCTGAGACCAGCCTGGCCAACCTGGTGAAACCCCATCTCTATGAACAATACAAAAAAATTTGCCAGGCATGGTAGCGGGTGCCTGTAATCCCACCTACTCAGGAGGCTGAGGTACGAGAATCGCTTGAATCCGGGAGGCGGAGGCTGTAGTGAGCCGAGATCACGCCATTGCACTCCAGCCTGGGTAACAAGAGCGAAACTCCATCTTGAAAACAAAGAAAATAAAGAAAATATTTGTGCGACAATAGGGGTAGATGAGTGGCATGTATTTTTGAAAATTTTCACAATGAAAAGCAACATTTTATGACTTGTAAAATAAATGAGCGAAAACATTTATTTAAAATAAAAATTAACCATTCTTAAAGAGTACAATGAAATGAATACTACCAAACACTGTGAGTGTCTGAAAGCTTCAGAAATATCTTTTTTTTTTTTTTTGAGACGGAGTCTTGCTCTGCCACCCAGGCTGGAGTGCAGTGGAACGATCTCGGCTCACTGCAAGCTCCGCCTCCTGGGTTCACGCCATTCTCCTGCCTCAGCCTCCCGAGTAGCTGGGACTACAGGCACCCGCCACCACACCTGGTTAATTTTTTGTATTTTTTAGTAGAGACGGGGTTTCACCGTGTTAGCCAGGATGGTCTCGATCTCCTGACCTCGTGATCCGCCCGCCTTGGCCTCCCAAAGTGCTGGGATCACAGGCGTGAGCCACCGCGTCTGGCCCAGAAATATCTTGTTTCTGAGAATCCATCCTAAGCAAATACAGAAAAATCTATATGCATAAAGTTGTGCTTTTACATAAAGAATGTGTATATGCATAAAGAATGGTGCTTTTACAAACAAGCATTGATTAGAAAGCAGCTTAACCATGTAAGTATAAGTACTTGAACTGCACTAAAAGAAAAAAAACAGAATTATATGAGAAAATGCATGTAGAAACTATTACATACCTATCTAATCTTCATGGCCAGATCTTTCTGGTACTTTTCTTCCTGAGTTCCTGAGTTCACCTTCTATCCTGCTGTTGTTCAACCTACATTTCCTTGCCATATCTTCTCCTGCTGTAAACCTCTAGGTATCAGGGTGCTTCAAGTTTCTGTCCTTGCTATATTTATTCCCCAGGGGATTTCATCCAGTCACAAGACTCTATATCTCTATATTGAAGGCTCTCCAAATTTTCCTTCAATGCTGATCTGACCTCCCAGTTCCAGACTTCTATACTGATCTGCCTGCATGGCATCTATGCTGCATCCAGTAAGCACCTGAAGCTTAACATAAGCAAACTCACCCTTGATTTTGCAAGCCCCAAATCTACTCTTTACCCATTTCAGTAATTACAAAGCCCATTCTTCCATAGGCTCTCCCTAAAAAGCACGAATCCTTTTTATTTCCGCTTATACTCCAAGACTGAATCCTGCTAACTCTTCCTTGAAAAGATTTCAAACCCACCACTTCCTTCCACTGCCACTGATAACATTTCAATGGTCTCTGAGCCATCACTGTATCTCAACCAGACTACTACAAAAACCTGCTAAACAGCCACTCTGCTTCCAATCTTGCCACCTACAAAGCAGCTAGGGAAATCTTTTTAAAATATATGTTGCATCAAGGACAGGCGCAGTGGCTCACACCTGTAATCCCAGCACGTTGGGAGGCCAAGGTAAGAGGATCACCTGAGGTCAGGATTTTGAGACCAGCCTGGCCAACATGGTGAAACACTGTCTCTACTAAAATACAAAAATTAGCTGGGCATGGTGGCAGGTGCCTGTAATCCCAGCTACTCGGGAGGATGAGGCATGAGAATCTCTTGAACCCAGGAGGTGGAGCTTGCAGTGAGCCAAGATCATGCCACTGCACTCCAGCCTGGGTGACAGAGCAAGACTCCATCTCAAACAAAAACAAAAACATGGCCTGGCATGGTGGCTCACACCTATAATTCCAGACTTTGGGAGGCCGAGGCAGGTGGATCACAAGGTCAGGAGATTGAGATCATCCTGGCTAACACAGTGAAACCCTGTCTCTACTAAAAAAAAAATACAAAAAAATTAGCCGGGCATGGTGGCCTGCGCCTGTAATCCCAGCTACTCGGGAGGCTGAGGCAGGAGAATCGCTTGAACCTGGATTGAACCTGAGGCAGGAGAATCGCTTGAAGCGGAGGTTGCAGTGAGCCGAGATCATGCCACTGCACTCCAGCTTGGGCGACAGAGCGAGACTCTGTCTCAAAAAAAAAAAAAAACAAAAAAAAATAATGAGTTGCATCAAGCCATTTCTAGGTGCACAGCCTTCTGATGACTTCTTGTCTTAGAATGAAAAGATTTCCCATGGCCTGTATGGCAGACAGTACATAAACTGACCCACTCTTTCCCACTCCTGCCTCTTTGATCTCATCTCCACCCACGTACCCCTCTGCTCTCACTCCTCCAGTCACTGGCCTCTGGGGCTGCTCCTCAAACACAGCCAAGGCACAGCTGCCTCAGGCCCTTGAAGGTCTGCGTTCCTCCATCTGGAGTGGTCTTCCACCCAGTACCTATATACAATAACTTACTGTGGTGCTTCTTCAGGTCTCTGCCCAAACACTACCATATCATTTGGTAAGATATGGTAAATTTCTCTTGCCTCTTCACACAAAATATCATCCTTTATTCCCTTCCTCTACTTCTTATTTCTTTTTAGTATTTACTATAACCTGGTATATTATATATTCATCTATTTTCATATCTCTCCCTACACTGTGGGGTAGGTTCTGGGAACAGAGATTATGCATGTTCTTTTTCTTTTTTTTAATAGAGTCTCTCTCTGTCGCTCAGGCTAGAGTGCAGTGGCATAATCTTGGCTCACTGCAACCTCCACCTCCCGGGTTCAAGTGATTCTCCTGCCTCAGCCTCCTGAGTAGCTGGGATTACAGGCGCATGCCACCACGCCCAGCTGATTTTTGTATTTTTTAGTAGAGATGGGGTTTCAACATGTTGGCCAGGCTGGTCTTGAACTCCTGATCTCAGGTAATCCTCCTGCTTCAGCCTCCCAAAGTGCTGGGATTACAGGTGTGAGCCACCGCACCCAATCACGCATGTTCTATTCATTACTGTAACCTCAGTGTTGAGAATAGTGCTGGGCATACCATAGGCACTCCAGAAACATAAACTTAATGAATGAATGTGCTATTCTGTTCCTCCTCCTTCATACCAAATCTCTCTTTGCCAGCTCTTACCTTCTCCATGGAGACACAGGCCCTTTATTTCCAACCCACTATATAAAGTCAATGACACTCACACCAAAATCTCCCCCTATGACTTCTATGTGGATCAACCCCTCTTCTACCTCGTTAGCCCTCGCTTTCTGCTAAGCTCCCTATTTTAACTTCGCTTATGGTGGTGTTATTTGTAGACATGTTCTAGTACTTCTACTAGGCAGTAAGTTCTGAAATTGCTTATTCCTTTTTTAAACACTGCAGCATCTAGCTGAGTGCCTTATACATGTTAGAAAATCAGTAAATGTTGGTAAAAAATATGAATGAATCAATGAAGGCATAAACCCCTATCCCAAAAAACTTAGTAAAAGAAAGTAAGTCTTTAGCAGTGTAGGAAAAAATCTATTTCTGGAGACAATGATGCTTTTGTTAGACTAAATACAAAGGAGGATGAAAAGCTAGGAAGGAAATGGATCCAAAATATGGATAGAAAGAAATATCACTAGAAAGGGTGGAGGAGGGCACCAGCTGGTTAGAACGGAGAGAGAAGGATAAGAGGAGAAAAGCAGGCAAAGTGTGTTAGGTAAAGGGGAAAGGTAGGATCATTTGAAAGCTCATGTAGAAAAGGTCTTACATTTGCATAATAGGCCAAAAGCCTTTGAGGAGAGGTTCCCAGATAGCATCTAAAAGATGCAGTCTCTCTACTGGCCAAATCACGCATTACCTGCTGTGCCTCACTTACCTGGCCACTGGCCTCTTGTTAGCTCTCTGTCAACCAACCAGGGCTCCTTCCCTTGCTCCAAGTAGGAGATCACATTTGGTTTAGAAATAGAATGCCCTGCTTACAAAAGAAGTAACAAAACAAATTTATCATGAGAATATCCTAGAATTCAAATCCAGTCCCTTCATTATAAAGAAAGACATGGCATTACGAGAAGAGTCAAAGAGATGTACAACGGACTTATGAAACATAATGGAAGATGTAAAACATCCCCAAAAACTCAATGCAGCTTCCTTTTTCTAACTCTACCATATTTAGAACATTCCTGTGGAACAGGATGTCAAAATTCGACTGGTTTTTGAAAGCCAGGTGAGCATTTCACATTGGAGGAAGTAGGCCTTCCAAGGGCAGAATCTAAATTACTATGGACAGATGTCCTTACCCATTGAAACCAGGTTGCTGTAATTCTCCAACATCACATCTCTGTATAAATCTCTCTGATCATCATTCAGGCATTCCCACTCCTCCTGAGAGAAGTCTACGGACACATCACTGAACATCACTGACTCCTGGAACAATAACCACGTATATGACTTGATTAATTTTTTAAAAAGTATTTTTGTGGAGGAAAGAGAGAAGAAAAAGATTAAGGTAGAGGAAGTAAAATACAGTGAGCATATGAATGTCTGGGAAGCAGTGGAGGACTGTAAACAAATAAGCACAACTGAATCACTGGGTTTCCAGGTCATTCTGTTTCCTCTAAATGAAACTGCCTGAGTATGCTAGGATACCTCCATTATCCAAACAAGGTTGAGAAGGTACAAAAATTCAGCTAAGAGGCCTTTCCCAATTAAATGAAATTGTATATGCAATGCCTCGCACTATACCTGTCATATAATAAATCAATGATACATGTGATCTTTCCCCCTCTCTTTTCCCAAATAGCTGAGAGTCAAATTTCAGAATAAGGGATAAAGACATTAAAAGCCTCCCGAGAGAGGAGCAGGTCATATAAAAGGCATCAAAAATTAGAGGGGCAATGGAATTCTCAAGAACACCTCTAAAAGCAAGAAACAATAAGAACAATTCTTCAACATTCTGATGGAGAAAATAAACTCTGACCTAGACTTTCATAAACAAACTATCATTCTGTTTTGAGTGTTGAGAAAAGACATTTGTAGACATCCAAGGACTCAAGAAGAGTTTCTTCGGAAACTTCTAGACGATGTGCTCCACAAAAACGAAGGAGTAAACAAAAAAAGAAGACAACATAGGATTCAGGAAGTAGGTAAAGTTTCAGGAAAGCTGTGACTGAGAGAGTAAACCAGACCAGATGGGAACAAGGAAACAGGAAATGGGGAATCAAGTCTCTACATCGAAAGGAACTGATGTGTCTGACCAGAGGGAAAACGTATTGACTAGCCTGTGGCAGTGATGCTGGAGATTCTGGATATAAACACACAAATGACTAGGCAAATGGCAGGGAAAGCAATTAACCCCAGGAAAATGAAGGGTTCTATAGAACAAAGCCATGAGCTCGCTTGGCAGAGAATAATACTTGCAGCCATAATAAGGTGTATACTATTGATTTAACCAAAAATGGTGATACGGTAACAGTCAGGAAAAACAAAAGTGCAGTATGGGAATACAATGTTCCCTTTAACTTTGCAATCAGTCAAGAGATGACTAAAGTGGGTTTATCAAAAAATGGTAGTAAACCAGTTTTCAAGAGTTGACGGCAGTGGCCTCTTGGAGTGGGTCTGGTAACGGGACAAAACCAGAATTGAACTACTTCCCTTGTAGACATGTGTAAAATTACTTTTAAAAATTTTGTATCTTAGAAAATTAAATTTGCATATAATTTAAGACTCTGATCCCTTCCTATGCCAGACTATTATATAATAAGAAATGTTCCTTGTTACAACAAATGCTATTCATATGTTTCTCACTGAATAATATTCTATTATAAGGCTATAAATGACATCTATCCTTTTGCCTTTAGAAATTCAGGCTAGAGGTGATCTTTAAAGACCTCTCCAACATTGGCCCAGTAACAACCTACTGCCCAGCTGTAAATTCCCCTTATAACTAAGCTACAGAAAACTGGTGAAGGATGATCCGGTTTCACCATTGGTATTACTGACATCATTGCTTTTGTTTTTTAAACAGGATCTTCCTCTGTCACCCAGGCCGAAGTGCAGTGGCATGATCACATCTCACTGCAGCCATGACTTCCTGGGCTCAAGTGATCCTCCCACCTCAGCCTCCCGAGTACCTGGGACTACAGGCACGCACCAACATGCCTGGCTAATTTTTGTATTTTTTGTAGAGGCGGGGTTTGCCATGTTGCCCAGGCTAGTCACCTGGGTTCAAGCAAACCACCAGCTTCAACCTCCCAAAATGCTGGAATTACAGGTGTGAGTCACCACAGTTGGCCACTGACATCAATTTTTCATGGATGCTTAGTGAGGTGTGAGAGCTTTGTACCAACCACTAGTCACACTCTCAAACATAAAAGGCTCGTTAACCAGGAGACCTTGCCATGTACTAGGACTGAAATCAAACAAAACCACAGCATGTATTTTCTTATTGGAAAACCCAGGTCTATGGAGCTAATGAGGGCTTTTCCCTATAAGGTGCCCCTAATTACTTATTTTCATCCCATCAAATCACTGTCCAAGCAAATTAGATTCATATTAATTTAGTGTGGGGAACACACTTCTGTCCTATTAGGATTTTTGGTAGAAGTCTGGGATAGGAGATGCTGAAGGACTTTGTAAACGAGTATGTAAACATTGTTTAAAAGCGCGGGGAACTGAGGGGAGACTGGGGTTGTTTAGGAGGAAATGCATGTCCTTTTTCTGACAGGGGACCCTGGAAACCAGTGTAAAAACATTAGTCCAAACCTGATCTGGGTCAGACCATTTTTACATTACATAATTATTCATCTCTTTATGGAAAGAAATAAGTATTCTTGATGAAATTGATAGGGGATTTTCTGATGGACATTAATCTAAATTAAAACTTCTTCAGAGAAATTTGTTATTCAACCACTTGGCTGACTAATAGTTAACTGTGAGTTAAGAATATAAATTTTTTGCTGGGCGCGGTGGCTCATGCCTGTAATCCCAGCTCTTTGGGAGGCTGAGGCGGGTAGATCACTTGAGGTCAGGAGTTTGAGGCCAGCCTAGACAACATGGCAAAACCTCATCTCCACTAAAAATACAAAAATTAGCTGGGTGTGGTTGTGGGCACCTGTAATCCTAGCTACTCAGGAGGCTGAAGTAGGAGAATCACTTGAACCCGGGAGGCAGAGGTTGCAGTGAGCCAAGATCACGCCACTGTACTCTAGCCTAGAAGACAGAGTAAGACTCCATCTCAAAAAAAAAAAAGAGTGTAAATTTTCTAACAATAATTATGTAATCAATTTTTTTTTTTTCTATGAATTGGCTTGTTAGAGATCCTTTCCTTTACAGGAAAATTCTGGCATTGCTCATAACCAAACTTTTTAAAAGGTGTTGTTTTTCTTTCCAACATCAAAAAGCATCATCATGAGGAAAGCAAATGTTTACAGGTACTAGAAGTAAAAATCACTCTATCTGAGCAAAACGAAACAGTATCTCACCTGAGCCATGGCTCTGATATTTGTAGAAAAGGACCTTCTCTTGGCTCTTCTTTTGGAGAAGGGTAGAGCTGGGAGAGGCAAAAGAAGATAGATAAGACTCCACTTTCCTCACAGCTCCTGGCCCAGAATGATCATTTCCCTTCTGTTCATGCTTCAGAAATGCTTGTGGGGTATCAGTGAGGAGAATGGGGGCAAATCTCTCTATCATCCCTAGCTTCAAAGATACCAGGGTGTAACTGGAGCAGGATGGATTAGGGCAACTCAATATGGCTTGGAGAATATATGTTTATATACATACATACATATAAAGATTTTTTTAACTCATATTATACACACTACTTACACACATTGCTATTTTTACTTAATATATCTTGGAATTAGGTCCCAATTAGTACATATTGTGTTACATAACTGCTTTAATAGCTACGTTGTAGTCCATTAAATGGATATAACTTAATTTTTTTTTTTCTTTTTGAGACAGAGTCTCGCTCTGTCACCCAGGCTGGAGGGCAGCGGTGCAATCTTGGCTCACTGCAACCTCCGCGTCCTGGGTTCAAGCGATTCTTCTGCCTCAGCCTCCCAAGTAGCTGGGACTACAGGCATGTGCCACTACGCCCGGCTAATTTTTTGTATTTTTAGTAGTGATGGGGTTCCACCATGTTAGCCAGGATGAACTCGATCTCCTGACCTTGTGATCCGCCCGACTCCGCCTCCCAAAGTGCTAGGATTACAGGAATGAGCCACCGCGCATGGCCATAACTTATTTAACCAATCTGTGGCCAATCATCATTTAGGCTTTTTCTAGTTTTTCACTGTAACAAACAATGCTGTAATAAATATCCTTTTGCATATATCATTTTACCTGTATATGAATTCTTCACAATTAATTCCTAAAAGTATAATTGCTCAAAGATTATACACATTTTAAGTTTGGATATACCTGGGTCAAACCAGTTTTCTTTTTTTGTTTTTTTTTTGAGATGGAGTCTTGCTCTGTTGCCCAAGCTGGAGTACAGTGGCGCAATCTCAGCTCACTGCAAGCTCCACCTCCCGGGTTCACGCCATTCTCCTGCCTCAGCCTCCCGAGTAGCTGAGACTACAGGCGCCCACCACCATGCCCGGCTAATTTTTTGTATTTTTAGTAGAGACAGGGTTTCACCACGTTAGCCAGGATGGTCTCGATCTCCTGACCTCGTGATCCGCCCGCCTTGGTCTCCCAAAGTTCTGGGATTACAGGCGTGAGCCACCGCGCCCAGCCAGGTCAAACCAGTTTTCAATGTGCTTGGATTGTACAATCAGGTTGCAAGTGCTAACCAAAAAACAACTCATTTGCTTAGTTTGAGAAGACTTTTGGGGTTAATTGGTCTTGACTTAAGATAATTGAAACCCAGAAAATAAAAAATAATATTACTGAAACCTCAGGAAGATACTAAAATTAGTAACAGTAACAAGAGGAAGGAATTAAAAAGTATAAAATAATGTAGAAATGGACTAAATTCACATCACTGATGTTTTACAATAGCTTTCAAGTGTGAGTGTAGCAATAAAACTTGTAACGATTGTGTGTATTCTTTTTTTTTTTTTTTTTTGGCTCTGTCTCCCAGGCTGGAGTGCAATGGTGGGATCTCGACTCACTGCCTCCTCCACCTCCTGGGTTCATGCAATTCTCCTGTCTCAGCCTCCCAAGTAGCTGGGATTACAGGCGTGTGCCATCACACCTGGCTAACTTTTGTATTTTTAGTAGAGATGGGGTTTCACCATGTTGGCCAGACTGTTCTCCAACTCCTGGCCAACTCCTGGTCCGCCTGCCTTGGCCTCCCAAAGTGCTGGGATTACAGGTGTGAGCCACCTCACCTGTCCAATTGTGTGTTATTCTTTTTTTTTTTTTTTTGAAATGGAATCTTGCTCTATCGCCCAGGCTGGAGTGCAATGGCACGATCTTAGCTCACTGCAACCTCCGCCTCCTGTGTTCCAGCTATTCTCCTGCCTCAGCCTCCCGAGTAGCTGGGATTACAGGCTCCCACCACACCCGGCTAATTTTTGTACTTTTAGTAGAGACGGGGTTTCACCATGTTGGCCAGGCTGGTCTCAAACTTCTGACCTCAGGTGATCTGCCCACCTTGGCCTTCCAAAGTGCTGGGATTACAGGTGTAAGTCACCACACCCAGCCTTGTGTGTATTCTTTATAAATATCTTCACTTTAAGATGTTTAAAGTGCCCAAAAGAATAAGTTATACTAAAATACTAAAGGAAGACTACATTGTTTAAGGGGAAGAACTGAATTAGTGATCAATGTTTAAACGTTTAAGAAAATTTTGGTGTTTTGCTTATTAGCTACAAGAACTTAATAAACTTAAAATTACACAAACTATAAAGAGCACTATTATTCTCTATGCACCAAGCTTCTTGATCATTAAACAATTCATCAATTATTTCATGTAAAACTGACGACCCAGAAAGTAGCACCATGTTATCAATTATCTAATGGTTTCCTCTGCCCATAGGCACTCACTCACTGCATTTCCCCAGATGAATACCAAAGGAATACAAGTGTCTCTTCTTTAAAACCTAAATGCACCCTTTGATATTATTATTACTACTACATATTAAGCTCTTAGTATTACTTTATCAACCAAATAGCCTATGATATATAATAGCCAAGCATTGTGCCAGATACTAAAGAGTCAAAAATAATCCAGAAAGATCTGGAAACAGAGTTCCTTCTTCTATATTCCTCATTTTAAGCCCTCCTTTCTGGTCTCTCCTCCTGGCCTTCCTCTGGTTAAAGGGATGTCTTCAAATGCTGTACCTTCCAAGCAGGATGGCACGAAACATTCCCACTTCAACAGCTCCATACCATGCTTGTTGCATTCTCAACACTCCTCGTCTTTGCCCCAGAGGGCAGCCTCCCAGGCTGAATTTTTGCATCAGGAGATCTGCTCCTCTCTTTTAAATTCAGCCCTCATTAATGAAAAAAAAAAAAAAAAAAAGTCTTAAGAAATGAGAAAGAAAACTTCCTCAACTTGATGAGTAGCATCTACGAAATACCTACTGTTGGGAGAGACGGTCACCATGGGTCTCTCACATTCTTAGGCGTCTTGCTGGGTATGCCTAGAATGCAAGATTCTAACTACTCATTTCCCAGGGTCATTTATGCAGCTGATAACCTTGAGAGTCGAGATACGAGCACAAACAGCAGGCTTGCTTCTTCTGACTATAAAAGCAATGGATTATCCAGGCTCAGTGTTCCTCAGTGGCTATGCCCATGCACTGCATGAATAGCATCCATGTAGACCCTCATGCTGTCCCCATGGGAGCTGAGGGAAAGAGGAACTGATGAACACTGATGCCTATGCTGCTTGCTGTGCCATGAGTAATAAAGTCTTTGTCTCCGATCCAGGGGTCTCATGTTTTCTGCCAGCATTCATGAAACTAACAGGCTAATGTATGAGCTTGTAGGAAAATATCAAATCCTAGAGCTAATATTATACCTAATGTTGAAACACTGAAAAATGTCCTGCTGAATCCAGGAAAAAAAGAATAATGTATATTATCATCATTTCTTTTTAACAATGTACTAAAGGGCTTGGCCAGTACAATAGGGCACGATGAAGAAATAAAAGGTATAAAGATTGGTAGGAAAGAAAGAAAACTATCATTATTCACAGATGATAAGTTGCAGACATAGAAAATCCTAAATAATAAATTCTTAAAATTAGCAAGTGAATTAAACAACATGGTCTCATATAGGGACAATATACAAAAATCAATTGCATTTCTAGTAACAAGTAATTGGAAAATTGTTTAAAATGTAAATACTATTCAGAGTTTCAATAATAAACACCAAATACCCAGGTATAAAGCTATCAAAAAGTTACTAAAAATGACAAAAAATTGGTAAGAGAAATTAAGGAACTTAACAAATGCAGACATATACCATATGTACTACAGATTGAATATTGATGTCAATTCTCCCAAAATCAACACAGTTTTTGATTTTGTTTTTGAATCAGGGTCTTGCTTTGTCACCCAGGTCGGAGTGCCATGGCACAATCAAAGCTCGCTGTAGTCTCAACCTGTGGGGCTCAAGTGATTCTCCCACCCCAGCCTCCTGAGAAGCGAGGAGTAGAAGCATGCCATCAAGTCCAGCTACATGTTTGGGGTTTTGTTTCTTTGTTTGTTTGCGTGTTTGCTTGGTTTTAGTTGTTTTTTTTTTTTTTTTTTTTTTTTTTTTGTAGAGACAGAGTCTCACTCTGTTGCCCAGGCTTGTCTTAAACTCCTGGGCTCAAGCAATCCTCCAGCCTTGGACTCCCAAAGTGCTGGGACTACAGGTGTGAGCCACTGCATCAGGCTCCAAAATGAACACATATATTTGTAAAAAAAAAAAAAAAAAACCCCAGCAAGGCTTTGGGGGGAATAAGGTAAAAATTAGCAAGTTGATTCTAACATTTATTTGGAAATTAGAAGAGCTTATAATAGCCGAGATAGTTTGGAAAAGAAAAAAAGTAGGAGGACTAAAACTACAGATTTCAAGACAGCAGTACAGACAAAAAAATAAAACCAAACAGAATACAGAGTCCAGAAAGAGAGCCACATAGCCACATGTACATACTGTCACCTGATTTATGACAAAGACTCCATGCAATTTTTTTTTCTTTTTGAGACAGAGTCTTACTCTGTCACGCAGGCTGGAGTGCAGTGGCATGGTCTTGGTTTACTGTAACCTCTGCCTCCCAGGTTCAAGTGATTCTCCTGCCTCAGCCTCTGGAGTAGCTGGGATTACAGGTGGCTGCCACCAAGCCCAGCTAATTTTTGTATTTTTAGTGGAGACAGGGTTTCACCATGTTGGCCAGGCTGGTCTCAAATTCCTGACCTCAGGTGATCTGCCTGCCTCGGCCTCCCAAAGTGCTGGGATTACAGGCGTGAGCCACCTTGCCCAGCCTCCATGCAATTTAGATGGGCAAGGACAATCTTTTCAATAAACAGTGCCAGAACAACAGGCACCCAACTGGAAAAAAAAAATTAACCTTTACCCCATACATAAGAATTAATTCAAGAGGGATCACAGACTTAAGTGTGAATGTGAATGTTTAAAAGCTTTGGGGCCAGGCATGGTGGCTCATGCCTGTAATCCCAGCACTTTGGGAGGCCAAGGCCCACCGAGGCGGACGGATCACCTGAGGTCAGGAGTTCGAGACCAGCCTGGCCAACATGTTGAAACCCCATCTCTACTAAAAATACAAAAAAAATTAGCCGGGCATGGTGGCAGACGCCTATAATCCCAGCTACTTAGGAGGCTGAGGCAGGAAAATCGCTTGAACCCAAGAGGTAGAGGTTGCAGTAAGCTGAGATCACACCACTGAACCCCAGCCTGGGCAACAAGAGTGAGACTTCGTTTCAAAAAAAAAAAAAAAGCACTAGTCATAAAAGACAAAGCACTAAATAAATATCTGCTACAAAAATGGGGAAAGACATAAACAGGCAATCTTTAAAAAGACTGAAATGTTCAAACACACTCATAATGAGAGAAATAAGAAAACAACGAGGGCTGGGCGCAGTGGCTTATACCTGTAATCCCAGCACTTTGGGAGGCCGAGTCTGGTGGATCACCTGAGGTCAGGAATTTGGGACCAGCCTGGCCAACATGGTGGAACCCCATCTCTACTAAAAATACAAAAATTAGCTGGGCGTGGTGGCACGCGCCTGTAGTCCCAGCTACTCGGGAGGCTGAGGCAGGAGAATCACTTGAACCCAGGAGGCGGAGGTTGCAGTGAGCCGAGATCGTGCCACTGTACTCCAGCCCAGGCAACAGAGCAAGACTCTGTCTCAGAAAAAAAAAAAAAAAAAAAAGAAAATAACACTGAGGTACTATTTCTCATCTATTAGACTGGTGAAAACTAAAAAACATGACAACATATTCTGTTAGGTGGGCTGTGAAGGGAAACAGACATGCTCATACATAGCAAGTAGGAATAAAAACTGGTACAACAGTTCTAGAGGGGAATTTTGCAATACTTAACAAAACCACAAAGCACTTACCTTTTGACCCAGCAATACCGCTTCTAGGAATCTACCCTAAAGATACTCCTCCAGCAATAGAAAAATACATATATACAAGGTTATTGCAGCACTGTTTCTGGTAACAAAATATTATAAATGACCTAAATATCTATACGTAGGAAAGTGGTTCAATAAACTATGATAAATCCACAGGCTGCAGTATTATGTAACAATTAGAAAATAATTATGAATATCTCTTTAACTGCCTGAGTGTTATCCAGAATGTATCATTAAGAGAAAGAAACAATGTACAAAAGAGTGCCTAAAGAATGCTATCTTTAATGTAAAAAGAATACAGGTAACTCTTCATTTGTGCAAAAGAAACACAGCAAGGATAAAGCAGAAACAAATGAAGTTGAATATATACAAGGAGTCTGTGGGAACTAAGTTAATTTTTATTTATTTATTTATTTTGAGATGGAGTCTCGCTCTGTCGCCCAGGCTGGAGTGCAGTGGCATGATCTGGGCTCACTGCAAGCTCCGCCTCCCAGGTTCATGCCATTCTCCTGCCTCAGCCTCTCGAGCGGCTGGGACTAGAGGCGCCTGCCACCACGCCCAGCTAATTTTTTGTATTTTTAGTAGAGACGGGGTTTCACGTTAGCCAGGATGGTCTTGATCTCCTGACCTCGTGATCTGCCCGCCTCGGTCTCTCAAAGTTTTGGGATTACAGGAGTAAGCCACTGTCCCCTGGGAATGTTTTCACATTCAAAATAGTGTAGCCTGCTACAATCAACCAGGATGTGGGGGAACCCAAAATGCAACATCCTTAAATGTAAGAAAAATGTAAGAAAAAAAAAACCACACTGAAAAGAGTGGCAAAGAAAAGAACTAAATTGAGTAACTTTGGAAGATGTTTTTTACTATATACTATAAGCTTAAAGAAAAAGAGCTACACAGAGATTCTCTACTGTAGTTAGTAAATGTTTTTTACACAGGCCCAGGTTGACAACTCTGAACTAATTTGCATGTATTCTAGGATAGAGCTAATTATTGATTCTGAGAAGCAGGCTTCTCACTGTTGGAAAATGAAGGAACAAGGAAATGGCCAAATTTGATGGGAGACAATTCTCCATGGGTCTTGCATGTTTCTGCGTATCTTGCAAGCAGAGGTACTAAGTGTTTTTGTTCTGCACTATTTTACCAAGTTGTTTATACAGTGAACACTCTTGGAAGACAGAGTTGGTCTCCTTCTACAGCAAAGGGTAGGCATTCTAACTGTCCATTACAAAAAATTCAGGTTTCCTCAGGTCAAGGGAACACACAGATACCTGTGTATTTTGCATAATCCTGGGTGTATGACTGAATCAGTGCCAAGAGAATGTAGATATTCTGAAGATTGCCATGAGCAACAAAGCATCCTTTGTCTCTGACTCAGAAGTCTAATGTCTTCTGAACGTATCTGTGAAACTGACAAGCTAACTTACTAGCTTACAACTAGGGTAAAATCTCAGTTCATAGCTCTTGGGAAAAGAAAATACCCTGTGGTGCCGGAATAGAATTAAACATATGAGTGTAAACTGGTGTGTTTTTAACATATAAACAAATAAATAGACATAAATGTGCGTGTAGACATTTGTGTATTTTCTCACTCTCTCCACTGACCAGAACCAGAGCAAAGACATACCAGTAGCAATAAGCACACCAAGTGCCCAGATCTTGGTTTATAAATTCATTCTCCAATAAAAGAAACTAACGCTGCTTGGAGAAATTGCTGAGCCCAGAGATGGAAGAGGGAAAATACAAGATGAGCCTGGAACATCTTATGTCCCAGAAAGCGGGGTCGGGGGGAAGCTTTAAAAAATGATCACACGTTGAAAGGACACAAGAGCCAACTTAAGGAGCTTCTGATGGCCAAATATGGGAAAATTTGAACAGCAAAATAAACAAATAATAATAATAGAGAATAGAATAAAATAAATATCCATGAGTCCACAGGTAAATAATTGAATAAACAAATGGGGACAAAAGAAAAACTTCAGCTGAATTAAATGTAAAGGAGTTTCATTGAGCAATGAATGATTCGCAAATCAGGCAGCCCCCAGAATCACAGCAGATTCAGAGACACTCCAGGGATGCCTCATGGTCAGAACAAATTTATAGACAAAAAAAAAGGGAAGTGACATACAAAAATCAGAAGTGAGGTGGAGAAACAGCTTAACTGGTTACAAGTTCTTGTTTGCCTTTTTTTTTTTTTTTGAGATGGAGTTTTGCTCTTGTTGCCTAAGCTAGAGTGCAATGGCATGATCTCGGCTCACTGCAATTCTCCTGTGTCAGCCTCCTGAGTAGCTGGGATTACAGGTGCACTCCACCACACCTGGCTAATTTTTTGTATTTTTAGTAGAAATGGGGTTTCACCATGTTGGTCAGGCTGGTCTCCAACTCCTGACCTCAGGTGATCCGTCTGCCTCAGCTTCCCAAGGTGCTGGGATTATAGGCACGAGCCACTGTGCCCGGACGGTGTTTGCCTTACTTAACACAGTTTGAACACTCAGCAGTGTATGAGTGGTTGAAGTATTGCTGCTGGGATTAGCCAACACTCAGCTTGTTATAGGCACATACACTGTTACAGGCACACAAGTTAGGTTTGCAATTCTGTCTACCTATTAGGTTACAGTTCGTCCATAAGGACACAAATATAGAAGTACAAAGTCCTTCTCAGGCCACATTTAGTTCACATTAACAGGAGGAAGAAGAGACAGCTCTTCCTTATAGTAGAATTTGAATTATCAAAGTGTAAGAAATGATAGAAGGAGAAAATCACCACTAGGCAAACATCACAGTAATAATTGTTACAGGTTAAAATTATCAATGAATGTTAAAACTAATCGGTGAGAAAGTATGATGAGAAACAGGATTTTGGCGTAGTTTCTTTCTTTTTTTTTTTTTTTTTGAGATGGAGTCTTGCTCTGTCACCCAGGCTGGAGTGCAGAGGCGCGATCTCGGCTCACTGCAAACTCCACCTCCCAGGTTCACGCCATTCTCCTGCCTCAGCCTCCCAAGTAGCTGGGACTACAGGCGCCTGCCACCACGCCCAGCTAATTTTTTGTATTTTTAGTAGAGACGGGGTTTCACTGTGTTAGCCAGGATGGTCTCGATTGCTTGACCTTGTGATCCGCCCTCCTCGGCCTCCCAAAGTGCTGGGATTAGAGGCGTGAGCCACCACGCCCAGCCATTTTTACATAGTTTCAAATTATTTCCCCACAAGATACTTATTAAATAAAGTGGGAAAGCAGTAATTTTACAGAGAAGAAATCTGGCAAACAACACTGTTACCAAGTTTTCAAAGTTAACATTGCTAATAATGAGATATACTAATATATGTATCTCCTGATATGACACATTGAGAAGAGTTCAACATCATTTCTGTGATCTTCTTGCCAAAACTGCCCAGTCTAAATCTAACCATAAGGAAACATCAGGCAAACGCAAATTGAAAGATATTCTACAGGCCGGGTGTGGCAATCCCAGCATTTTGGAAGGCCAAAGCAGGAGGATGGCTTGAAACCAGGATTTCAAGACCAGCCTGGGCAATATAGCAAGATGCTATCTCTACAAAAAAAAAAAAAAAAAAGAAAATAGCCAGGAGTGGTGGTGTGCACCTGTAGTCCCAGCTACTCAGGGGCTGAGGTGGAAGAATTGCTTGAGCCCTGGAGGTTGAGGCTGCAGTGAGCCATGGTCATGCCACTGCATTTGCACTCCAGCCTGGATGATGGAGCAAGACCTTGTCTATTTAAAAAAAAAAAAAAGTGGCCGGGGCTGGGCGCGGTAGCTCATGCCTGTAATCCTACTACTTTGGGAGGTCAAGTCAGACAGATCACCTGAGGTCAGGAGTTCGAGACCAGCCTGGCCAACATGGTGAAACCCCATCTCTACTAAAAATACAAAAATCAGCCG
Source organism: Hylobates moloch (assembly GCF_009828535.3). Lineage (NCBI taxonomy): Eukaryota > Metazoa > Chordata > Mammalia > Primates > Hylobatidae > Hylobates > Hylobates moloch. The sequence continues at coordinate 64,728,090 of NW_026652287.1, forward strand.
GGGATGGTGGCAGGTGTGTGTAATCCCAGTTACTTGGGAGGCTGAGGCAGGAGAATCGCTTGAACCCAGGAGGCAGAGGTTGCAGTAAGCTGAGATCGCATCATTGTACTCCAGCCTGGCGGACAAGAGCGAGACTTTGTCTCAAAAAAAAAAAAGCGGTCAGACGCGGTGGCTCACGCCTGTAATCTCAGCACTTTGGGAGGCTGAGGCAGGTAGATCACGCACGCAGGCAGGATTTCGAGACCAGCCTGGCCATACAGTGAAACCCTGTCTCTGCTAAAAATACAAAAATTAGCTGGGCGTGGTGGTGCGCTCCTATAGTCCCAGCTGCTCGGGAGGCTGAGGCAAGAGAATCGCTGGAACCCAGGAGGCGGAGGTTGTGGTGAGCCAAGATCGTGCCATTACACTCTAGCCTCCGTGACAGAGACTCCATCTCAAAGAAAAAGAGAGAGAGAGAAACAGAAAAGAAAAAAAAAAAGATATTTTACAAAATAACTGGCCAGTACTCTTCAAAAGTGTCAAAGTCCTAAAAGATAAAAAGGATTAAAGAACTCTCACAGATGGAAGGAGACTAATGAAACAAGACAATTCAATGTGGGACCTTGGATTGGATCCTGAAACAGTAAAGAAAATTTAGCAAAATTTGAAAAAGGGCTCTAATTTAATTAAAAGTGTTCTATCAGCATAAATTTCCTGGTTTTCATCATTGTACTATGGACACCTGCAGAGTATTTGCAAATTCCTTATACTGTGTTCACAACATGAAAATAAAATTTTAGGCCAGGCATGGTGGCTCACACCTGTAATCCCAGCACTTTGGGAGGACAAGGCAGTTGGATCACCTGAGGTCAGGAGTTTGAGACCAGCCTGACCAACATGGTGAAACCCCGTCTCTACTAAAAATACAAAATTAGCTGGCCGTGGTGGTGCAAGCCTGTAATCCCAGCTACATGGGAGGCTGAGGCAGGAGGATCACTTGAACCTGGGAGGTGGAGGTTGCAGTAAGCTGAGATCATGCCATTGCACTCCAGCCTGGGCAGCAAGAGCAAAACTCTGTCTCAAAGATAAAAAAAAAGAAAGAAAAGAACATTTTTAAAAAATTTAAAAAGGGGAAAGTGCGCACAAAAAAGAGGATATACAAATGGCCAGTAAACATACAAAAAGTTGCTGAACATCATTTCACATCAAGGAAATACAAATTAAAACTATGATGAGGATGTGTGCAGTGGCTCACACTTATAATCCCAGGATTTGGAGAGACTGAGGCGGGTGGGAGTTTCACATGGTGAAACTCCGTCTCTACTAAAAATACAAAAATTAGCTGAGCGTGGTGGCATATACCTGTAATCCCAGCTACTCGGGAGGCTGAGACAGGAGAATCACTTGAACCTGGGAGGTGGAGGTTGCAGTGAGCTGATATCACACCACTACACTCCAGCCTGGGCAACAGAGCGAGACTCTGTCTCAAAAAACAAAACAAGACAAAACAAAACAAAAACCTATGATGAAACTGCACCACACAACCAATAAAATAGTTAAAAGACTAACTGTACCAAATTACGGACAGGATATGAAGCAACTGGAACTCTCATACATTGCTGGATGGAGTGTAAACTGGAACAACCACATGAGAGCTTGGTAGTATCTATTAAACATGTAGCCTACCCTATGATCTAGCGATGCCACTCCTAAGTATTAACCCAGGAGAAAAGCCTTCATGTGTTCACCAAAAACACGGTAGAGTGTTCACAGCTGCAGCATCATTTGTAACAGCCCCAAATTGGAAGCCACCCAAATATCCATCAACAATGTAATCGACTAATACACAATATATCCCCAGTGTAATGAGAACTAAGTACAATTACACTGAACAACATGAATGAATTTCACAAACATAATATATAGCAAAAGAAGCCTGGCATAAAACAGTACATGCTGTATAATTGCATATATACATGAAGTTCAAGAATGTGTAAGACAGCCAGACACACTGGCTCATGCCTGTAATCCCAGCACTTTGGGAGGCCAAGGCGGGCAGATCACCTGAGGTCAGGACTAGCCTGGCTAACATGGGGAAACCCTGTTTCTACTGAAAATACAAAAATTAGCCAGGCGTGATGGTGGACGCCTATGATCCCAGCTACTTAGGAGGCTGAGGCAGAATCGTTTGAACCAAGGAGGCAGAGGTTGCAGTGAGCCAAGATTGCATCACTGCACTCCAGCCTGGGCGACAAGAGCGAGACTGTCTCAAAAAAAAAAAAAAAAAAAAGAATAGGTAAAACTAGTTAATGATAGAATTCTGAATAGATCGTGTGGGGGAGAAATTACTGAGAAGGGGTATGAGGAAACCATCTCAGGTCCTGGCAAAGTTCTTTGTATAGATCTAGGAGTGTTACACAGCTGTACACTTAAGATTTGCACACTTTATAGAGGCTCTATGTATCTATTGACAGCCTTCTGCTCTGTTGTTGCCCAGGCTGAAGGGCAGTGGTGTGATCACGGCTTACTGCAGCTGCAAAGTACTGGGCTCAAGCAATCCTCTCATCTCAACCTCCTGAGTAGCTAGGACTTATAGGTGCCAGCCACCATACCCGGCTAATTTTTTATGTATGTATGTATTTATGGTAGAGTTAGGGTCTCACTATGTTGCCCAGGCTGGTCTCCAACTCCTGGCCTCAAGTGATCCTCTCACCTTAGCCTGGCAAAATGCTAGGATTACACACATGAGCCCCCACACCTGGCCTAAAAAAATTTTTTAACTCTTGGAACTATGCTTTGGTAGGGATATGGAGCAATAAGATATTTCAAACATTGCTGTTCAAGTACAAATTTGTGCAGCCACTCGGGTATGTGTATATTTTGACATTGTTAAGTAAAGTGGAAGATATATGAACCGGCAATTCTGCTGGTAAATAAACTCACGCATGTGTATCCCATGTGAAAGAATGTTTGTGGCTGTGTTGTTTATAAAAAAAACCTATAAATAACTAATAGGGCATCATTACTAGAAAGGATGAATAATTGTGGTATACTTCAGAAGGGAGAATACAATATAGTCAAGAAATTGAATTAACAGCGATTTTATCTAATAGGGATGATTCACAGAATTGTAAAAATAAACCAAAGACAGTATGACAACATTCATATAAAGTTTTTAAACGGGGAAAAACTGGAGTATAATGCCCAGAGAAGTAAACATAAGTGATAAAACCTCACACTGTGTGACTTACCCAGCCACACAAACCTGATCACACTCCCACCATGGGGACATTCAGCTACAGACAATCCACGCCCAAAGCAACAGGGTCGCACACGCAGGGCCTCTATCGGTCACATAAGCACAAGTGCACACTTACCGGGGAGACAGTCACAGTCACAACCACATTGTCACAGTCGGCGCACACCTGTACCTGGTCACAGTCACGATCACACATTAACCACAGCCACACACACAGATAGAAACATGCAGTTACTCGCAGGTATCCCCACCTGAACTCTGCCGCACACAGTCACACAGCACATAGTCGCATATCACTACGGGGACAAACGCAGTAACACTCAACCAGGCACAAGCTTCCCACAGCCACACACACAATGCCGCACGTGGTCCCGCTCCCTCTCACACACACCAGCAGCCACAGTCTCCGAGGCCGTGCTGCACACGGTGTGAGCGTTGGAAACACACTCATCACAAGAGCAGCCTGTCACAATCACGCGATCATTCACACACCTCCACACAGACGCAAGCGCACACTTTCAATCTCACCTCCACCGCCGCACAAAGCCGAGGCTCGGCCCCCGGCCCCGCCCTCTCCCGGGTTCCTCACCTCAGGCCTCACAAGCTTCCGAAGCAGCAGAACCCTCCCCGGTACTGGGGTAGTTGCTGGTAAAGCCCTGAGGGTCCCGCCAGCGCGTGACTTGGAGGTTGAATTACCGCGAGAAGTACAGTCTTGCCGAGGAGACCTCTGGGAAGCATAGTCAGAGACGTATCAAGGCCGGACAAGATGGCTCCCGATCGTCAGAATTCCTGTCCGCGCCTAGCGTCAGCCCCGCCGAAAGTATCGCCCCCTCGTCAAACTGCTGGCGCCCCAGAGGCCTCATGGAGCCCCGGCTCAGCCTAGGGCCTTGGCCCCCAAAGAAAGCCACTCCGACCTGTTTGAGATGGGCTTAGTTCCCGCTCCCGTCCTACTGCCCCCAGGCGCTGGACAGCCTCAGAAAGAGGACAAGTCTGCATGGAAAGATAATCGCACAACTGAGCCTTCTGGGAGATGTAGTTCGGAGCTGGGAAGGCGGTTGGACCCTCCGAAAGTCATCTTAATTGCTCTCACAGATAAACCGGCGCTGGGCTGCAGGCCCGAGTACTGTGCGCCCAGAGTGCGCAGGCGCAAACATCCTGGGTTGCTGTTTTGGCCTCTTTGTTCGGACGTGAATTTTGTTTAGTGCTCCTTAGTGCAGAGGGGTTATGGGACCAGAGGTTGTGAGACTCAAAACTGGTTGGGGACGCAGAAGGGGTGTAGACCAGGAACCTGCGACGTGATGGGGGGAGGTCGAAGGGAAAGGAATCGCCAAACGTGGGACGGGTTTGGAGAGGCAGAAAGAGAGGAGCCTGAAATTGCAAAGGGCAGGTGTTATTCTGACTTCTGTGTGCTTTGTGATAAATGAGTGGGACAGGAAGTAAGAGGAGTTTCACTTTCTCCTTCTGCAATTATTTGTGTACTTGGACTAAGTGTATCTCATGGCCAGTATTTGACTGCTTTTGACCTATAAAGGTATTGTGTACACAGTCATGCCTAGTGTAATAATAAGGATATATTCTGGCCGGGTGCGGTGGTTCACGCCTGAAATCCCAGCACTTTGGGAGACTAAGGGGTTTGAGACCAGCCTGGGCAACATGGTGTAAACCCCGTCTATACTAAAAATGCAAAAATTAGCTGGGCGTGGTGGTGTGCGCCTGTAGTCCCAGCTACTCGGGAGGCTGAGGCAGGAGAATCGCTTGAACCCAGGAGGCAGAGGTTGCGGTGAGCCAAGATTGCGCCACTGCACTCCAGCCTGGGCGACAGAATGAGACTTGGTCTCAAAAAAAAAAAGGATACATTCTGAGAAATGCGTGGTTGGGCAATTTCATCATTATGTAATAATTTCATCATTATAGAGTGTACTGACACAAACCTAGACGGTATAGCTGACTGAACACTTAGGCTATATGGTATAACCTGTTGCTCCTAAACTACAAAGCTATACAGCATGTTACTGTACTGAATACAGTTGGAACATTGTAGGGACCAGCCCCACAAGGTCTGTGGGTTTTTCTCCCCGTGTGCAGAGACAAGAGGTGGTAGAAATAAAACAAGAGGTGGTAGAAATAAAGACACAAGACAAAGAGATAAAAGACAGCTGGGCCCAGGGGGACCACTACCACCAAGACACAGAGACTGATAGTGGCCCCGAATGCCAGGCTACGCTGTTATTTATTGGATACAAGACAAGGGGGCAGGGTAAGGAGTGTGAGCCATCTCCAATGATAGGTAAGGAGTGTGAGCCATCTCCAATGATAGGTAAGGTCACATGGGTCACGTGTCCACTGGACAGGGGGCCCTTCCCTGTTTGGCAGCTGAGGCGGAGAGAGCGAGAGAGAGAAGACAGCTTATGCTTTATTTCTGCATATCAGAGACTTTTTGTACTTTCACTAATTTTGTTACTGCTATCTAGAAGGCAGAGCCCAGGTGTACAGGATGGAACATGAAAGCGGACCAGTAGTGTGACCGCTGAAGCACAGCATCATAGGGAGACGGTTAGGCCTCCAGATAACTGTGGGCGGGCCTGACTCACGTCAGGCCCTCCACAAGACATGGTGGAGTAGAGTCTTCTCTAAACTCCCACGGGGAAAGGGAGACTCCCTTTGCTGGTCTGCTAAGTAGCAGGTGCTTTTCCTTGGCACTGACGCTACTGCTAGACCGCAATCCGCTTGGTAACAGGTGTTTTCCCAGACGCTGGCGTTCCGCTAGACCAAGGAGCCCTCTGGTGGCCCTGTCTGGGCATAACAGAGGCTCACACACTTCTGGTCACTTCTCACCATGTCCCTTCAGCTCATACCTCTGTATGGCCTGGTTTTTCCTAGGTTATGATTGTAGAGTGAGGATTATTATAATATTTGAATAAAGAGTAATTACTACAAACTAATGATTAGTGATACTTGTGTATAATCATATCTGTGTCTATATCTAGTATAACTCTTGTTATTTTGTATATTTTATTATACTGAAACAGCTCATGCCCTCAGTCTCTTGCCTCGGCACCTGGGTGGCTTGCCGTCCACAGAACACAGTGGTGAGTATTAATGTATCCAAACATATCTAAACACACAAAAGGTACAGTAAGAAAAACCAGCATAAAAAGTAAAAAATGGTACACCTGTATAGAGTACTTACCAAGAATGGAGGCTGCAGGACTGGAAGTTGCTCTGGAGAGTCGATGAGAGGTGAGTGAATGTGAAGGCTAGGACATTACAGTACAACACTCTAGACTTTATAAACTCTGTACACTTAGGCTACACTACATGTATTTAAAGTTTTTCTTCCATAATAAATTAACCCTTGCTTGCTGTAACTTTTTTACTTTATAAATGTTCAAATTTTTAAAAACTTTTTGACTCTTCTGTAATATCACTTAGCTTAAAACACAAATACATTGCACAGCCCATGTGGGATCCGTATCTCTTGGTAAGGAAATGTTCCAGGTCAGATGTCATTCTTATGTGGCCACATAGAGGTAGAAAGACTGCATATATGATACCGCCTTTCCCAACCATGGGTTCATATTCTAACATATCACAACAATGCCCAATATTTATGGGGTCATAGAAAATAGGATTCACTATGGTTGGAGAATTTCCAGAGCCAATTTAAGTTCAGGAATGCTGGCAATGAGAATGGTGAGTAGGAATCAGTGTAATGACTTACATAGTTGAAACAATTAACTGGGCCAGGCACAGTGGCTCACGCCTGTAATCCCAGCACTTTGTGAGGCTGAGGTGGGCGATCACCTGAGGTTAGGAGTTCGAGACCAGCCTGGGCAACATGGTGAAACCCCGTCTCTACTAAAAATACAAAAATTAGCTAGGCATGGTGGTGCACACCTGTGATACCAGCTACTCGGGAGGCCAAGGCAGGAGAACCGCTTGAACTTGAGAGGCGGAGGTTGCAGTCAGCTGAGATCACGCCACTGCATTCAGGCCTGGGTGACAGAGCAAAGGCTCCATCTCAAAAAAGAAGTTAAAATAAAACATATAGCCATTATTTTTCTGTTTGGGGCAATTTTAAAGTTTTTCTTTTGTCACAAAAACAGGAATGTACCCATGCAAAGGCTCGAAATAGGCCATCTTTTTTTTTTTTTTTTTTTGAGTTGGAGTTTCGCTCTTGTTGCCCAGGCAAGCTGGAGTGCAATGGCCCGATCTCGGCTCACCACAACCTCCATCTCCTGGGTTCGAGCGATTCTCCCGCCTCAGCCTCCCAAGTAGCTGAGATTACAGGCATGCACTACCACGCCTGGCTAATTTTGTGTTTCTAGTAGAGACGGGATTTCTCCATGTTGGTCAGGCTGGTCTCAAACTCCTGATCCCAGGTGATCTGCCCGCCTCGGTCTCTCAAAGTGCTGGGATTACAGGCATGAGCCACCGTGCCCGGAAAATAGGCCATCTTTTTAAACAAAAAGGCAATGATTCACAAAAGTCTGTGAATAGAACATATAACTAGTTGATACAAATCTAATAGGATTTGTTAAAAATCAGTCAAATCTAATACATCTGAAGTATTCTTGTATAAAATACCACATGAAGAAAAGAAGACTTTATTAATGTCTTAAAAAAATGGGTTTCTTCATAGACAATATGACAAGTTACCATTAAAAGTGTTTCGGGAGACATAAGGAAATGCAACATTATTCTTCCTGAACACTTTTATTTTAGTTCAAGACTTTCCACTCAATAAAATAGGAAAGGATCTGAAATTGAGAAAATGTATTTGAGTACAAACAGCTTGTGAAACGTAATACCTTTTTTTTTTTTTTTTTGCATCATCAGAGGGTTTTAATGAACTTACAACCAACTTGCCCACTCAGTATGCAATTCAGATGTGAGTGAGGGGCCGGGCGCAGTGGCTTATGCCTGTACTCCCAGCACTTTGGAAGGCCAAGGCGGGTGAATCACCTGAGGTCAGGAGTTCGAGACCAGTCTGGCCAACTAAAAATAAAAAAATTAGCTGGGTGTGGTGGCGTACACTTGTAATCCTAGGTACTTGGGAGGCTGAGGCAGGAGAATCGCTTGAACCTTGGAGGCAGAGATTGCAGTGAGTCCAGATCTCACCATTGCACCCCAGCCTGGGTGACAGAGCAAGACTCCATCTCAAAACAGAACAAAACAAAAAAAACAGATGTGAGAAGAGAGAGGTGTCTCACAGGAGCCTGTACTGTCTTCAATCCTATGTGTGCAGGTATCTACCACAGGCAAACAGTTTCTCCTCATTTTGTAGTAATATGATCTTGCCACCAGCAAAAAGGTAAACAGCCCCTGTAGAACGAAGGCACTAGAGTCACAGGATGAAGCTTTCCTCTTAATATTTTTTAATTTGATGTTTGAACTCTTTTTTTTTTCCCTTGAGACAGTCTTGCTCTTTCGCCCAGGCTAGAGTGTAGTGGCATGATCTTGGCTTTCTGCAACCTCCACCTCCTGGGTTCAAACAATTCTCCTGCCTCAGCCTCTGGAGTAGCTGGGATTACAGGCGCTCGCCATCACACCCAGCTAATTTTTGTATTTTTAGTAGAGACGGAGTTTCACCATGTTGGCCAGGCTGGTCTCGAACTCCTTACCTCAGGTGATCCACCCGCCTCGGGCTCCCAAGTGCTGGGATTACAGGCGTGAGCCACCGTGCATGGCCTGATGTTTGAACTCTCAATGCAGCATTCTAGAGAAGGGTGTTCGGGACCTCCTGTGCCCAAGGGACTGATAAAGAAAAAAGCTCTATTATTTGGGTTTTGATGCACAGATGAAAAACTTAACACACAGTAACGGAAGTCGGTTGTTAGTAAATCCCATCCTAGTCTTTCAGCACTTCCATAAGCAGATGACATCTTCAGTTGTCTAGCTCTTGTAATTTTAGCACTGCAACATCAATGATGCCTATGTCCAGAATCAGTTAAAAATACCGTAATTTTTTTCTCTTAGTTCATCTATTTTTCACTGGCTCATGATCCCAAGTGTATCTGAATGATTACCTTTGGGCATTCTCTGCTATTGCTTATTAGGGTGCTCTCGATTGTCCCCATGTTTTGTGGGCTGGTTGGGAGGGGGAGCTCGGGAAGGATGTGTCACTCTCGGGAGGTTGTAAGTCATTGGGACACCTCCAGGGATGATTCCTTCCATGGCTGCAGGAAGTCCTCCTGGAGCCACACCCACGATGCCTGGCAGATATCTGTACGTTGTACCGTTGAGCTGTGGATGAATTGCTTGCGGGTCTATTGCTGACCAAGGCGCTGATGTGACAAATAATTCCTTGTTCACACAGTTTCTTAAGCTTTCTGGGACACGACCTGTGATGGCTCCGCGGATCTCGGTGGCAGCTGCCTCCTTCATCTCCAGTGACGCCTGCTTGCTTTCCCAGGCAGTGTGAGGAGTGAAGATGAGATTTGGCGCATCTTTCAACGGAGCCTGGGCAAAGCTAAAGGGCTCCGATTCGTGCAAGCCAAGGGCTGCCCCTCGTATCCTGTCCTCCTTGAGAACCTGTGCTAAGGCTTTCTCGTCCACCAGGCCACCACGGGCTGCGTTCACAAGGAATGCTCCCTGTCTCATCTGTTTTATAGTAAAGTCATTGATGAGGTGGTGGTTATGTTCATTGAGATTGCAGTGCAAGGAGATGCGGTCACTCTGATACAGCAAACCCTGCAGGGTGTATCAGGGTCCCCTCTGCACGCCCTGGGACCGCTCTATCCCGTCCTACAAGTAGGGGTTATAAAATAACGACGCTGAATCCAAAGGCCTTGGCTCGAACTGCAACCGCCTGCCCTGTGCAACTGAAGCCCGTGAGGCCTAGCGTCTCCCACGAATGAGGGCTACTCCCGAGGCCACCTCGAGGATCTGCTCCACGCTCTGAACCCGCGTGCCTTCCCACAGTGCCTGGTACAGCCACGTGTTCCTCTGGCACAGATTGAGGATGTGGCAGATAGTGGAGTCGGCTGCCTCTTCCACGGCTGCGGAGGGGATATTGCACATAGTAATCCGGAGCTCGCTGGCAGCCTTGATGTCCACGTTGTCGTAGCCACTTGCCTATCCACACGATCACTCTCAGGGCCTTGAACTTCTCCAGGTCCTCCCTTGTTTAGAATCTTCTCGTGGATCTCCTGCGTGGACTGTGTGTCACAGAAGGCCACAGTGGCCAGGTCCTTCAGGATGGGCATCTCCATGGTGTGGTCACAGCCATCTAGTGGCGCCAGCAGCGGGAGGGGGTGCAGGGGGCTGTTCGTGATCTGGGAGTGGATAGCTTCACAAATTCTTTCCAATCGCTGTCTCATGATTTTGTGCTTATCCACCAGGGCCATTCTTTATGGAACTTTGCAACTCTCAGATCAAAAGGCAAAGCAGGCCTGGCATGGTGGCTCATGCCTGTAATCCCAGCACTTGGGAGGCCGAGGCAGGCAGATCACTTGAGGTCAGGAGTTTGAGACCAGCCTGGCCAATATGGGGAAACACTATCTTTACTAAAAATATAAAAATTAGCTGGGCATGGTGGCACGCTCCTGTAATCCTAGCTACTCGGGAGGCTGAGGCAGGAGAATCGCTTGAACCCAGGAGTCAGAGGTTGCCATGAGCTGAGATCATGCCACTGCACTCCAGCCTGAGTGACAGAGTGAGACTCTGTCTCCAAAAACCAAACCAAAACAAACAACAACAACAAAACAAAAGGCAAAGCAGTCCTCTAAAAACTTACGGAAACTTGCAGGAGTGTGGGTGCATGACGCCACTATGAACCCAATATATGTCTGTCCACAAACTCTATAGTTCACAGGATGAACTGTCCATCTTTTTTTTTCTTTCTTTCTTTCTTTCTTTTTGTTGCCAGGCTGGAGTGCAGTGGTGCGATCTCAGCTCACTGCAATCTCCACCTCTCGGGTTCAAGCGATTGTCCTGCCTCAGCCTCATGAGTAGCTGGGATTACAGGTGCGTACCACCACACCTGGCTAATTTTTGTATTTTAGTAGAGACGGGGTTTCACCATGTTGGACAGGATGGTCTTGATCTTCTGAACTCGTGATCCACCTGCCTTGGCCTCCCAAAGTGCTGGGATTACAGGTGTGAGCCACTAGTTGGCCATCTTTTTAAGGGAATGCAGCTTCATTAGTTCAAAAACATTTAAGGTGATGAAACCTTCGTCCTGGGCAGTCAGCATCCACAGCGGAAAGGCTCCCACCCCTCCCACCACACCTCGAGGCTGTGCTGCCTCAGTTCAGCGCAGCATGGCTCCTGGTTCAGTCCCTCGCTCCTCGGGCCGCTCCCAAGCCACCTTAAAATGACACACTGAATTTGGATTATTATTATCTTTTTTTTTTCAGATGGAGTCTTGCAGTTGTCGCCCAGGCTGGAGTGTAGTGGCGCAATTTCAGCTCACTGCAACCTCCGCCTCCTGGGTTCAAGCAATTGTCCTGCCTCAGCCTCCCAAGTAGCTGGGATTACAGGCACCTGCTACCGCGCCCAGGAATATTTGTATTTTTGGTAGAGATGGGGTTTCACCATGTTGGCCAGGCTGGTCTTGAACTCCTGACCTCAAGTGATCCACCCTCCTTGGCCTCCCAAAGTGCTAAGATTACAGGTATCAGCCACCAAGCCTGGTCTAAACATTTATTTTTTAAATTTATTTTTTATTTTTATTTTTTCTTTCCTTTTTTTTTTTTTTTGAGACAGAGTCTTGCTCTGTTGCCCAGGCTGGAGTGCACTGGCATGATCTCACCTTACTGCGTCCTCTGCCTCCCAGGTTCAAGTGATTCTCCTGCCTCAGCCTCCAGAGTAGCTGGGACTACAGGTGCCCGCCACCATGCCCAGCTAATTTTTGTACTTTTAGTAGAGACGGGGTTTCACCATATTGGCAAGGCTGATCTCAAACTCCTGACCTTGTGATCTGCCTGCCTCGGCCTCCTAAAGTGCTGGGATTACAGGCGTGAGCCACTGCGCTCGGCTGTTTTTTATTTTTTTTGAGACGGACTCTTGGCTCACTGCAACCTCTGCCACCTGGGTTCAAGTGATTCTCCTGCCTCAGCCTCCTGACTAACTGGGATTACAGGCATGTGCCACCATGCCTGGTTAATTTTTGTATTTTTAGTAGAGATGGGGTTTCACCATGTTGGTCACACTAGTCTCAAACTCCTGACCTGGTTATCTGCCTGCCTCAGCCTCCCAAAGTGCTGGGATTACAGGCGTGAGCCACCACGCCCGGCCCCAAACATTTATTATTAATTATCTCTTATATTACATTTCCAGGATCTACTATATATTTTTTATATTTTCATTTTATTTTTAATGAAGAAGTAATAATTGCATGTATTTATGGGGTACAATTTGATGTGTACATTGTATACATCATGATGGGTACACAATGACATGTGTACATTGTGGAATGATTGAATCAGCTTTCCAAGTGTGTTTCCTTCTCAGCACCTCCAAACCTCTCCTCAAGTTAGCCCCAGGCCTTGAGAGAAACAAAGTGCTCTCCCTTAAACTGGGTTCCTTTGATTCCCAGTGGAAAGTTGAGTCACAGAGGGAGGCTCTCTTTCATGTGCTTGGGTTTCATTCACTTTTATCAGCTGGACACTGCCACAGGGGCTAATTGCTCCCACCCCCTTCCCCAGGTTCTGGGTTATTGTTCATGATTCCAGTGGATTTCGATTTTTCTTCTTGAAATAAAGTACATGGAATTTATCTTTATGCACTATCATGCTATCCCCAAGTGGCTGAGGCATGCTCTAATCTGCCATCTTGGAGGAAGAAAAGTTTTACGTTTGATATCACAGTTTACATATAATTTGTATCGATTAACAAATTATTGTAGCTATGGGTGTTTTGTAGTAGTTTTTCTTTTTTTTTTTTTTTTTAAGTCAGAGTCTTGCTCTGTTGCCCAGGCTGGAGTGCAGTGGCGTGATCTCGGCTCACTGCCACCTCCACCTTCCAGGTTCAAGCAATTCTGCCTCAGCCTCCCAAGTAGCTGGGACTACACGTGCGTGTCATCATGCCTGGCTAATTTTTTGTAGTTTTAGTAGAGATGGGGTTTCACCATGCTGGGCAGGCTGGTCTTGAACTCCTGACGTTGTGATCCCCCTGCCTGGGCCTCCCAAGTGCTGGGATTATAGGCGTGAGCCACCACACCTGGCCCCAGTTTTGTCTTTTAATCTTCAAACTAGAGAGAGAATTGATTTACACCTCACCATTACAGTATTAGAGTGTTGTGAATTTCACAATGTACTTATTTTTTACTTGTAAGTTCGTTTTCGTTTTTTTGTTTTTTTTTTTTGCGATGGAGTCTCATTCTGTCATCCAGGCTGGAGTGCAGTGGTGCGATCTCTGCTCACTGCAACCTCCGCCTTGCGGATTCAAGCAAATCTCCTGCCTCAGCTTCCTGAGTAGCTGGATTATGGGCGTGTGCCACCATGCACAGCTAATTTTTGTATTTTTAGTAGAGACAGGGTTTCACCAGGTTGGCCAGGCTGGTCTTGGACTTCGTCAGTGATCTGCCTGCCTTGGCCTTCCAAAGTACTGGGATTACAGGTGTGAGCCACCGCGGCCAGCCCTTTTTTTCTGAGACGGAGTCTCGCACTGTCGCCTAGGCTGGAGTGCAGTGTTGCAATTTTGGCTCATTGCAACCCCCAACTCCTGGGTTCAAGCGATTCTTCTGCCTCAGCCTCCCAAGTAGCTGGGATTACAGGCGCCCACTACCACACCCGGCTAATTTTTTTTTTGTATTTTAGTAGAGACAGGGTTTCACTATGTTGGCCAGGCTGGTCTCGCACTCCTGACCTCATGATCAGCTCGCCTCAGCCTCCCAAACTGTTGGGAATACAGGCGTGAGCCACCGCGCCCGGCCCCCATCTTAGACATTTTAAAATGTACTGTTCAGTGGTATTAAATACATTCATAATGTTGTGCAACCATCACCACCACCCATCTTTATAATTCTTTTCATCCTGTCATAATGAAAATCTGTACCCATTAAAGAATGAACTCCCCATTCTTCTTTTCTGCTAAAAACCATAATTCTACTGTCTCTATGATTTTGACTACTTTAAGTACCTTGTATAAGTGGAATCATATAGTATTTGTCTTTTTGTGACTGGAATATTTCACTTAGCATTATGTGCTCAAAGTTCATCCACGTTGTAGCCTATTACAGAATGTCCTTCATTTTTAAGGCCTAATACTATTCCACTGTATGTATATACCACATTTTGCTTACCTATTCATCTATCTATAGACACTGGGGTTGCCTCCATGTTTTCAGTATTATGAATAACGCTGCTATAAACAAGTGTTTGAGTCCTTTCTTTCAATTCTTTTAACTATATACTCAGAAATGGAATTGTTGAATCATATGGTAGTTGTAGGTTTAATGTTTTTCTCTTTTCTTTTGGAGACAGGGTCTCTCTCTGTTGCCCAGATAGGAGTGCAGTGGTGAGACCACAGCTCACTGCAGCCTCAACCTCTAGGGTTCAAGCAATCCTCCCACCTTGACCTCCTGAGCAGCCTTCTGAAGAGGCAAGGGCTGAAGTTGCTGTGGACTGATATGAATATGCTGCTGGAAACTTGGGATAACTTGGATCTGTGCCACTGCTAACATTATCATGACATTATCAAGAATTCAGGGAGTGGTGGCTGATGCCTGTAATCCCAGCACTTTGGGAGGCTGAGGTGGGCGGATCACTTGAGGTCAGGAGTTCAAGACCATCCTGGCCAACATGGTGAAACCCTATAACTACCAAAAATACAAAAATTAGCTGGGTGTGGTGGCAGGTGCCTGTAATCCCAACTACTTAGGAGGCTGTGGCACAAGAATTGCTTGAACCTGGGAGGTGGAGGTTGCAGTGAGCTGAGATCTCACCACTGCACTCCAGCCTGGGCAACAGAGCAAGACTCAAAAAGTCTGGCCAGGCACGGTGGCTCATGCCTGTAATCCCAGCACTTTGGGAGGCCAAGGCAGGTGGATCACCTGAGGTCGGGAGTTTGAGATAGCCCGACCAACATGGAGAAGTGCTGTCTCTACTAAAAATACAAAATTATCCAAGCGTGGTGGTGTATGCCTGTAATCCTAGCTACTTGGGAGGCTGAGGCAAGAGAATCATGCCACTGCACTCCAGCCTGGGCAACAAGAGCAAAACTCCATCTCAAAAAAAAAAAAAAAAGTTGACTTAGGGGCATAAAGTACAGGTGCACGCCACCACAGCCAGCTAATTTTTATATTTTTTGTAGAGGTTGCCCAGGCTGGTCTCGAACTCCTGGGCTCAAGAGATCCCCTCGTAAGCGGCTGGGCGCGGTGGCTCACGCCTGTAATCCCAGCACATGGGGAGGCCAAGGTGGGCGGATCACAAGGTCAGGAGATTGAGACCATCCTGGCTAACACGGTGAAACCCCATCTCTACTAAAAATACAAAAAAATTAGCCGGGCGTGGTGGCGGGCGCCTGTAGTCCCAGCTACTCGGGAGGCTGAGGCAGGATAATGGCGTGAACCCAGGAGGTGGAGCTTGCAGTGAGCTGAGATCGCGCCACTGTACTCCAGCCTGGGCGACACAGCCAGACTCCATCTCAAAAAAAAAAAAAAAAAAAAAAAAAAAAGAGATCCCCTCGCCTCAGCCTCCTAAAGTGCTATGTTTAATTTTTTGAGGAACTACTCTAATTTTTTCCACAGTGGCTGCACCATTTTACACCCTCATCAATAGGGCATAAGAGTTCCCATTTTTTTTTTTTTTTTTTGGAGACGGAGTCTTGCTCTGTCATCCAGACTGGAGTGCAGTGGCTAATTTTTTTGTATTTTGTAGAGACAGGATTTCACCATGTTGCCCAGGCAGGTCTCGAACTCCTGAGCTCAGGCAATCTGCCTGTCTTGGCCTTCCAAAGTGTTAGGATTACAGGCATGAGCCACTGTGCCAGGCCAGGTTCCCATTTCTTTTTATCCTTGTAAACACTTGTTATTTTCTGTATTTTGTTTAATAGCTATCCTAATGGGTGAGTTGGTAATCACATTTTAGTTTTGATTTGCAAAGCACTAGCACATGAAAAAATCTTGGGCCGGGTGCAGTGGCTAACACCTGTAATCCCAACACTTTGGGAGGTCGGGCAGATCACCTGAGGTCAGGAGTTTGAGACCAGCCTGGCCAACATGGCGAATCCTCATCTCTACTAAAAATAGAAAAATTAGCCAGGCATGGTGGTGTGCACCTGTAATCCCAGCTACTCGGGAGGCTAAGGCAGAGAATTGCTTGAACCCGGGAAGCAGAGGTTGCAGTGAGCCTAGATTGTGCTGCTGCACTGCAGCCTGGGCGACACAGCCAGACTCTGTCTCAAAACAAAAAACAAACAAAAACATCTTTGGATAAATGGCTATTTAAGTCATTTACCTTTTTGATCTGGTTGTTTGCTTTCTTGTTGAGTATTAGGAATTTTCTGTATATTTTGGATATTGATCACACATCAGATACACGAATAACTTCAAATAGTGACTTTGTCTAACATCTCAGTTTTCAGAATTTCAGTATAATTGTTAAAAATAAATCAATTAGGGCCAGGTGCGGTGGCTCACACCTGTAATCCCAGCACTTTGGAAGGCCGAGGCGGGCGGATCACGAGGTCAGGAGATTGAGACCATCCTGGCTAACACAGTGAAACCCCGTCTCTACTAGAAAATACAAAAAATTAGCCAGGCGTGGTGGTGGGAACCTGTAGTCCCAGCTACTCAGGAGGCTGAGGCAGGAAAATGGTGTGAACCCAGGAGGCAGAGCTTGCAGTGAGCCGAGATTGTGCCACTGCACTCTAGCCTGGGCAACAGAGCGAGACTCTGTCTCAAAAAAAAAAAAAAAAAAATCAATTAGTTAAATGCAAATGGGGTAGACATAAAAAGACTTTTTATGTAATTTGACATCTTACCATTATGTTACTTAATTAATAGATACTTACTAAATGTCTTCATTGTTACCAGATAAGATTAAAAAACCAAAATATGGATTGTTGAACACAAATGTTTGTTCTTGGCATTTTAAATCTTATAAAAACGCTAAATAGGCCAGGTGTGGTGGCTCACGCTTGTAATCCCAGCACTTTGGGAGGCCAAGGCGGGTGGATCATGAGGTCAAGAGTTCAAGACCAGCCTTGCTAACATGGGGAAACCCCATCTCTACTAAAAATACAAAAATTAGCTGGGTATGGTGGTGGGGGCCTGTAATCCCAGCTACTCGGGAGGCTGAGGCAGAGAATTGCTTGAACCTGGGAGGCAGAGGTTGAAGTGAGCTGAGATGGCGCCACTGCACTCCAGACTGGCAGACAGAGTGAGACTCCATCTAAAAAAAAAAAAAAGGAAAAGAAGCAATAGGACAGAGAGATGTAAAGAAAGTTATTAATATGAAGATACATTTTTGGTAAGGCAAGTTAAAAGCAAAAGAGAATGACTTTGTATGAGAAAGAATTTTATGTGATAAATATTGGTCCTAAAGTGATTTTTTTTTTTTTTTTTTTTTTAAAAAGAAAGCACAGGACAAAGCGGAAAGTCAAAGCATGTTGTCAAAGGTCTGAATAAGTTGTGATAAAGTTAGTGGAGACAGAGATCTGAATTACCCCATTACCAGTGGCATATTCATACGAGACCACAGCAACTTCAGCCCATGCCTTCTCAGAAGAAAGAATTCAACTGAGGGGAAGCAGAAAAAGAGACCAAGGCAAGTTTCAGAGCACAAGTGGAAGTTTATTTTAAAAGGCTTTAGAACAGTAAAGAAAGGAAAATTCACTTGGAAGAGAGCCAAGCAGATGCCTGAAGGTCCAAGAGAGAAAAGACCAAAAAAAAAAAAAGTCTTTGGCCGGTGCAGTGGCTCACGCCTGTAATCCCAGCAGTTTGGGAGGCTGAGGAGGGTGGGTCACGAGGTCGGGAGATTGAGACCATCCTGGCCAACATGGTGAAACCCCATCTCTACTAAAAATACAAAAATTAGCTGGACGTGCTGGTGTGCACCTGTAATCCCAGCTACTTGTGAGGCTGAGGCAGGAGAATCGCTTGAACCTGGGAGGTGGAGGTTGCAGTGAGCCGAGATCACACCACTGAACTCCAGCTTGGGTGACAGAGCAAGGCTTCGTCTCGAAAAAAAAGACTTTAACCTTGATCCCATGATTCTTCCCTTAGGGTGGGCTCCCCAGTGCATAGTGCTTTCCTTACCCTTGGGAAATGAGCACACGCAGCATGTTTAGGGAGTTACATACATGCCCATCTGAGGCGTTTTTCCTTTATCTGGTGGCATGTGCCCCTGGAAGGTCATGTCACCATTTTGTCTCTTAACACACATGGCCAAGAAGCTGCTGCTCCCTGGGACTGCATTCAGTTAACACTTTTAATGTTAACAGGTGTGGACCATCAGGAGCTTGTCCCTCCTTGGAATTATCTTTTTTTTTCTTTTTGAGACGGAGTCTCACTCCATCACCCAGGCTGGAGTGCCATGGTGCAATCTCAGCTCACGGCCTCTCGGGTTCAAGTGATTCTCCTGTCTCAGCCTCCCGAGTAGCTGGGACCACAGGCATACGCCACCATGCCTGGCTAATTTTTGTATTTTTAGTAGAGACAAAGTTTCATCATGTTGGTCAGGATGGTCTTGAACTCCTGACCTCAAATGATCCGCCCGTCTTGGCCTCCCATAGTGCTAAGATTACAGGTGTGAGGCACTGCACCTGGCAGAATTATCATTTTTAAAGAGGCAATATCAAAACTGCCAAACTATTACCTGACATTCCTAGTTGGTGGGCGGAGAGCCCTCACCTGCCTTGCTCATGCCTAACTACATGTAACTATAAAATTCATTAAGATAAATTTATGCAAGAAATCTTGTGTGTGACCAAGTTGGCTATAATTAGAAGACAATTATTTGTCTAAATATTTAGCTTTGATATTAAAAATACACTAATATAAAATGGCCAGGCACGATGGCTCGTGCCTGTAATCCCAGGACTTTGGGAGGCCAAGGTAGGTGGATCACTTGAGCTCAGAATTTCAAGACCAGTCTGGGCAACATGAACCCTGTCTACAAAAAATAGAAAACTAGGCTGGGCGCTGGTGGCTCAAGCCTGTAATCCCAAGCACTTTGGGAGGCCAAGGTGGGCGGATCATGAAGTCAAGAGATCGAGACCATCCTGGCCAACATTGTGAAACCCACTCTCTACTAAAAATACAAAAATTAGTTGGGCATGGTGGTGCACGCCTGCAGTCCCAGCTACTCAGAGGCTGAGGCAGAATCGCTTGAACCCAGGAGGCGGAGGTTGCAGTAAGCTGAGATGGCGCCACTGCACTCCAGCCTGGGCAACAGTGCAACACTCTGACTCAACAACAACAACAACAACAACAACAACAACAACAACAACAACAACAAAACAACAACAACAACAACAACAACAACAACAACAACAACAACAACAAACACCAAAAAACGGAAAACAATAGCCAGGCAGCCAGGCATGGTGGCGCATGCCTATAGTCCCAGCTACTTGGGAAGCTGAGGTGGAGGATGGCTTGAGCCTGGGAGGTGGAGGTTGCAGTGAGCCAAGATTGTGCCACAATACTCCAGCCTGGGTGATAGGACCAGACCTTAACTCAAGAAAAGAAAAAGGGGGGTAAAAAGACAAATAATCCTATAGAAAAATGAGCTAACAATATGAAAACTCTTAAAGAAGCAAATCTGGGAGCAAATGAGGTTTATACTCATCAAAGAAGCATACAATTAAGTAGCATCATAGGATCTACTGCAGAGCCAGAGGATATGTTGTTCTTTTGGACCTGACTGACAACATCTATTAAAAAATTTAAAATAACATCTATCCTTTGATCTACCAGTCCCTTCCCTGTAATCTGACCCACAGAAATAAAAACAACTGAAATTGAAGGGGTGATTACATGAATTTTTATTGTAGCATCTCTTATGGTGGCAAATAAGCAAACTGTGAGTAAACAAGGGGCAGCTGAATAAATTTACAGTACACAATATTAGAGAATATGATGTTGCAATTGCTCATCTTACTCTGACCATCATAATCATTCTTTTTCCTGGGTCCAGGACCATGGCTAACTCATGGCACAAAAAGATAGTCCTCCTGGTTTGGTCTGAATTTGAGTCCTAGTTATTCTGGTGGCTTCAAGGCTACACAAGCACATGGACAAAACACTTAAAAAACATGAAAGATAGCCGGGCGCGGTGGCTCACGCTTGTAATCCCAGCACTTTGGGAGGCCAAGGATCACGAGGTCAGGAGATCGAGACCACGGTGAAACCCCGTCTCTACTAAAAAATACAAAAAATTAGCCGGGCGTGGTGGCGGGCGCCTGTAGTCCCAGCTACTCGGAGAGGCTGAGGCAGGAGAATGGCGTGAACCCGGGAGGCGGAGCTTGCAGTGAGCCGAGATTGCGCCACCGCACTCCAGCCTGGGCGACACAGCGAGACTCCGTCTCAAAAAAATAAAATGAAAGATTATTTAAGTAAAGCAAAATGAGGAATGGAGGAAGACAGTTTAGATTCATATACACATACATATATTTTATTTGGGTATATTACCTCAGAAAATCAACAACTGTCATTTTTAATCTTATCTCAAGACCAACTTTCAGAAATGCTAAGAAGTGCTATAGTAATATTAACATTATATTGAGTTTAAAAGAAATTAATATATTTAAAATCAATCTTCAGTTTTAATGCTGTATACCCATTTTCATAATCATTCAAAAATATCAGGCAGGGCACGGTGGCTCACGCCTGTAATCCCAGCACTTTGGGAGGCCAAGGCGGGCAGATCACCTGAGGTCGGGAGTTCAAGACCAGCCTGACCAACATAGAGAAACCCCATCTCTACTAAAAATACAAAATTAGCCGGGCGTGGTGGCTCACGCCTGTAATCCCAGCACTTTGGGAGGCCGAAGCGGGTGGATCACCTGAGGTCGGGAATTTGAGACCAGCCTGGCCAACATGGTGAAACTCCGTTTCTACTAAAAATACAAAATTAGCCGGGCATGGTGGCGCATACCTGTAACCCCCCTACTCAGGAGGCTGAGGCAGGAGAACCACTTGAACATGGGAGGCGGAGGTTGCAGTGAGCCAAGATCGTGCCATTGCACTGCAGCTTGGGCAACAAGAACAAAACTCCGTCTCAAAAAAAAAAAAAAAAAAAAAATCATTAGTAGCTTTCTCTGTCAATTTATTGTGGAAAGAAATCAAGTAAACAGAAATTCTCAAAAACATTTGCTTCAAATAAAAGAACATTGTTTAGGTGGAAGATCTCCTTTTTCAGCACTATCTTCCCAAGGTAACAAGGGGGTTGCAATTGACTTGGGTGTGTCTGACATAATTGAGAAAGACATTTAGTCTGCAGGTTAAAAGTGAAGATGAAATCCAGGAGTTAATGTTTTACTCAATGGCTTATAAAAAAAATTTAAGAGTGACACAGTTTTCTTATTTTAAAAGTGGCTAATTTCTAATGCTAATACTGGTCATGCAGAGTATTAAAATTTCTGATAAATGTTTTAGTAAAAACTAATTCTCTCCATGTCTGTGCATATATTATTTAATAATATGATCCTTAAATGTATGTGATCCAACCAACCTGTGGCAAATCATAACCTCTAAGATTATATACAGATTAGAACTACATACAGATTATGTAAAATTTACTCTTGTGACACATGAGTTAGTTTAATTGCATTTAAGTTGCCACCCCCATTAAAAATTATTTCATATTTTAAAGATATGATGTTAGAAATATCTTCTATAGAATATTAGTATCTGACTAGGAATGTAAGTCCATTATGTTTCATGTACAGCTTCCTCACTCCTATCTGGACTTTTTAATTTTCAGAAGTTTAAGGAAATAAATAGCACGAATGATAGAATGAACACAAATATTACCACCACCCAGAATTAACATTTCCTTATGTTTACTTAGAACGTTTCTTTTCAATAAGAAATAGATACAAAATTGAAGTATCCTTTAACTACCATGCTTGGTAACATTTCCCTTCCACCTCCTTTCTTCCTAGAGGTAACCACTCCACTTTTGGGAATTGAGTACATACATATCCTTTCAATCCATTCTTTAGTTTTACATCATTTATCCATAACCAATTCTTAGTACGAGGGCTGGTTAGTGTTGATTTTATTGAAATTCACAGAAGCATCATTACAATATGTTCATCATCTTTCTTCACTCTAATTTTTAAAATATTTCTGTTAATATATAGACTTAATTTGTCACTTAACTGCTAGAGAGTACTCTATTATGTTACTATATCACATTTTATTCATCTATTTCACAAGAGACAGCATTTGTTTCCAAAATTCTGGCTACTATAACTCATGGTGCAATGAATTGTACAGCTACACACCAGTACATGACTCCCTGTGTTCATGTTTCTTGGGTATATGCATATATATAGTAGTTCCCCCTTATCCACAGCTTTGCTTTCCATGGTTTCAGTTACCTGTGGTCACCACAGTTCATAAATAGTTGAGAACAGTACAATTAGGTATTCTGAGAGAAAGATCATATTCACATAACTTTTATGATTACAGTATATTGTTATAATGTTCCATATTATGTTTATTATTGTTTTAAATCTCTTGCTGTGTCTAATCTGTAAACTAAATTTTATCATAGGTATGTATATATAAGAAAAAAACATAGACATAGAGTTTGGTCCTATCTGGGTTTCAGGTATCCACTGGGGGTCTTAGAGTCCATCCCTTGCAGAAAATAGGGGACTACCATACTGAAGAGTGGAACTACTGGGTATTCTGGAATGTTTTAGAAATTCTTCCCTGCCCTAAGGTTTTAAAAACATCTTCTTATAACACTGTTATATTATTAAGTATTGCTTTTTGCATTTTAGTCTTCGGTACTTCAAGAATTCATAATAAAAATATTTTATCATAGGATGATGGGAGAGATTATTTTTCCATATGAAGAGTCAATTAATTTTTAAATAATCCATGATTTCCCCACCAATCTGGGATACCATCTCTATCAATTACCAATTCCCCATATATTCATGCACATATTTCTGAATTCAATATTCTGTCTCAGTCTGTTTTATGACTGCTTCAACAACAAATAATTTTGATAATTCTAGTTTTACAAGTCATATATGTAGCAAAACATCACAAAAATGATAATTTTGTCTCTTAATTTCAAATCCTCATACGTCTCATATCTATTTCTTATGCATCTGTAGGCCTTCCAGGAACACATTAAGTAGCGTCCATGACTAGATCCTAACTTTAACGAGAATACTCCTAGAAGTACAGCATCGATAATGCTTGTTGTGGGAGTTTTGGGGGTACGGGTTTTCTTTATACTATAATACTTATTAAACATCATAGTATTTAAGTTTTGAATTGCTGCTGAAGGACTTCCCACATTCATGTCACTTTAATGTAAAATGAATTTTCCAATACACTATTAAGTGTAAAATCTGCTGAACGTTTTGCTAAATCCAAGGCATTCATAGAGAACTTTAATGAGTATGAATTCTCTGGTGTCTAATGTGATGTGACTTTTGGCTGAAAGCTTTCCCACATTCACTACACTGATAGGGTTTTTCACCAGTATGGATTCTCATGTGCAGAGCAAGGGTTGAGAACTGAGAAAAGGCTTTCCCACATTCATTACAACCATAGGGTTTCTCACCTGTATGGCTTCTCATATGCACAGTAAGAGATGAGCTTTGACAGAAGGCTTTCCCACAGACCTTACACTCATAAGGCTTATCACCCGTATGAATTCTCACATGTACAATAAGTGACGTGATTCGAGAGAAGGCTTTTCCACATTTATTACATTCATAGGGTTTCTCTCCTGTATGAATATTGTGATGTTTAATGAGGTATTGCTTCTGCCTGAAGATTGTTCCACATTCATTACATTTGTAGGGTTTCTCTCCAATATGAATTTTCTCATGCTCAGTGAGATTTGATTTGCCACTAAAGGCTTTCCCACATTCCTTACATGTATAAGGTTTCTCTCCTGTGTGACTTCTCTGGTGTCTAATGAGGCTTGACTTCTGAATGAAAGCTTTCCCACACCCTTTACATTCATAAGGTTTCTCTCCAGTATGGATTCTCTGATGTATAATGAGGTTTTCCTTCTGGCTAAAAGCTTTTCCACACTCACTACATTTAAAGGGCTTCTTTCCAGTATGGATGTTCTGATGTTTAATGAGGTATTGCTTCTGGCTGAAGGCTCTTCCACACTGATTACATTCAAATGGTTTTTTCCCAGTATGAATTTTCTCATGCTCAGTGAGATATGCTTTGCCGTTAAAGGCTTTCCCACATTCCTTACAAGCATAGGGTTTGGTTCCTGTATGATTTTTCTGGTGTCTGATGATGGTTGGCATCTGAATAGAAACTTTTTCACATTCATAAGGTTTCTCTCCAGTGTGATGTTTCTGATGAGAAAGGAAGTTTTCCTTCTGGCTGAAGGCTTTTCCACATTTATTACATTTGTATGCCTTCTTTCCTGTGTGACTTCTAAGGTGTAGAGTAAGGGATGAAACTCGAGAGCACACTTTACCACATTCAGTGCA
This sequence comes from Hylobates moloch, assembly GCF_009828535.3. Lineage (NCBI taxonomy): Eukaryota > Metazoa > Chordata > Mammalia > Primates > Hylobatidae > Hylobates > Hylobates moloch. The sequence continues at coordinate 64,752,928 of NW_026652287.1, forward strand.
TTCATGAGATTTCTCTCCAGTATGCATTTTCTTATGCTCTATGAGGTTTTGCTTTAGGCTAAAGGTTTTTCTACATTCATTACATTCATAAGGTTTCTCTCCAGTATGACTTTGATCATGCTGAAGGAGATCTGATTCATGCTGAAGACTTTCCAACATGCCTATCATGCATGTGAATTTAATCAGGAGACTTCCCTCGTAATAAGGATGAAAGCTTTCCCACATTCACTAAATTCATATGGTGTATTTTCAATATTAATTCTCGGGTATCTAATGAAGTTAAATTTATGATGGAAGACTTTTCTCACATTGATTACCCTGAGATGAGATGATTACAAAAAGGGATAAAATGTAATATTCTCTTTATATTCTTAATGGTTCTTATACAGCTTCTCTCATATTTAGGTATAAATTGTGTGTAAATTATGTTTCAAACTCTTTTAAACTGGGTCCCATACACAGAAGGGTAGTCTTGAAGAATCAGTGACTGTGTTCAGAGGAAATACTTTATTTCCTAAATTTTCCCTCAGTCCGTATTTTCACAGAGAAAGATGAGACTTAACTTACAAGTCTTTCATGTTGTGTCTTTATCTGTTTATAAACTTCCCAGGCTTCTTCTAAAAGGAAGTACAAAAAAATCATCATTGAAAAAGAGTTAATATAATATATAGTGCCTAGCATGTAATAAGCATCCAATAAATTAGGTTATCATTATCATCAACATAACATCACTAACACTTTTGAAGTTTCCCAATATTAATATAATTTCAGAAATGTGTTACTATAAAATAGATTCTTTTTTTTTCCTGAGACGGAATTTCGCTCTTGTTGCCCAGGCTGGAGGGCAATGGTGTGATTTTGGCTCACCACAACCTCTGCCTTTTGGGTTCCAGCAATTCTCCTGCCTCAGCCTCCCGAGTAGCTGGGATTACAGGAGCCCGCCACCATGCCTGGCTAATTTTTGTATTTTTAGTAGAGACGAGGTTTCTCCATGTGGGCCAGGCCGGTCTTGAACTCCCGACTTCGGGTGATCCACCCGCCTCAGCCTCCCAAAGTGCTGGGATTACAGACATGAGCCACTGTGCACGGCTGTAAAATAGATTCTTTATCCAAGCCTAGTCTCATTATAAAATAAAGTTCAAATACAAATAACATTCCCAGGTATGTGTAATTTTAACTGCTTTTAAATGTAATGCAGCACACTTCATAAATCAGTAAAATGAGAGAAAACAAGGCTAGGTATGGTGGTTCACACCTATAATCCCAGCACTTTGGAAGGGTGAGGCAGGAAAATTGCTTGAGGCCAGGAGTTTGAGAGCAGCCTTGGTAACATAGCGAGACTCCCATCTCTATAAAAAATTTAAAAACTAGCCAGGCATGGTGCCTATAGTCCTAGCTATTAAGGAGACTGAGGTGGGCAGAATGCTTAAGCCCAGGATTTCAGGGCTGCAATAAGCTATGATTGTGCCAGTGTCTGGGTGACAGTGCAAGACTCAATCTTTTATTTTATTTTTTTGAGTCGGAGTCTTGCTCTGTCACCCAGGCTGGAGTGCAGTGGCACGATCTTGGCTCACTGCAAGCTCTGCCTCCTGGATTCACGCCATTCTCCTGCCTCAGCCTCCCGAATAGCTGGGACTACAGGCACCCACCACCATGCCCTGCTAATTTTTTGCATTTTTAGTAGAGACGGGATTTCACCATGTTGGCCAGGATGGTCTTGATTCCTGACCTTGTGATCTGCCCGCCTTGGCCTCCCAACGTGCTGGGATTACAGGCGTGAGCCACCGCACCCAGCTGACTCGGTCTTTAAAACATAAAGAATAGGTGAGAAACAGGATGAAAGGACAAATACTTAAAAGACTGGGAGTGCATAGGAAGACAGGGCAAAAATAAAATGAACAGAAAAGTTTAAATAAGGTGCTTATTTCTATGTCTTCCCGCAACACCATTAAAATGACAATAAAAGGGTGAAGAGGGACACATAAGAACTAAAAGGTTAAGAAGATATCAGTGGACAAAAAGTATTAGGAGGACTAGGGATAGTGGCTCATTCCTCTAATCCCAGCAGTTTGGGAGGCCAAGGCAGGAGGACTGCTTGAGGCCAGGAGTTTGAGATAAGCCTAAGCAGTACAGCAAGGCTTTATCTCTACAAAAATTTAAAAAATTAGGTAGGTGCGGTAGCATACACCTGTAGTCTTAGTTACTTGGGAGGTTGAAGTAGGAGGATCGCTTGAGCCCAGGAGTTAGAGGCTACAGTATGCTATGATCATGCCATTGTAATCCAGCCTGGGTGACAGAGTATGACCTTGTCTCTAAAAAAAAAAAAGTATTAGGAAATTTTGGAAAGAAAGTAAATAGAGAACTGTAAATTAACAGCAGAACTGAGTGGTTTAAAGAAAAGCCAGCAGATGTGGGTGCCACCTTCACAGGTCTGTAACACAGATATTAACAGGCTCTATTAGTGGAGAAACTGGGCAAGAGTGGAAGGCAGGGCTTACAAAATGACTGTGAAAGGACCAGCTAATGCCCTGAACTCTCCTAGCTGGACAGAAATGTGAAGTTTATCATCCAGACAAAACGAAGAGGCTCCAAATTTAGTGATGACCAGCAAAGTAATGAGAGCATCCTAGTAAGAGAAGAATGAGTAAAAGTTTATACGTGTAACACAGGCTCTTCTACTGTTAGATTCCGAGAATGCTGGTGGTTGCTAGGTGTCAGATGATGGAATAATTATTTTCTTTTTTCTTTCTTTTTTTTTTTTTTGGGACGGAGTCTCGCTCTGTTGCCCAGGCTGGAGTGCAGTGGCATGATCTCACTGTAACCTCTGCCTCCCGGGTTGAAGGGATTCTCCTGCATCAGCTGCCCGAGTAGCTGGGATTACAGGCGCCTGCCACCGCGCCCGGCTAATTTTTTTATTTTTAGTTAGAGACGGGGCTTCGCCATGTTGGCCAGGCTGGTCTTGAACTCCTGATCTCATGATCCACCCGCCTTGGCCTCCCAAAGTGCTGGGAATACAGGCATGAGCCACTGCGCCCGGCCCGGAACAATTATTTTCTGAAAAAATGAGAAGACCATGAGAACACCTACAGATGCTAACATTTGGAATCATCTAACGAAACACATCTATATTACTGATTGATGCACAGTGAAAACCACCATTTTACAAGCCCCGCTTATGTACACAAATTAATGTAGAGCTAAAGATCAGAAAACATTTGATGAAAGCCCTAACATCAAAGCCAGATCAAACAAAATACAAGGTAAACAGCAGAAAAACTCACCCATATAACACTACAATTAATATCATGGAAAGTTAGGAGATTACTGTTATCACTGCAATGAAATATTAACAGTGTTCTATAAAGAGGTGTTTTTAGAAATAAACAATATTAAATTGATCTTAAAAATTCAGTATGTTGGGGAAAGAAAGTCTAGAAAATCTCCTAGAATAAAAAAAGGAAGAATGGAAGAAGGGAGAAAGAAAGAGTGTAATGACTGGAACATTAGTGGGTTAGTGGAAGAATCTAGAAGGTCCAACAACTACTAAAGAAGTTCCAAAGAAAGTATGAAGAAAAATGAATACAGGACATTTTCAAAGAGCTAATAAAGAACACTTCCCAGAATTACAAATCATGAGTCTACATACTTAACAGGCCCATTGAGTACAACGAACATTCCATTTAAAAAGATCCCAGAGAAAGCACATCAATACAAAATTTCAGCTAGGGATAAAAAGAGGATCCTAGTTTGAGACCAGCCTGTGCAACACAGTGTGATCTTGTCTCTACTAAAAATAAAAAAGATTATCTGGGTGTGGTGGCATATACCTGTACTCCCTCCTACTTGGGGAGGCTGAGATGGTAGGATGGCTTGAGCCCAGGAGAGTGAGCTACGATTACGCTACTGAACTCCAGCTTGGGCAAGAGTGAGACCTTGTCTTAAAAAAAAAAAAAAAAAAAAAAAAAAATCCTAAATGTTCCAAAACATTATTTATCATTTAAAAGGAAATAAAAGACATACCACATCGAAAAGGCATCAGATTGCAAGACAATGGATAATCCTAACCATAAGTTACTTCCAACCTAGACTTCTAGGTTTTACAGTTCTGTTTGAAAGCTTGGGAAGAATCAAAACGCAAAAATGGGAAACTAAGCAAACAAAACAAAGAAGCGAATATTAATTAAAAGAAAAGCAAAAGGTTACACAAGAAATCAAACAGAATCATAGCAAATCATTTGGTTTACCAGTCTACAATGCTTACGTTATAGTTATGTAAATGCTTACAAAGGCTTTAATAAAAAAGCAGTGATCTTACTAGTATCAGAAGTCAGAAGGGGAAGTATGGGTATAACATACTGGGGGTAACATTTCAGAACCCCGTTAGTAACCGAGAAAACAACCACTCTCAACCTCTGAATTCAAATCCATAAAATACAATATAAAGAAAAATGTATACACATTTATAACATATTTTATTAATCAGTTTATCCTATATCTTGAAAATAGATTATAAACCACCTTTTTAAATGCCCAAAGAACATTCTCAAAATCAGCCCATATAGTAGCCTATTCCACAAAGTAGTAAAGGATGGACAAAATACTCTGACCAAAAAAACAAAAAACCCAACACATAGAAATGACAAACAAAAACAAAACCTTTCACTTGTAAATTTCAAAATCTATTGGTTTGAACAAAACCTTTGGCCAGGGAAAATTAACGCTTGGAGAATGAAGTTTTAGCATAAAAGCTTACATCATTTTAAAAGAAGTAATAAAATAAGCACTCAAAGTAATTAACATAAGAAAAAGTAAATATAAGAAAAACAGACTGGGTGCGGTGACTCACGCCTGTAATCCCAGCACTTTGGGAGGCTGAGGTGTGCAGATCACTTGAGGTTAGGAGTTCGAGACCAGCCTGGCCAACATGGTGAAACCCCATCTCTACTAAAAATACAAAATTAGCTGGGTGTGGTGGTGTGTGCCTGTAATCCCAGCTACTCGGGAGGCTGAGGCAGGAGAATTGCTTGAACCCGGGAGAAGGAAGTTGCAGTGAGCCAATATTGTGCCACTGCACTCCAGCCTGGGCAACAGAGTAAGACTCTGTCTCAAAAAAAAAAGAAAAGAAAAGAAAAACAGAAAATTAGTAAAAATAGGAAAAAGAAATTAATGTATTACAAACAGAAAAAGAGAAATAATAAATTCATGAGTGGATTCTTAGGGAAAAACTTAAAAGAAGTAAGAGTAAAAAAGAAAAAGATATTTGGAAATAACTATAGATAGAAAATCTGGACAGTACAGACTATTTTGTTAAACCCCATGCAAATAGAAAACTTAGCAAGTATAACCTATGCAAACTGAAACCAGAAAAGACAGAAAACCTAAACAGAAACATAAACATAGTACAAAATAGGGCTGTGTGTGTGGTGGCTCACGCCTGTAATCCCAGAACTTTAGAAGGCTGAGGCAGGTGGATCATTTGAGCCCAGCAGTTCAAGACCAGCCTGGGCGGCCAGGCACGGTGGCTCACGCCTGTAATCCCAGCACTTTGGGAGGCCAAGGCAGGCAGATCACAAGGTCAGGAGATCGAGACCACTCTGGCTAACACGGTGAAACCCCGTCTGTACTAAAAATACAAAAACAAAAAAAATTAGCTAGGTGTGGTGGCGGGTGCCTGTAGTCCCAGCTACTCGGGAGGCTGAGGCAGAAGAATTACTTGAACCTGGGAGGCAGAGGTTGCAGTGAGCCAAGATAGCCCCACTGCACACCAGCCTGGGTGACAGAGCGAGATTCCGTCTCAAAAAAAAAAAAAAAAGACCAGCCTGGCCAACACTGTGAGACCCTGTCTCTACAAACAATTTAAAAATTAGGTGGGTGTACTGGCAGGCGCCTGTAGTCCCAGCTGCTCACAAGGTTGAGATGGGAGGATTACTTAAGTCAGGAGTTCAAGGCTGCAGTGAGCTGTGATCATGTCACTGCACTCCAGCCTGGGAGACACAGTAAGACCTTGTCTCAAAAAAAAAAAAAAAAAAAAAAAGAAAGAAAGAAGAAAAAGGAAAAAATAGAGCTCTTGCTCCTTAAAGCCCAAGGCATGGATGGCTTAGCATGTGAATTTTACCAAACTTTGATTAGATAATGGTATTATTTAAGTTTTCCAATTACTTTTTAAAAATTCATGAAAATTGGTATGATGCATAACAGATCAGGACTTATGCTACTATATTCCAAACAATCCAAAAGAAAATTAAAAATTACATCTCCTTTGTAATTAAAACCCTAATCCTTCACACACTTATCAGAATTGAATTTTTAACACTGTAAATGACAATGCTGAACTGAACTAGAAAACATAATCAGAATAACAAGTAAAATGGTTCTTTCAACACTTATCCCATGGTTTAAAAAACATTCTCAGGACCGGGCGCAGTAGCACATGCCTGTAATCCCAGCACTTGGGGAGGATGAAGCAGGCAGATCACTTGAAGTCAGGAGTTTGAGACCAGTCTGGCCAACATGGTGAAACTCTGTCTCTACTAAAAATACAAAAATTAGCCAGGCATGGTGGTGGGCACCTGTAAATTCCAGCTACTCAGGAGGCTGAGGCAAAAGAATCGCTTGAACCTGGGAGGCAGAGGTTGCAGTGAGCCAAGATTGTGCCACTGCACTCCAGCCTGGGTGATACAGCAAGACTCTGTCTCAAAAAATAAAATAAGGCTGGGTGTGGTGGCTCACGCCTGTAATCCCAGCACTTTGGGAGGCGGAGGCAGGCAGATCACAAGGTCAGGAGTTTGAGACCAGTCTGGCCAACATGGTGAAACCCCGTCTCTACTAAAAATACAAAAAATTAGCTAGGCATGGTGGTGGGCGCCTGTAATCCCAGCTACTTGGGAGGATGAGGCAGCAGAATCACTTGAACCTGGGAGGCAGAGCTTGCAGTGAGCCAAGATCGCACCACTGCACTCCAGCCCAGGTGACAGTGTGAGACTCCATTTCAAATAAATAAAAAAATAAAATAAAATAAAATAAAATAAAAAATGCTTTCAAAATATAAGTCAAAATGCTGTAATGGCAAGCAAACTCTTAATTGTATTATGTGTAAATAGTGACCTGTTAAAACAAGGGTTGGCGCCAGGCTCGGTGGCTCACGCCTGTAATCCCAGCACTTCGGGAGGCCAACGCGAGTGGATCACCTGAGGTCAGGAGTTCAAGACCAGCCTGGCCAACATAGTGAAACCGTGCCTCTACTAGAAATACAAAAAATTGGCTGGGCATGGTGACATGTTCCTGTAGTGCCAGCTACACAGGAGGTGGAGGCAGGAGAATCGCTTGAACCTGGGAGGTGGAGGTTGTAGTGAGCCGAGATCACACCATTGCACTCTGGCCTGGGCAACAAGAGCGAAACTCCATCTCGAAAAATAAATAAATAAAATAAAAAACAAAAACAAGAACAAAAACACCACAAGGTTGGCAAACTAAAAGAGTTTTTGGAACATGGCCATGTTTATTTATTTTCTGGTCCATGATTACTTTCACAGAATAATGCTTGAGTTGAGTAGCTGCAATGGAGACCCTGTAGCCTACAAAGACTTAAATATTAACCATCTGGCCCTTTACAGAAAAAGCTTGCTGAACTCCTGTCCTAGAGTAGCAATTCCTCCATCTTCTATCTGGCTGAAACCAGGGTGCATTGTTGATCCAGCTCCAACCACAACCAGATAATAAAGAGAGAACCTGGGAGGAATCCATATCCTTCAGGGACCATAAGCACCAAAGTTAGCATGCAAATATTGACTATTCACCACATGAGTGTTATGTGACTAAGAAATCAATTCCTATATTCCTTAAACTGGCATTTTGAGGTTTATTATAGTCACTTAGCTTTACTGTGATTAGTACACTTTTTATTGCTTTATATATCATGAATCTGAGATGCCTAACAAATACTAATCACCAGCCTGGACCTCTCTCCTCCACAATCAATTCAAATATCCAGCTGACTACTCAACATTTCCACTTGGATGTCTAATAGTGATCTAACTTACCCTGCCCCTATTCAAACTCTTGCTCCAGCTCCCAAACCAACTCCTCTCAAATTCTTCTCATCTCTTTAAATAGCAATCTCATTCTCCTTGTTGCTCAAACGATACTTCTCTTTCAGTCAGATTACACACTTTTTACAACCTCGTAGCTTACTGGCTATTTTGGACAATCCTCACTGTGACCACCAAGGTCTAAGCCACATGTCTTGCCTGGATTATTTAACAGCCTCCTTACCAGTCTTGCTACTTTAGCTTTCACCTCTTTACACTTCTCAACACAGCAGCAACAGTAATCTTGTCACAGTCAAATCATGTCACTGCTCTACTTGAAAGCCTTTTTGTATCCTCATAAAAACATTTAGAAGCATACAGCAGACACTGTTAACAGTGGCTGCTTCTGGGAAACAGGGGATTGAGGGCCAGGAATGAAGAGACATATCCGATTGTTTTAATTTTCTATCAAGTATACATATTAAATTTTGACAATAGTATTATTTCTTTTTTTTTTTTTGAGATGGGAGTCTCACTCTGTCACCCAGGCTGGAGTGCAGTGGTGCGATCTCGGCTCACTGCAACCTCCGCCTCCTGGATTCAAGTGATTCTCCTGCCTCAGGCTCCTGAGTAGCAGGGATTACAGGCATGCACCACCTCGCCAGGCTAATTTTTGTATTTTTAGTAGAGATGGGATTTCACCATGTTGGTCAGGCTGGTCTCGAACTCCTGACCTCATGATCCGCCTGCCACGGCAGAATTAAGTGCTGGAATTACAGGCATGCGCCACCATGGCCGGCCATTATTATTTCTTTTTAAAATTAACAGGGAAATGAACTAATAGGAAGTCAGCACTAATCCCCAAGCCTGTAATATTGTTAAAAAGCAGGAGGTGACACAGTGTTGGCCTATGATGGCTGGAGGTAGGAAGACAATAGAAAACAAGAGTAGGGAAGTAAAATTCAATTCTGAGGAATATAACAATGGAAGGAGAAAGAATGATAGAAAGTTAAAACGTAAAGAAAAGAATCTACTTGCTAGTTTTTGAAAGTTTTTTTATTGATACATAATAGTTGCACATAGAATGATTAATTTTTTTCATTTATTATTATTATTATTATTATTTTAGACAGAGTCTCACTCTGTTGCCCAGGCTGGAGTGCAGTGGCACAATCTCAGCTCACTGCAAGTTCCACCTCACAGGTTCACGCCATTCTCCCGCCTCAGCCTCCTGAGTAGCTGGAACTACAGGCGGCCGCCACCACGCCCGGCTAATTTTGTTTTTGTATTTTTAGTAGAGACAGGGTTTCACTGTGTTAGCCAGGGTGGTCTTGATCTCCTGACCTCGTGATCTGCTGGCCTTGGCCTCCCAAAGTGCTGGGATTACAGGCGTGAGCCACCACACCTGGCCAGAATGATTACATTTTAAAGAAAATAACTTACATGCTAGTTTTTGAAAGCTAACAGATCTATGAAGGACTAAATGCTTAAGGAAATGCATCTAGGCATACAGGGAAAAGTGAAAAATGGAGAATGTTAGTGAAAGGAAGAAAAGTGAAATTGAGGCTGTAAAAAAATCACAACATTGAGGCTGCAAATGATGTAGAATTACTGGCATCCAGAATAGATTTTAGAAGAGCAATCAGTCCTCTAGAATCTGATAAAAGGGATACATAGATTCAGGAAGACAGTCTGGAAATGTCATTTAGGTATCTAAAGAATTCCCAGCAACAGTCACACTAAAAGACAAAGGCTAGTATGAAAATCTCAAAAAAAAACCAAAAACCCCACAACTCAGAGGCTGCAAATTCTCACTGAATAACTGCAATAAGTCTTTATCTCATTCATACCTACCAGGTTCTTGCTTACTCACACAAAGAGAACCTTGTTTACATTTCTTTCTCAATCATCTGTTGCTGTTCTTGTTTTAAGTGCTGACTTTAAACTTGTGAGCAGAAAAATGACACTGGACTTGGATGTTATGGTTGGGGAACAAAGCAGCATCCCAAAATTCAGGGAGAGCCCTTAGAACTCTAAGAGGTTTTGCAGCTCCTGAGGATGTACAAGGAAGCGGGCCTGTGAAAAAGAACAAAGTAATGATGACTCTTTGGCTTTGGCCTACATGTGAGCAAATGGAAAAAGAGTATTTGTACATAGCTTCTTAGGCCAGATCCATTATGCCATTCAAAAGCTCTACACATTTCAATGGCCGGGCACGGAAGCTCACGTCTGTAATCTTGGCACTTTGGGAGGCCGAGGCGGGCAGATCACTTGAGGTTAGGAGTTCAAGACCTGCCTGGCCAACATGGTGAAACTCTGTCTCTACTAAAAATACAAAAATTAGCCAGGCATGGTGGTGGGCACCTGTAATCCCAGCTACTCAGGAGGCTGAGGCAGGAGAATCACTTGAGGCCAGGAGGCAGAGGTTGCAGTAAGCCAAGATCACGCCACTATACTCCAGCCTAAGCGACAGTGGAGACTCCGTCTCAAGGAAGGAAAAAAAAAGCTCTAAACATTTCAAAAATGAGAAACAGAAGGGACCTTATTTTCAGAATTTAGGTTACACAGAGAAACTATGAGAGACTAAGATGCCAGAGTTATCCACAATCACAACCTGTGCAGGTTCCTTCAAGCAGGTGTCACTTGTGACCTTGCTCCTGACTGAAGTCACATTTTTGAATATAATTTTTCCTCATAACACTTTTCTCATAAATATGAAGTAACCAATCTTGAGTGATATGGAAAAAATACAGGAAATTATTCTGATGGCATTTATAGGTCAGAGCTCTAAAAAATTTAGAGGACTAGTATTTTACTTAACTAGGAGAAGTTAAATATAATAAGTGTCCTATAATAATAGTTTTCCCTTGATATCACAGGAGATTGGTTCCAGGATCACTGTGGATACCAAAATCTGCAGATGCTCAAGTCCCTTATACTTTAAATATAAAGCCAGGCACGGTGGCTCACGCATGTAATCCCAGCACTTTTGGAGGCTGAGGCAGGTGGACCACCTGAGGTCAGGAGTTCGAAACCAGGCTGGCCAAGATGGTGAAACCCTGTCTCTACTAAAAATACAAAAATTAGCTGGGCGTGGTGGCTCACACCTGTACCCCAGCTACTTGGGAAGCTGAGGCAGGAGAATCGCTTGAACCCAGGAGGTAGAGGTTGCAGTGAGCAGAGATTGTACCACTGCACTCCAGCCTGGGTGACAGAGTGACTCCATCTCAAAAAAATAAAAATAAAGTGAATGGGGCTGGGCGCGGTGGCTCACGCTTGTAATCCCAGCACTTTGGGAGGCCGAGGCGGGCGGATCACGAGGTCAGGAGATCGAGACCACGATGAAACCTCGTCTCTACTAAAAAATACAAAAAATTAGCCAGGCGTGGTGGTGGGCGCCTGTAGTCTCAGCTACTCGGAGAGGCTGAGGCAGGAGAATGGCGTGAACCCGGGAGGCGGAGCTTGCAGTGAGCCGAGATTGCGCCACTGCACTCCAGCCTGGGCGACAGAGCGAGACTCCGTCTCAAAAAAAAAAAAAAAAAAGTGAAAGGAAGTATACTTACATATAACCTATGCACATCCTCCCATATACTTTAAAATTATCTCCAGATTACTTATCATACCTAATACAATGTAAATGTCTGGTAAATAGTTGTTATACTGTATTGTTTAGGGAATCATGACAAGAAAAAAATCTGTACATGTACAGTACAGACACAACCATCGCAAGCTTAACAACAGTTATGATTCATGTTTGTTGAATCCGTGGAAGCAGAGCCTACAGACACAGAGGGCTGACTGTATGTTCATTCACTGATTCAGCAAACATATACATTTATGATTATGTGTGCTGAGAAACCTTAGTTTACAATTTGTAATGGGATATAACAAATGAAAGGATCAAACTTACTCAGAAGCCTTCTCTAAGATTTAAGAGCCTTAGAACATGGCTAGACAGTGCTATGAATTGCTGAAACAGGTACAGAGGGAAATAGATGGAGGCGGACTGCAGGAAGGAGCTCTTTAGACATAAAGAGCTTGAAGTTCCCTTGCAACTTCCAGGTGGACTGCACATTGGGCAATTAGATAATATGGATTAGGAGCTCAGGACAAGCCTCCAGCAGAAACAGACATTTATTAGTCATCTGTATTAGATGAAGCCATGGCAGTGTAATGTTGTTGCTGATAGGAGTACTTAGAGGTGAAAAGATGATCAAGGCCAGAAACTTAGAAACACCAATAGTTAGGGGTTAAAGCAGAAACTAAGTCCTGTCTTCTTTGTATCTTTTACTTTTTCTGTATATTTCAAAACTATTAACCCTGTTACTTTTTTATTTTATTGAAAAATATGTTAAGAATAAGTGTGACAAGATACTTGAAGATAGAATACTTCTATCTTTGTGTATAGAAGAAAAAATTTCCCCATATTTACAAAAGGCCGGGGAAACCCTGATTAAATTAGGAGTCAGATTGCTGCCCTCATTGACGAACTAAGAGTTTCTTGACCTCTGCGCTAAAGGCAGGACAAGTAGCTTCCCAATTCTGTGCCGTCTGCACTATTGGAAACTACCTCTTAAAGATATTCCTTAGTTCAGGGTTTCTCCAAGCAACTGCACCAAAGTTTCTCCAAAGTATTAAGAAAAGTCAATGCCTACTGGGTGTACAGGCATCCAGTAACAAGTTTTTCGGAAATCTTTCCTCTTTAAAAAAATAGTGGAAAGGTAATGCTGATTTTGTTTTCTACTCCACAGTAGGTCTGCTTTTATATAAAAAAATCACGTTTAAAATTACTTATCCGCTCAATTCCTTAGCCTTTTCCGTTTCCTATTTTCCAGAAAACGCATCTTTATTATTTTAGAAATGAGAAAAGTGAGGCTTAGGTTACTACCTCACAAAGCCATCCGTCCATCCTCACAAACTTGGAACCAGTTTCTCACTAACTCTGCACCCTCAACACCCCCTCACACTCTCGGTCACCCACCCGCGAACCCACCCATACTGTACCCCTGCCTCCAGCCACACAAGCTCGGATCACCGCACATCACAGAAGGCGATTCCTCCCCTCCATGCTCCTAGCCCCGTTGCAGGCACTGCAAATCCTCCCTTCCAGCGTCCCTGGCCCGTTTCAGTGTCCAGAAACCCAAGTCCCACAGGGCCGAAACCCAACTCACCAACAGACAAAGACGACCATGGCGAGTCGGAGATTCCGCGCCTGCGCAGTCCTTCGGCGGGCAGCGCTCCCAGAGGTCCCCTGGGCTGGGCCAGGCCCCGGCTCAGAACCGGACGGAATCGACAGATCTTGGCCCGTCCTCCGTGCCACTCTTTTGAGAGTAGACTACATTTCCCAGAAGGTTCAGCAGTTCGAGTCAGCTTTTCGCGCGAACTTTTCCTCCGCCGGAGCTTATGGGACTGTCTCCCTGGCCGGGGCAGGGGTGTAAGGCCTTAGTCTTAGTTTACTCTATCCCTGGGATTGGGTAGTGGTGTGCCACAGATGTAACATCAGCTTAAACACGCTGTGCTGACTTTATGTAACAGCCACGGTGCGATACTAAGCCAGGACACCCAGGAGACTCTCAGACACGGTTCGGGAATGAAGGTAATCCCTTTGGCTGGGCTCCAGCCAGGCGCCATCTTGCTCATCGCGGGCGTGGCGCTGAACTACATTTCCCAGAAGGCGCCGCGCCCTCGGCCCCTCCCCTCGCGACTTCCGCGGCTCCTTGGAGAACCGCACGCGACCCAGGTGCTGGGCTGAGAGGGTCGGCTCGGAGACTACTGGATCCGGAGGAGGTTGGAGGTGAAGCGTCTGGAATCCGGTGTGGAGGTTGAGACTGAGTATTAAGTCTGTTCAGGCGGAACGGGCCGAGGAAGGGCGGTTGTGAAATTGTGATTTTGTGACTGTATGTCCTAGCACAGTGTGTGTGTGTGATTGTGATTGTGTGTGACACCTTGTGTACGGATGTGGGGAGGACTCTGCGGGTTTCCCGTGAGTCCCTATGTTAGGACTGTTAATGTATGACTGTGTAACGCTGTGTGAGGGTGTGGGTTAGCTGTGACTGTGTGCCCGCGGTGGGTGTGTGATTGTGACTCTGTGACCATATATATGTTCGTCTGTGTGCTATAGGGAGCTTTGTACTTGTGTAGTTGTGACTGTGTGTCCTTGTGTGGGAGTATGGAGGGTGGGTGCTTGTGACTTTGTGTCCAGTGGTGGGTGTGTGACTGTGAAGCACTGGGTGTGCGTGGAGTTGAGACTGTGTTTGTGTGTCTTTGACCAAATGTCACACATAGCCATATGTGAGAGCAGAAGACAGCTCGGCCCCGTGATAGTAAAGGGGATTTTTCTATGACACTGAGTTTTGAGTTGGAAGCCCCAGTTTCCTCTGATAGCCCTCCCACGGCGGGGGAGGGGAACGCAGAGTAAGCTCTGGCCTTGTCATTTGGGCCCCAGCGGAGGTGTATTGTCTCCCTTCTCACTTCTGTCCTCCACGAGAGGTTCCCCAGAGGAGAGGAAATAATGGTTGTGATATCTAAAAGCCATGTTTAAGGCGCCTTGAAGTTTTCCCTTTGTTCCTGAAATGCTTTATTTTTCCAAGACCTGATTTTTTTTTTTTTTTTTGAGATGGAGTCTCGCACTGGCGCCCGGGCTGGTGTGCAGTGGCGCGATCTCGGCTCACTGCAACCTCCGCCTCCCAGGTTCAAGCGATTCTCCTTCCTCAGCCTACCGAGTAGCTAGGATTACAGGTGCCGGCCACCACACCCGGCTAATTTTTTTTTGTTGTATTTTTAGTAGAGACGGGGCTTCAGTATGTTGGCCAGGCTAGTCTCGAACTCCTAACCTCGTGATCCGTCCACCTCGGCCTTCCAAAGTGCTGGGATTACAGGCATGAGCCACTGCGCCCGGCTGATTTTTTTTTTTCTTAGCAAATGCCTAAAAGGACTTACCAAGTAAGCTGGAATCTTCTGTTTCTCTTTGGAAATATGTTCCTAATTTTCTCTTATTATAGCAAATGGTTCAGTTTATCATGTATGCTTAGTTTGGTTTTACTTATATACATATGTAGATATATGTGCATATACATACAAATACATACACATTTGTATATGCACATATTGAAATGTATCTCATTTTAAGTGATATTTTAACTCCTACATAATTGAAAGCTATTTGAGAATATATTAAATCGTAGATACTGTTGTTTTGCCACATGTGTGGCTAACCCAATATCCATTCCCTTCTTTATTGCTATAAAAGTCCTGATCTTGTTTGTTTGCTCTGCTTAAAGAAAAACAAACAGAAAACAAAAAACCCAAACTCTACATGTTCTAGCTTCTCCTGTTGATGTAAGTTAAAGTTCTTAGATTGGGCTTCTCAGTTTTTTTTTTTTTTTTAAATGGAGTCTTCACTCAGTCACCTAGGTTGGAGTGCAGTGGCGTGATCTCGGCTCACTGCAACCTCCACCTCCCGGGTTCAAGCGGTTCTCCTGCCTCAGGCTCCTGAGTAGCTGGGATTACAGGCGCCCGTCACCATGCCCGGCTAATTTTTGTATTTTTAGTAGAGAAGAGGTTTCCACCATGTTGGCCAGGCTGGTCTCGAACTCCTGACCTTAGGTGATCCGCCCGCCTAGGCCTCCCAAAGTGCTGGGGTTATAGGCGTGAGCTACTGCACCTGGCCACTCAGGCGGTTCTTTAAAGGTGTGGGGATGGGGTGGGGCAGGCTTGGTGTGCATGCATTCTTTTTCCCCTTTCTGTCTGGAATGTGGATATCGTGCTACGTGCAGAGCAGCTATCTCATAACCATGCATTTTTTTTTTTTTTTTTTTGAGACAGAGTCTTGCTCTGTCACCCAGTCTGGAGTGCAGTGGTGCAATCTCAGCTCACTGCAGCCTCTGCCTCCTGAGTTCAAGCGATGTTCCTGCCTCAGCCTCCTGAGTAGCTGGGACTACAGGCGTGCACCACCATGCCCGGCTAATTTTTGTAGTTCTAGAAGAGACGGGGTTTCACCATGTTGGCCAGGCTGGTCTCAAACTCCTGACCTCAGGTGATCCGCCTGCCTCGGCGTCCCAAAGTGCTGGGATTACAGGTGCGAGCCACTATGCCCGGCCATAACCATGCATTTATAATGGAAGGAAGGGGATGAGAGTTTACAATGTCATATTAAATGAAAATAGAGGATTTTAAGTTATATATGTTGTGTGAAAGCAATTTGATTAGAAGATATGTATATTCTACCTATCTATGCATGAAATGTGTAGTTGCACTTTAATTTTCTTCATTATAACTAGACTCAAGCTTGTGAAAGAAGGGACTTGTCTTTTTGTTTAGTTGTTCCATCTTCACCATTTACAATGGCTAGCACATAGTTGGCTCTCAGTAAATATTTGATTAATGAAAGAATAGTAAGTAGTTAATAAATGATAGCAGTGCTACTTAGTTTCTTCTTGGTTGCACAGAGGAAACATGCCCAGATTGCCTTAGGTTTCTGTTACTCTCTGAGATTACTCTGTGTTAACTCTACCTCTGGGGTAGGGAAGAGGTATGCCAAGGGGTATTATAAGCCAACATTCTTCAAACTGGGTATAAGTTCTTCATCATCCATAGGACTTTTGATGTTGGGCAAAAGATATTCACTGCTTTGATTATTTATTGTTTTCTTTGATTATTGTTTCTGTAAAGCATAAAATATCAATTTTTCTCACCTTTAAACTTGATTATTAATTTTGATTAATACATATTTCTTCTTTATTTATTTATTTTTTGAGACAGAGTCTTGCTCTGTTGCCCACGCTGGAGTGCAGCGGCACACTCTCGGTTCACTGCAACTTCCGCCTCCCGGGTGCAAGCGTCTCCTGCCTTAGCCTCCTGAATAGCTGGGATTACAGGTGCACACCACCACGCCTGGCTAACTTTTTGTATTTTTAGTACAGACGGAGTTTCACCATGTTGGCCAGGCTGGTCTCGAACTCCTGACCTCAAGCAATCTGCCCACCTTGGCCTCCCAAAGGGCTGGGATTACAGGAGTGAGCCACCGCACCCAGCCAATTCTTTTTTTTTTTTTTTTTTTTGAGACGGAGTCTCACTCTGTCGTCCAGGCTGGAGTGCTGTGGCACTGTCTTGGCTCACTGCAACCTCTGTGTCCCAGGTTCAAGCGATTCTCCTGCCTCAGCCTCCCGAGTAGCTGAGATTACAGGTGCCCACCAACACTCCTGGCTACATTTGTATTTTTAGTAGAGATGGGGTTTCGCCATATTGGCCAGGCTACTCTAGAACTCGTGACCTCAAGTGATCTGCCTGCCTTGGCCTCCCAAAGTGCTGGGATTATAGGCATGAGTAACCGCACCTGGCCAGATTTGGATTCTTAAATGCCAATTGAGTTCTTAACAGGGAAATACTAGAAGCATTTCAGTTACATAAGGAAAGAGACAAGAATATATATCACCATTACTATTTAACTTTTTTTTTTTTCTTGAGATGGAGTTTTGCTCTTGTTGCCCAGGCTAGAGTGCAATGGTGCGATCTCAGCTCACCACAACCTCTGCCTCCCAGGTTCAAGTGATTCTCCTGCCTCAGCCTTCCGAGTAGCTGGGATTACAGGCTTGCGCCACCACACCTGGCTAATTTTGTATGTGTAGCAGAGACAGGGTTTCTCCATGTTGATCAGGCTGGTCTCGAACTCCTGACCTCAGGTGGTCCACCTGCCTTGGCCTCCCAAAGTGCTGGGGTTACAGGTGTGAGCCACCATGCCTGGCCCTTAACTTCTTTTTTTTTTTTAAGAGATGCTTGGTAGAGTAATTAAACAAGTAAAAAGATTTAGAGGCAAAAAAATTCTGAAAAGAGGAAATAACAATGACATTAAATGCATAATTCCATAGGAAGTATGTCTGGAAGATAAATGTTTATGTTTACATTTTTAATCACCCTCTGAACCTGAACTTGAGTTAATTAGACTCATTTATTACTAATCTTTACAAGGGCTCTATTGATCTGTTTCCAACACCATACTCTACTTCCATTCTCCTTCTGCTGTAGACACTCATTCAAAATGATTAATTTGTTGGACGTGGTGGCTCACGCCTGTAATCCCAGCACTTTGGGAGGATGAGGCAGGCGGATCACCTGAGTTCAGGAGTTTGAGACCAGCCCATCCAACATGGCGAAACCCCCGTCTCTACTAAAAATACAAAATTAGCCAAGCGTGGTTGTGCACACCTGTAATCCCAGCTACTCGGGAGGCTGAGGCAGGAGAATTGCTTGAACCTGGGAGATGGAAGTTCCCGTGATCCGAGGTTATGGCATTGCACTCCAGCCTGGATGACAGAGTGAGACTCCAACTCAAAAAAAAAAAAAAAAAGATTAATTTTATCTTTATGCTTGAAAATGTTCTTACAAAACATATATTTTACATACATGTATTTAAAAAACATATATAAATAATGTCTCCTGTTCTTTTTCACTAATCACAATGTTTTTACAATTATCTGTTACTATGTAAACATTTATTTCAAGGCATTGATCACATTATCTACCTACTCTTCCAGGGAATGGACATGCAGATTGCCTCCATACCCTCCCACCACAGGAAATGCTGAAATTAATAATATCATACATATCCCTTTATGGGCCAGTTTGAGAATTTCTTAGGCCACAGAATTTCCGGGTCATAGGATATGAATTTACTTGACTAAGTGGTGCCAGATTCTCTCCAGATTGGTTGTACCAGTACAGACTCCCACCAGTATGGAATGAGTTTCCATATCTCACATCTACATGAACACAGCACTGTGTAGCTCTCTCATAGTTATCAGTCTAAAAGGTATAAAGTAGTATTTCTTTGTAGTATTAATGTGCATTTCTCTGATTGCAAGTGATTTTGAATATCTTTTATGCTTGTTAGCTTTTTCAGCTTCTTGTTTGTAAATTGCCTTTTGTACCTTTTGTTAAAATGTAATTGGGATTAGTCTTTTTCTTGTTAATTTGCAAATGTTTCTTACGTTTTCTAGATATTAACTCTGACAGTTTTAGACTCTGCTGATATCCTCTTATGTATTGTTTAATATACTTTTTATTAAACAGAAATACTTATTTTAATATTATGTGTTTGTGTATATTTATGTGGCTTTTGGTATTATTATTTAAGAAACACTTTTCTGGCTGGGCACGGTGGCTTACGCCTGTAATCCCAGCACTTTGGGAGGCCAAGGCGGGAGGATCACCTGAGGTCAGGAGTTCGAGACCAGCCTGGCCAATATGGTGAAACCCCCCATCTCTACTAAAAATACAAAAATTAATTGGGCGTGGTGGCGGGCGCCTATAATCCCAGCTACTCAGGAGGTTGAGTCAGGAGAATTTCTTGAACCTGGGAGATGGAGGCTGTAGTGAGCCAAGATCGTGCCACTGTACTCCAGCCTGGGCAACAAGAGCAAAACTCTGTCTCAAAAAAAAAAAAAAAAAAAAAAAAAAAAGATTTTTCTCCTCTAAGGTCACGAAGAAATTCTAATACATTTTTGTCTCTTGACCTTGTAGTTCTACCTTACACAGTTAGGTCTTTAACCTATTCCAGAGTAAAATTTTGTATTTAAAAAAAAGAAAACTATTCTCCCATAATTGTCTCCTTCAGCTCTTCTCTGTGAGATGGTATTTTTTCCTGCCTCTGGATGAAATGTCTGTCAAGTGTCATTATAGTCATTCTTAAGTAATAAAAAATCCAGTAGACAAGATCAGCCTTAATTTGCTAAATGAAATACCTGGTATATTACAATGATTAGTACTCTAAACTGTTTAAAATTAAGACTTCTTTCTACAACTGAATCTTAGGTAAAGATGGACACCTGCCTGAGGGAAGGAATACGTGAGCAGCTTCCATTTCCCCTCCATGGTCTTCTCAGCTTCCTCCAACAGTAGATTGTTAGGCCTCCCTAAAGTAGGAGAAGAGGAAGGGGAAGGAAGAAAGGTAAGAGACAGGAAAGGTCTTACTTAACTGGTATTGTTATAATCAGTGTTTGGTTCTCTCCTGCCTTCATGGATAGTCAAAGCTGACCCTTTTTCTTATTGTTAGGTGTTTTCCCAGGTTTCTAAGCAAATACCTTGCTGCAGATCTTCAACTGCAGGGGAGGCCATGTTGCCAGAACATCGTGTTTACAGAGGCCACTTAAAATCCTTACGTTAACCCTAGGCATACTGTGGTCTTCCTTTTCTGGTGGGTCACATTGACCCTCCAGAAGTTCTCTAGAACAGGATCCAAGATCTCCTGAGGTCAGCTCACTCCATATGGTCCATATCCTGTCACCACGTAGGAATTAAGTTCCTACCTCTGTTTCTCCTAAATGCCAGGAAAAAAGGTAAAGTTCTCCTAAGAACTCTCTTAACACACTCCCCTTTGGATCTTAGAGGGACTGGGATGGATCGGGTCCGCTTGCTTGGTTTGATTAGAGGGGGAAACACTCACCTCCTTTCCTCAAGGTGCTGAGAACACACCCACAAGCTCTTCCCAAAAATAGTCCCACCTCACAAAAAGTCCTCTTAGCCTCCCCAGCCTCTCACGTGTCCTTGAGGTATGTTGAACTGTAGCAAAAATTGTTTATAGCCAGTTTCTTTTTTTAATTTTAATTTTTAAAAATATGGTCAGCTGGGCACAGTGGCTCATGCCTGTAACCCCAGCAATTTGGGAGGCCGGGGCGTGTGAATCACCTGAGGTCAGGAGTTCGAGACCAGCCTGACCAACATGGAGAAACCCCGTCTCTACTAAAAATACAAAATTAACCAGGCATGGTGGCACATGCCTGTAATCCCAGCTACTCGGGAGGCTGAGGCAGGAGAATTGCTTGAATCCCAGAGGCGGCAGTTGCGGCAAGCTGAGATCGTGCCATTGCATTCCAGCCTGGGCAACAAGTCTCAAAA
This sequence comes from Hylobates moloch, assembly GCF_009828535.3. NCBI lineage: Eukaryota > Metazoa > Chordata > Mammalia > Primates > Hylobatidae > Hylobates > Hylobates moloch. The sequence continues at coordinate 64,773,846 of NW_026652287.1, forward strand.
AAAAGAAAAAAAGAAAAAAAAAGATAGGGTCTTGCTCTGTACTCCAGGCAACCTTGGCTCACTGCAGCCTCAACCTCCTGGACTCAAGTAGTCCTCCCACCTCAGCCTCCTGAGTAGCTGGGACTACAAGCACATGCCACCACAGCTGGCTAATTTTTATAGTTTTTTCCTAGACGGCACCCGGCCTAGAAAGCAATTTTAAACAATGAGAAATTTCAAGAAAGTGGCTGGATATAAAATATGCCAAAATAGTATACATAATGTATATGATATACATATATATATATGAAAACAACAAATAGAAGATTCAATTGAAAAAGTTGTAAAAGACCCCAGCAATGATAGACATAAAAATATAAGTTACTAAGGAATGCAATTAGCAAGAATTGGTATAACCTTATGAAGAGAACTTGAATATGGAGGGACTAATCAGAAAACAAGTGAAAAAGCATAGTATAGGATGCCTCAAACTCCCAAGGGTTTAAAACTTAATTTGTAATAATTTAATGTGATCCCAATCTGATAATTATTTTATTAATAAATTAATAATTATTTTTTAAAGACAAGTTAATTCTGAAGTTCATGTGGAAAAGTCAGTATGGCAGAATAGCCAGGAAAATTCTGAAAATGAGTAATTCAGAACATTTACTCTACCACATGTTTAAACATAAAATAATAGCCTTGGCTGGGTGTGGTGGTTTATACCTGTAATCACTAAAAGCACTTCGAGAGGCTGAGGTGGATAGATCACTTGAGCCCAGGGGTTTGAGACCAGCCTGGGCAACATAATGAAACACCATCTCTACAAAAAATACAGAAATTAGCTGGGTATGTTGACACATGCATATAGTTTCAGCCATCCTCCCAAATGCTTTGGGAGGCTGAGGCAGGAGGATGGCTTGAGCCTGGGAGGTCAAGACTGCAGTGAGCTGTGATTGTACTACTGAACTTCACCCTGGGTGACAGACTGAGACCCTGTCTCAAAATAAAATAAAATAAAATAAATAAAATAAAAGTCTTAAAATAGCATGGTTCTGACAGATGAGCAGACGGATCAGTGGAGCGGAATAGAAACTCCAGACCCAGTAGGTAGTGCAGTATTCTTCATATGATAAAGACAGCATTTCTAATTAGGGGCACACATGGATTTAGTACTTTGTTTATAATATACAACTGTATATTGTAACCACTGTGGAGGGAAAGAATATAGGTCCTTAACATTTCATATCTATTATTCCAAGTGAATCAGAGATTCAAATGTGAAAGATGAAATCATAAAAGTTCTCGAAATAATGTGGAAAAAATGTTAGCCTCAGGACATGGAAATCATTCTAAGTCTTAACACAAATCCTAGAACCCATAATTGAAAATAACAATAAATTAATTTTTTTCTTGGCAAAAACTATTAATGCTAAAACTCCAAAAGATAATTGATAGCCTAGGAAAACTGACCTGCAACATATATCCCAGAAAAAGTTAGTTTTAATGAAATGAAAGTACTGCATGTCTAATAAAGAGGAAAAATAATCAAAAAGAAAATGAGCAAGGGATACAGAGATGGTTCATAGAAAAGGAACAAAAAATGGCTTTTTGGTATGCATGTTTTCATCTGTTTGGACAGTCATAACAAAATATCACAGACTGAGTAGCTTAAAAAACATAAATTTATTTTCTTATAGTTTTGAAGGCTGGAAGTTCAAGATAAAGGTGCCAGTAGGATTGATTTCTGGTGAAGGGCTGTCTTTCTGGCTTGTAGATGGCCACTTGCTTTTTGTGTCTTGACATGGCTGTTGTTCTGTGTGTGGGAGGAGAGAGAAATCTCTGGTGTCTCTTCTTCTTCTTGTAAGAACACTATCAGATTAGGTTCCCACACTTATGACTTTCATTTAACCTTAATATCTCCTTAAAGGTTCTATCTCCAAATCTAGTCCCTTCAGTCATTAGGGCTTTAACATGAAATACAGGTAGACACATTTCAGTGTATAATAATGTGAAAAGATAATTATCCTTGCTGATAAGAATAAAATGTAAATTAAACCTACAATTTTTACCTAGTAAAAGTTTAACGTGAACTAGATTTTTTCAGATGTAAGGCCAGGCGCGGTGACTCATGCCTGTAATCCCAGCACTTTGGGAGGCCGAGGTAGGCAGATCATTTGAGGTCAGGAGTTCAAGACCAACCTGACCAACATGGTGAAACCCTGTCTATAGTAAAAATACAAAAATTAGCCAGGCGTGGTAGCATGTGCCTGTAGTCCCAGCTACTCAGGAGGCTGAGGCAGGAGAATCACTTGAATCCAGGAAGGGAGGTTGCAGAGAGCCGAGATCATGCCACTGCATTCCAGCCACCTTTTTTTTTCCCAATAGTGATATGGTTAGGATCTGTGTACCCGCCCAAATCTCATGTCAAATTGTAATCCCCAATATTGGAGGTGAGGCCTGGTGGGAGGTGATTGGATCATGGGGTCAGATTTCCTCCTCGGTGCTGCTTTCATGATATTGAGTGAATGTTCGTGAGATTTAGTTGTTTAAAAGTGTGTGGCACCTCCCTGCTCTGTCTTCTTCCTGCTTTGGCCATGAAAGATGTGCCTGCTTTCCCTTCACCTTCTGCCGTGATTTTAAGTTTCGTGAGGCCTCCCCAGCCATGCTTCCTGTCGCGCTGTGAGCCAATTAAATCTCTTTTCTTTATAAATTACCCAGTCTCAGGTATTTATATCAGCATGAAGAATGAACTAATACAAATAGCTTTTGAGGTACATGTGGTTTTTGGTTATGTGGATGAATTATATAGTGGTAAAGTTTAAGATTTTAACTTTTTAAGGCCGGGCGCAGTGGCTCACGCCTGTAATCCCAGTACTTTGGGAGGCCGAGGCGGGAGGATCACAAGGTCAGGAGATCGAGACCATCCTGGCTAACATGGTGAAACCCCGTCTCTACTAAAAATACCAAAAATTAGCCGGGCGTGGTGGCGGACGCCTGTAGTCCCAGCTACTCGGGAGGCTGAGGCAGGAGAATGGCGTGAACCCAGGAGGTGGAGCTTGCAGTGAGCCATAATCATGCCACTGCACTCCAGCCTGGGTGACAGAGCGAGACTCCATCTCAAAAAAAAAAAAAGATTTTAACTTTTTAAGAAACTGCCAAGTTAGAAACTTAAAGAAACTAGAAAAGAACAACTAAATCCAAAGCAAGCAAAAGAAAAACAATAAAGATCACAATGGAAATCAAAGAAATAGAAAACATTAAGACACATACTAGAAAATGTCTGAAACCAAAAGGTAGTTATTTGAAAAGATCAACAAACTTGACAAGGAAAAAACACAAATTACCAAAATCAGAAATGAAAGAAGGGAAATCACTATCAAAAACCTACAAAAATTAAAACTTTATGTTAACAAATCAGGCAAATTAGATAAAAGGGAAACATTTCTGATAAGTCATAAACTATGAGAACCAACTCTAGAAGAAATTTCAAAACTTGAATAGACCTATAACTAAAAAAGGACTTTATTAAAATTTTTCATGAATAGTCCATAAATAGAAATCTATAAAATATTTAAAGAAAAAATAATACCAATACTTCACAAATTCTTTCAGGAAACAGACAAGGAGAAGGAAACAATTCTGAAGTCATACTATGAGGCCAATATTAAGCCTATACCAAAGGCAGATTTTAAATATCAAAAGAAAGGCTGGGTGCGGTGCCTCATGCCTGTAATCCCAGCATGTTGGGAGGCTGCAGCAGGCGGATCACAAGATCAGGAGTTCGTGACCAGCCTGGCCAACGTGGCGAAACCCCACCTCTACTAAAAATAGAAAAATTAGCCGGGCATGGTGGCTTGCGACTGTAGTCCCAGCTACTCAGGAGGTTGAGGCAGGAGAATCACTTGAACCCAGGAGGCGGAGATTGCAGTGAGCTGAGATGGTGCCACTCCAGCCTGGGCGACAGAGAGACTCCATCTCAAAATAAATAAATAAAATAATATAAAAATGAGCTGGGTGTGGTGGCTGGTCCTGTAATTCCAGCTACATGGGAGGCTGAGGCAGGAGAATTGCTTGAACCCAGGAGGTGGAGGTTGTAGTAAGCCAAAATCGCACTATGCACTCCAGCCTGGGTGACAAGAGCAAGACTCCATCTTAAAAAAATTAAAGAAATAAAATAATAAAATAAATAAATATCAATAGAAAAACTGCAGACCATGAACTACAGGCTCTCATGAACACAGACACAAAAATCCTGAACATGGCTGGGCACAGTGGCTCACACTTGTAATCCCAGCACTTTGCGAGGCCAAGGCAGGCGGATTGCTTGAGCCCACGAGTTTGAGACCAGACTGGGACCCATGGTGAAACCCTGTATCTACAAAAAGTAAAAAACTAGCCAGGCATGGTGGCGTGACTGTAGTACCAGCTACTCAAGAGGCTGAGGTGAGAGCATCATCTGAACCCATGGAGGTCGAGGCTACAGCAAACCACAATCGCACCACTGTACTCTGGTCTTGGCAGCAGTGTGCGACCTTGTCTCAAAAAAGAAAAAAGTCCTTAACAACAACAACAACAAAAAACTGAAAAAAAGCATCTGACAGAATCCCAAACCCATTGATAATATAAGCTCTCAACATACAAATAAGTTGAAAATAGATGATTTCAATAGACACAAAAAATTATTTGATACAGTCCCACATACATGCATGATTTAAAACTTTTGAAATGCTAGGAATAGAACTAGGAAAATAAAGGAGTTTCCTCATCCTGATGGAAGGTATTGTTATCAGTCAGGCTTGAATAAGACAAGCAGAGTCAATAAGAGATATATACATACTGTATCTGTATATTAAGATATTTATTAGAGGGGATTGGCTTGTGCAATTATGGGGGTTGGTTAAGCAGTCTCTGTAAGGCTGTATCTCTCTGATGCTACAGCTTAAAGTCCAGGTATGGTACCTGGAGTCCTAGCTATTCAGGAGACTAAGTCAAGAGGGATTGCTTGAGCCCAGGAGGTTGAAGATGCAGTGAGCTGTGGTTGTGCCACTGCATTCCAGCCTGGGCAACAGGGTGAGATCCTGTCTCTAAAAATAATAATAACGAAGTAAAAATAAATAATGTATAGGTGAGAACTGAACAATGAGAACTCATGGACACAGGAGGGGGAACATCACACTCCGGGGACTGTTGTGGGGTGGGGGAGTGGGGAGGGACAGCATTAGGAGATATACCTAATGCTAAATGACGAGTTAATGGGTGCAGCAAAACAACATGGCACATGGATACATATGTAACAAACCTGCACATTGTGCACATGTACCCTAAAACCTAAAGTATAATAATAAAAAAAAATAAATAAATAAAATAAAAAAAGAAAATAAATAAATAATGTAAATGTTTCATGCAGAAATGAAAAGATACTAGAAAGTAACACAAAGCTACAGGAAGAAATAAAGAACACTGGTAAAGAGAACTACATAACTATGTATTTACATAGGTAAATACAAAAGCCAGCAATATTGTATTTTTGGCATGTATTCCTGTCTTCTTCTTATATGACTTAAAAGAAAAATGTAGCTGGGCACGGCGGCTCATCCTGTAATCTCAGCACTTTGGTAGGCCAAGGTGGATGGATCACTTGAGCGCAGGAGTTCCAAGACCAGCCTGAAGAAACATGGTGAAACCCTCTCTCTACAAAAAATACAAAAATTAGCTGGGTGTGGTAGCAGGCACCTGTTGTCCCAGCTACTCGGGAGGCTGAGGCAGGAGAGTCGCTTGAACCCAGGAGGCAGAGGTTGCAATGAACTGAGATCGCGCCATTGCACTCCAGCCCAGGCGAGACTCCCATCTAAAAAAAAAAAAGGTAAATGCATAAAACAGTAATTATGTCTCTGTAAATGGGCACACAATGTGTAAAGATGTAATTCCTGTCAATAATAATATAAATGGGGAAGGACAGAGATGTATAGGACCAGAATTTTTGTAAACTATTGAAGCTAAGATAGTATTAATTCGAAGTAGAATATGTGTTAACTCCAGGGCAAACACTGAGAAAATGAATACAAAATGTACAGAAAATAAAGGAACCAAAATGATACAGTAAAATAAATTCTAGCCAGGCATGGTGGCTCCTGCCTGTAAGCACCTTGGGAGGCTGAGGCGGGTGGATCACCTGAGGTCAGGAGTTTGAGACCAGCCTGACCAACACAGAAAAACCCTGTCTCTACTGAAAATACAATATTAGCTGGCCATGGTGGCACATGCCTGTAATCCCAGCTACCCAGGAGGCTGAGGCAGGAGAATCGCTTGAACCTGGGAGGCGGAGGTTGCTGCGACCTGAGATTGCGCCATTGCACTCCAGCCTGGGCAACAAGAGCGAAACACCATCTCAAAAAAAAAAAAAAAAAAGAAAAAATTCCATTAAACACAAAAGGTGGCAATATTGGGAGAATTAAGAAACAGAAAGAGACATACACAAAACAAATTAAAATATAGCAGAAGTTAGTCCTTCTTTACAAGCAATTAATTTAAATGTATATTGATTAAACTCTCCAATTAAAAGGCAGATATTACCAGATGGATTAAAAAAAAAATGATCCAACTATATGCTGTCCACAAGAGACTCAGTAGAAATCCAAAAGTGTAAATAGGTTGAAAGTGAGAGGAGTGGACAAAGATTCCATGCAAATAATTAAGCAAAAGAGAGGTAGGGTGGCTATGCTAGTATCAAACAAAATAGACTTTAAGTCAAAAATTTTTACAAGGGACCAAAAAAAGGCATTATATATTGACAAAACGGTCAGTGCATCAAAAGATATAATAGTTATAAACACAAACACACCAAACAGAGCCCCAAAAGAAGTGAAGCAAACACTACAAAAATTGCAGGCAAAAAAAAAGTTCTACAATAGTTGGAGTCTTCAATACTTCACATTCAATAATGGATGGAACATCTACACAGAAGATCAAGAAGGAAATAGAGGACTGGAAGATTATCAACTAACAACATCTAACATGTACACAACGCTCTACTCCAAAACAGCAAAATACACATTTCCTCATTTTTCCCCAGTGTGGTTATGTTAAGAATTTCCCAAATCTTCACATTTTAGTTTCTTATTGCTTAAGAATTCCTCCTTCAATTCATCTCTCTCCTTTCCTGTTTTATATGCGCAATAAAGAGAACCCAAGCCACAAGTTCAATAATTAGAAATCTCCGCTGCTATTCAGTTTTCATTGGTTGGACGCGCTACCTTCCACAAAACACTAGAACATGATTCAGCCAAGTTCCTTGCTACAATAAACTATTCCTCATTTCTGAGACTAAACTATTATGGCCTTAAATGTCCATATTTCTACCAACATTTTGTTCGTGATTGTTTCTTTAACATGAATACCGTTCATGACAGTATTCTTTAAAATGGAAGCTTTCTCTCCAGTGGTCCTATTTTTTTTTTGAGTCCTCCCCAGAATCATTTTTACATCCATATTTCTAGCATCCACCCTCAGAATTCTTCCAGCCTATTTGCCCACCACCCAGTTCCAAAGCTTGGACTTGCACATTTTTAGGTTATTTGTTATAGCAGCACCCCACTTCTCAGTACCAACAACTGTCTTAGTTTGCTTAGGGTGGTGTAAGAAAATGCCATAGACTGTGAGGCTTAAATACAGATATTTATTTTCTCACTGTTCTAATTAAAATAGGGATTAGCAGGTTTAGTTCCTGGTAAGGGCTATCTTGGCTTCTCCTTGTGTCCTCATGTGGACTTTCCTTTGTGTGTTAGCATAGGGAGAGACATCTCTCCTTCCTCTTCTCATAAGATCACCATTTCTATCAAATTAGAATCACATTCTTATGTCCTCATTGCCCTATATCCAAATACAATCACAATGCAGGTTAAGGGATGAATTCTGGCAAGTTGGAGTAGGGAGGGGGATGGACGCAGTGGGTTATGTAACTCCAGAAATCTCAGTCACGGACTCTTTACCTGTCCCTAACATACATATATTAGTCGCCATTAAATAGAATTATAATTCCTTCATTGGACATATAAAATTTAACGGTGCAGGACAGCAGAAAACAGGATGAGACTGCAATATCCTATCCTATTGAATATGAGAATAAAGCTCCTATGCAGGCTAGAGAAAAGTCAGAAAGAATAAAGGGGCAAATGAAAATGGAAAGAATGGTGAAGTTTTATATTTTTGAGTAAAAATAGTAAAAACCAAACTAATACCACCAACAATAATTATATTATGGTTTCGAGTAAGTGTGAAATGCCATAAGTTCATAACAAAGTTAAATGAAAAATGTTAATATGATAAAAATATAGCTGTAACTACAAATAAGGAAAACATAATAAGGATACATTTTATTTATTAATTTATTATTTGTTAATGACTTCAAAAAAAGTAAAAGCCAAGACACAAGGATATTTTGTTTCTTTCACTAATTTTAATGTCTGTATACAAGGTTTAGATATTTAATTTTAATTTAAGCTGGAAGGACAAAAACGCACACAAAGAAATATAGGACAAGTTCTCTTGGAGAACTATACCCAGAAGAGGAACATTAGCACTGATGGTAACTCAGGATAAAAAGGTAGAATGAGATCCAAGAGTAAATTAGCTGTGTTGTCACATAAATAGAATTTAGTTAGAAATAGAGCTACTACTCTATTTCAAAGGTATGAAATAGCAAATATCCTGACCAAAAGGTTAACATACTCTTGTTCTTACTGTATAGGACATGAAACAACAACCAATTACATATCTTTTAAAACTACCTGAATAAGCAATACTTACATAAAACATAGCTCAATATATCAGATGAGAAAATGGCTTAATACTGGTAATCATTCACATCTTTATAGAGTACATAAATTCTGGGAAAGACACCAGTTTCAAAAATTAAAATGTAATGAATGACAGTGACATAAATTTATCTGAAAATAATAGTAAAATTTTCTTATAAAAATCAAATAACCAGCCAGGCATGGTGGCTCACACCTGTAATCCCAGCACTTTGGGAGACCGAGGCGGGAGGATCACGAGGTCAGGAAATCAAGACTGTCTTGGCCAATATGGTGAAACTCTGTCTCTACTAAAATACAATTAGCTGGGTGTGGTGGTGCATGCCTGTAATCCCAGCTACTTGGCAGGCTGAGGCAGGGAAATCGCTTGAACCTGGGAGGTGGAGGTTGCAGTGAGCTGAGATGACGCCACTGCATTCCAGCCTGGCGACAGAGCAAGGCTCTATCTCAAAATAAATAAATAAATAAATCCAATAGCCAGGCTGGGTGCGGTGGCTCATGCCTGTAATCCCAGCACTTTGGGAGGCTGAGGCGGGCAGATCACCTGAGGTCGGGAGTTTGAGACCAGACTGACCAACATGGAGAAATCCCGTCTCTACTAAAAATACAAAATTAGCTGGGCGTGGTGGCACATGCCTGTAATCCCAGCTACTCGGGAGGCTGAGCAGGAGAATAGCTTGAACCTGGAAGGCAGAGGTTGAGGTGAGCCAAGATTGTACCACTGCACTCCAGCCTGGGCAACAAGAGCAAAACTCTGTCTCAAAAAAAAAAAAAAAATCTAATAACCAGTGGCTCGTGATCTCATTGACTGCATAACCAAGTCAGCAGTCCTAAGAGAGAGAAGATTTTGGAGTTAAATGAGATTAGTTAAACCAAAGAATGTCTGCTGATTGTTGAAATGCCCAAACCTAGTAAGGCAACTCTGAGAGGGAATAAAAAGAAAAATAATGGTAATAGATTAAAAATCAATTGAAGCCATGTTAATATATAGTTGTAAATCCCCTTAATGCAAGTTCAATGGTTATTTTTTCTCCCCTTTTAAAGGTGTTTGACAAATTTAAGAGTGATAATTTAAGAGAATGATAAATTTTAAGAGACTTACTGGGTGAGTAGTTTTATCAAATATTTAAAAGAGTTCTCTTCATTTGGATCCTGGTTGGTACAGCCTGCAGGTAAAAAGACTGCTTAAAGGAACTGGTTATATTCCAATATAACACACATACACACTATATATGTGTATATATATATAGTGCCCAGTATATAGTGTATATACTATATACACATAGAGTGTGTGTATATAGTGTTATATAGTGCATGTGTGAGTATAGTATACATCACATACTATATACACATAGTATATGTGATATATATAGTATACATCACACATACATTATATACACTATATGTGAAGGGGTGGGTTGCCCCTCCACACCTGTGGGTGTTTCTCGTTAGGTGGAAGGAGAGACTTGGAAAAGAAAGAGACACAGAGACAAAGTATAGAGAAAGAAAAGGGGGCCCAGGGGACCAACGTGCAGCATACGGAGGATCCACGCCGGCACCAGCCTCTGAGTTCCCTTAGTATTTATTGATCATTATCAGGTGTGGCAGGATAATAGGATAACAGTGGAGAGAAGATCAGAAGGTAAACAGGTGAACAAATGTCTCTGCATCATAAACAAGGTTAAGAAAAAAGTACTGTGCTTTTGATGTGCACATCATAAACATCTCAATGCCTTAAGGAGCAGTATTGCTGCCAGCATGTCCCACCTCCAGCCCTAAGGTGGTTTTCCCCTATCTCAGTAGATGCAATATACAATTGGGCTTTACACCGAGACATTCCATTGCCCAGGGAGGAGTAGGAGACAGATGCCTTCCTCTTATCTCAGCTGCAAAGAGGCATTCCTTCCTCTTTTACTAATCCTCCTCAGCACAGACCTTTTACGGGTGTCGGGCTGGGGGATGGCCAGGTCTTTCCCTTCCCACGAGGCCATATTTCAGACTATCACATGGGGAGAAACCTTGGACAATACCTGGCTTTCCTAGGCAGAGGTCCCTGCGGCCTTCTGCAGTGTGTTGTGTCTCTGGGTACTTGAGATTAGGAGTGGTTTGAGATGAGGGAGTGGTGATGACTCTTAACAAGCATGTTGCCTTCAAGCATTTGTTTAACGAAGCACACCCTGCACAGTCCTTAATCCATTTCACTCTGAGTTGACACAGCACATGTTTCAGGGAGTACAGGGTTGGCAGTAGGGTTACAGATTAACAGCATCTCAAGGCAGAAGAATTTGTCTTCGTACAGAGCAAAATGGAGTCTCCTATGTCTACTTCTTTCTACACAGACACAGTAACAATCTGATCTCTCTTTTCCCCACAATATGTATATATACACTATATGTATATAGTGTGTGTGTGTTATGGTGGAATATAACCAGTTCCTATGTATGTGTTTTTTTTGGGGGAATATGTTGTATCAAAATAAAGTAGAAATTTAAAGAGAAGTCAACAATTTGATGGAAAGGAGATCACACTTCTATCATTCAAAACGAAACAAGAACATTACACAAAATGATGAGCTGTTAAGACTGTAAAAATACATTGTATCTGACTAGGAGTTCTAACTCTCTGGAGGAAGATAAGTAAGTATAGATATCACAAGCAAAGAATTACAATGCAGAAAAGATACTGAAGTAATATTACAATTAAAAAACTGAATAGTCAAAAGAGCAATAATACAAACATCAAAAGCTATTGTAAACAAAACATGCCAGGATGAGAAACTCATGAAAAAAACTCTTTTTAACATAAAAAGGAGAAATATTTGGCAACATCTAACAAAGCTATAAGTATATATCAGCTATGACTAAGCAATTCTACGTCTACATACAGAATGACCATGAAGTCTAAAAACAGACTTTAAAAGAGGGAGATACTGAATTGCCTTGATTACCTATTAAATCCATCCACAGTATTTTCCTGTGAAAATCAGAAAAAACCACTTTATACATTTATTTCAGTCAAATAATTTCTCACCAGTGTAAATTTTCGGTTGGCAAGTAAGATGCCCAACAACACTAAAGGAATTCCCACATTCCTTACATTCATAGGGTTTATCATCAGTATGAATGCGCTGATGTTTGGTAAAGGATGAACTATGTCTAAAGGCCTTCCCACATGCCTTGCACTCATAGGGTTTTTCTCCAGTATGAATTCTCTGATGTTCTGTAAGGGCTGAACTATGTCTAAAGGCCTTCCCACATACCTTACATTCATAAGGTTTCTCACCACTATGAATTCTTTGATGTTGAATAAGGGCTGACGTAAGTCTAAAGAACTTTCCACACTCCTTACATTCATAAGGTTTTTGACCACTGTGAATTCTTTCATGTCGAGTAAGTTCACTACCTACTCCAAATGCTTTCTCACATTCTTTACATTTATAGGGTTTTTCACCAGTATGAATCCTCTGATGTCTAGTCAGGGATGAACTATTTCTAAAGACCTTTCCACATGCTTTGCATTCATAGGGTTTCTTACCAGTATGAATTCTCTGATGACGAGCAAGTTCTCTACATACTCCAAAAGCCTTCCCACATTCCTTACATGTATAAGGTTTCTCACCAGTGTGAATTCTCTGATGTTCAATGAGCTGTGAACTAATTCTAAAAACCTTCTCACAGTGCATACATTTGTAGGGTTTCTCACCAGTATGAATTCTCTGATGTTCGGTAAGCTGTGAATGAAATCTGAAGTCCTTGCCACATTCCACACATTTGTAAGTTTTCTCATCAGTATGGATTTTCTGATGTCGAGTAAGTTGTGCATGCACTCTAAAGGATTTCCCACAGAATGAGCATTCAAAGTGTTTCTCACCATCATGAACTCTTTGAAGTGGAGTAACTTCTCCAAGTCTTTCAAAGGTCCTTCTGTATTCCTTACATTTATAGAACTTCTCATTATGAATTTTCTGGTATACATTAAGGTCTTTGTAACAACTACATGTATTCCCATATTCCATATATTTACAAGGTTTCACACCAGTATGAATATTCAGTTGTAACATATTGGAGTTATCTATCCCAAAGGTTTTCCAACATTGATTACATTCATAGTTTTTTCCACCAGTATATATTTTCTGATATTCATCAAACTCTAAGTCACAGCTGAAGACCTTCTCATATTCCTCGTATTCATAGGGCTTCTCACTGTCATGACTTCTCTGAGGTAAAGTAAGAGATTCATGAGTTTTGTAACTGGGCACATTTTCAGAGATGATTTTCATTTGACTGAAATATCCCACTTCAGGTCCTTGTACTTCAATCTTGCTTTTGCTTTGCCAGTCATTTCTCAAAATGGAACTTTCAAGGCCACGTAACTTGCTATTTTCCATTACCTCCCACTGAGAACCAGTGTGGTTAATAATATCTTTTCCTACGGATAAATGCTTAGTCTCATTCCTGGACTCCAAATCTGAAAGAAAGGAAAAAAATAATTTTCATGTACTACAAAAATAGAAGTTATAGAAAGAAGAGACAATTTAAGAATAATTCACCATATACATGAATTGGTTAAAATACTGTTATGAAAGATAAAGAGAGCTCACAGAGTAACAGCAGAACATAAACATTATGAGGATTGTGATAAGGGTAAAAGATTAAGTCAGTGGATCTGAAATTTGTGTGTTGGTCATCACCTGGTAAGCTCATTGGTTAAACGGAATCAAAATCTGTAGATGTAGAACTAGTCACTAGCATCTTGTAGAGGTAATGCTAATGCAGATCAAAATTTGATAATCCATATATACTAACACTTTCGTGGTTTTCCTCCCCAAAAATAAACTTTACCGAGGATAATAACAAGGTGCGGTTTGTAAGACCTCATTTTGCCCAGGCGTGTTGGCTCACGCCTGTAATTCTAGCACTTTGGGAGGGCAAGGTGGGTGGGTTACCTGAGCTCAGAACTTTGAGACCAGCCTGGGCAACATAGTGAAACCTGCCTCTACTAAAATACAAACAGCCGGGCATGATGGCATGCATCTGTAGTCCCAGCTACTCAGGAGGCTGAGGTACAAGCATTGCTTGAACCCTGGAGGTGGAGGCTGCAGGGAGCTGAGATCACACCACTGCACTCTAGCCTGGGCAGCGGAGTGAAAGTCTGTTTCAAAAAAAAAAAAACACCTCATTTTAACCCATTCTCCTAATCATTTTTCACCTCCTAGATCGAAACAAATTTCCTATCATTTAGAGCTATCCACAGGACATTTCATTTCACATAAATGGTCTCTTTGTATGCCAGCTTCTTTTCTTTGTTAAGGTCTCAAGATATCCTCAGAAAGGGTATATTAGTTGACCCTAAATAACTTCATTTCTGTTTCTAATCCCATATCTAGTGCCTTACCCTCATATATTTTTTTTGTTGTGTATTCAGTACTTTTCTCTTACACCATTTACTTCCTTATTCCTTAAATTCCACAAGGACAAATGTAATAAATTTTCATGTGCCAATCTATAACAAGCCCTAAGGACATAGTATATGATAATTAGAGGAAAAGTAGATCACTATATAAATGAATCTAAATAAAAATAAAAGCATATAAACAAAGATAAGTCACTAGAAAACAATAATTATCAAAATAATTATGTAACTATAAGAATAATGCCAGTTATCTGGGCGGATCACGAGGTCAGGAGATCGAGACCACGGTGAAACCCCGTCTCTACTAAAAATACAAAAAAATTAGCTGGGCGTGGTGGCGGGCGCCTGTAGTCCCAGCTACTTGGAGAGGCTGAGGCAGGAGAATGGCGTGAACCCGGGAGGCGGAGCTTGCAGTGAGCCGAGATTGCGCCACTGCACTCCAGCCTGGGCGACAGAGCGAGACTCCGTCTCAAAAAAAAAAAAAAAAAGAATAATTCCAGTTATCAATGCCTCCCAACCCTCACATTGTATTAGTGATTACATGTGTATATTTATAATACAGTAAGATACATAAATATGGCAAACATTCATATGTATTTATTTTCCAACTGCTTCTCCACCTACACATATTGTCCACCAGTATTGCTTATTCCCTCCTATGCAGAGCCACGATTGACATGTGGAATGAAGACATACGATCAAGATGAGATGTGTTATTTACTTCTCTTCAACAGCATATTTACATTTACTCCGCTGTCCTCCTAAAACTTTCGTCTATTTCTTTTTTTTTTTTTTTTTTTTGAGACAGAGTCTCGCTCTGTCACCCAGGCTGGAGTGCAGTGACGCAATCTCGGCTCACTGCAAGCTGTGCCTCCCAGGTTCGTGCCATTCTCCTGCCTTCATCTATTTCTTTTATGTTCTTTTACAGATATTCCTTTCCATTTTCTTATAGTGAAAGTCAACTAATGCTGTACTTTCCAAAAATATATTTCAGATATTAAGGAGAATATGCTAACAGAATCATATGAAGAAGGTGGTCTAGGTAGACAAGATTGGAAGGCACTTTGTAGCAAAGGATTTTATGGGCATCATCTGGAGGCCAACAATGAGAGAAGAGAATGCCTGAGGAAAACTCAGAGCAACACATAAACACTGCATGATAAAGGGCAAGAAGAATTTTCTGTGACTTAATTATGTATAAGATGAAATAATGCAGGCATCAATATCTGACAACAACATTAAAACCAGAGTTGAGTGCCAGTATCAGTAAATCAAAAGAAGTTTCAGTTAGAAATAAAGCTCTCTACTAGGCTGGGTGCAGTGGCTGTAACATCTGTAATCCCAGCATTTTGAGAGGCCACGGTGGGCGGATCACTTGAGGTCAGTAGTTTGAGAACAGCCTGGCCAACATGGCGAAATCCCGTCTCTACTAAAAATACAAAAAAACTTAGCTGGGCCTGGTGGCACATGCCTGTAATTCCAGCTACTTGGGAGGCTGAGGCAGGAGAATCGTTCAAACCTGGGAGACAGAGGTTGCAGTGAGCTGAGATTGCGCCACCGCACTCCAGGCTGGGCAACAGAATGAGAATATGTCTTAAAAAAAAAAAAGAAAAGAAGAAAAAGAAGCTTGCTATTAAATAACTGTTGAGTCAATGTGGAAATGTAACTGAAATCACAAAGTTTGTAGAGAACCATGATGTTGAAAACATTTCTAACTGACATCTATGGAACGCAAATACATTTGTCTCATAAAAAGTAAAAACTTAAATGCTTTTTTTTTAAAAAAGTAAAAATAACCAATGTATATATCCTACTAAAGACAAAACAGTGACCTAAAGAAAAGGTGAGAAATTAGCAATCACAATGTGATAAAAACATACACAAAATGTTATTAAGACTCCTATGCTAATAAAGCTGAAAATGTAGACTAATGAATGAATTTCTTGGTAAAGGGATATTTAAAACCAACCCAAAAAGCAACAATAGTTGGAAAAAAACCAAATTCCTGGAATGAGATAAAATTTTCAAACACTCACTCCATGAAACAGAAAAATCATAACCATGCCTTATTGTCCTTGTTATTGAAATAAACCAGATAACAAGCCAGGAATCCTAGAACAAAGACCTGAATCATGATCTGGACCAGGGGAGGTATGAGATGTAACCTGTAATGTTTTGCCAGAAAGAAAAAAGTTTTACAACAGTGGGTCACATCAAAGGGACACAAAAATAGCTTGAGAGAGCTAAAGTGCCACCATTTTGACAATACAAGAGTTAAATGGGAAAAAAGTTTATGTACTGAAACATGCTAAACTAAACAAAACCAGAAAAATGCACTCATATCCAATTCAATGCTAGGTCTGGGATAGGGAGGGTATGGAATGAGCCTTGGATAAGCTTTTGACAAAAAGTGAGAATAAATTCAAAGATTAAAGGATAAAGCCAAAGCGCACAGAAATCACCATAAGAAACATGGTATCAGTATATCAAAATTTCATCCAATATTCATACAGCTGGACATCAAAAATCAGACTCTGGTGGGCTAATGTATACTGAACCAATAAAATCAATAAACATAATGAGACTTAATAGAAGGTATGAAAATTTCCAGTGCAACATTTGAGGTGGCTACTTACAGTAATATAAAAGACATGTAATTAAAAAAGCCTCTTTGCCTTTCCTACTAGAATTACAAAAGTTTACCAAAGAACATGACAGCAACTAATATATAAACGGAATGACAAATTGAAACACACTGATTCCAATGAGGACTTCCAATTGCAAAAACATTAGGTGAATCACTGAAAAGGAACTGTATATCTATAAAATGCCAAATTAAGACCAGACAGATTGGTTTCTGACCACACTGTCTGAATTAGCTCTTTCTCCATCATACTGTATCCCTTTATTCTTACACATATCACTAAATATATTCTCTACTTATCTGTTTACTTGTTTATTATACATCTCAAGAACTAGTATGTCAATTCCATGAGAGCAGAGTCTGTATTGGTCTTGTTCACCATTGTACTGATATCTGTCTCAATGTAGACACTGAATAAATATTGAGGATATGAATGAGCATTTTTTTTTTTGGTCAATATATACATACGTAAGTCTAAATACAAGATGAACTGGAAAACAGTTGGTGGCATTGAAGATCTTAATTTCCTCCAAGTGCCAGGCTTTTGTTTCTTTTTTAAAAAAAAACAAAAAAAACAAAAACAAAAACACAGTCTGGGCTGGGTGCAGTGACTCACACCTGTAATCCCACCACTTTGGGAGGCCGAGGCGGGCAGATCACGAGGCCAGGAGATCGAGACCATCCTGGCTAACACAGTGATACCACGTCTCTACTAAAAATACAAAAAATTAGCTGGGTGTGGTGGCGTGCGCCTGTAGTCCCAGCTACTCGGGAGGCTGAGACAGAATGGCATGAACCCAGGAGACGGAGGTTGCAGCGAGCTGAGATTGCACCACTGCACTCCAGCCTGGGTGACAGAGTGAGACTCTGTCTCAACAAAATAAATAAATAAAATAAAACAACAACAACAACAACAGCATCAAAATAAAAACAACAGCATCAAAATAAAAATCAAAATAAAAAAATAAAAAAAGGTTTTATTTTTGAAGGGATTTTTCCCAATGGAATCACAGGGGCTAATCTCCCTCCTGGACCAGATGGGCTTTGTGCTTTGGCAATGACTTTCTATCACTCATTGGCCATCACTCACCTGGCCCTGTCTTCTTTCACATCCCATAAACTCTATAGAGCAACTTCCCTTCCTCCAGTAAGGTGATCCCAATTGGATTAGAAATGGAAGACTGCTTACAACAAAGAAATGTAACAACGTATTTTTTTATTATAGCCAATTTTTAAAATACAGCTTTGAGAACTGGCTAAAGTTTTTTTTTTTTTTTTTGAGACTGAGTCTCGCTCTGTCGCCGAGAATTGGCTAAAGTTTTACTAAATAAAATCAAAATTATATTGATAAAGATGTCAGAAAAGAGAAATGTGAGGGAACTGGAAAAACATTCACCTTAGAGTAACCACAGAATTATCAAATATAAAGAGACTAGACAGGTAAAGAAAGCTCTTATGTTATTTAAACCCATACTAATTCTTTGTCTGGAGAAGCAGTATAACAGTTAAAAAATACTGTCTTTGGTGCCAGATTGCCTGGGTAGAAAGCCTACCGCTGCAATTAAGTGGCTGTGTAGCCTTGCAGAAGTACCTAAATGCTCTCTGTTGTAAGCAGCCTCTTCTGTACAACAATAATACAAATAGCACTTATATCACAGAGTTATTGTACGAATTAAACAAGTCTTTTTTTATGAGATGGAGTCTTGCCCTGTTGCCCAGGCTGGAGTGCAGTGGTGCCATCTCGGCTCACTGCAACCTCCACCTCCTGAGTTCAAGCGGGTTCAAGCAATTCTCCTGCCTCAGCCTCCTGAGTAGCTGGGACTACAGGCACATGCCACCATGCCTGGCTAATTTTTTTGTATTTTAGTAGAGATGGGGTTTCACCGTGTTGCCCAGGCTGGTCGCGAACTCCTGAGCTCAGGCAATCCACCCACCTCAGCCTCCCAAAGTGCTGGGATTACAGGCATGAGCCACCGCGCCCAGCCAAGAGTCAGTTATGTAAAGTGCTTAGGACGGGGCCAAGTAGAAGGCAAGAACTATGGAAGCTGAGAGGAAAGTTAGTAACTTTCTGAGCTATTAAAAGGTCCTTGGTGAAATACTAATTTAATGTTAAATGCAAAGTTCTTTAGCCATAAAGCAGGTGGGAGGAAATGAATATGAGCTCTTTATCAATCCATCAATATATAAATGGTAGAGATTCTTTTAACGATCATAACAAATCAGGACACACAGTATGTTAAAAGTTCTCCCAGAAGGCAGGTAAGAATATAAAGTATTTATAGCAATTCTGACCTCAAACACAATGTACAGGTTGTACATGCCTAATCTACAATCTGAAATTCAGCTACAAAATCCTAAACTTTTTGAGCACTGACATGATGCTACAAGTGAAATACACATAACTACTTAACACAAACTTTGTTTCATGAACGAACGAAACTATTAAAAACATTGTATAAAATTACCTTCAGACTATGTGTATAAAGTGTACATGAAACATAAATGAATTTTGTGTTTCAATTTGGGTTCCATCCCTAAGATGTCTCATTATGTATATGCAGATATTCCAAAATCTGAAAAAAAATCCCAAATCCAAAACACTCTCATCCCAAGTATTGTGGATAAGGGATACTCAACCTGTAATGTCTCAGTGATATGCTATATGTGTCCCATAAGTCAAATCCAGCTTCTTGGTATCAAAGAAGGTAGAAATTATACGAAGGGCCTGAGAAGGTAAGAATATCATGAAGAATGTTAAAGACTAATGGAGATGTCATTTGCAACACGACAATACTGAAAGCATGTGTTTGAAATCAGAAGTTCACCTAGTTTCTTAAAACATAGACTTGAGGCCAGCGCAGTGGCTCATGCCTGTAATCCCGGCACCTTGGGAGGCCAAGGTGGGCGAATCACAAGGTCAGGAGTTCAAGACCAGCCTGACCAACATGGTGAAACCCTGTCTCTACTAAAAATACAAAAAATTAGATGGGCATAGTGGCGGGCACTTGTAATCCCAGCTACTCGGGAGGCTGAGGCAGGAGAATTGCTTGAACCCGGGAGGCAGAGGTTGCAGTGAGCCAAGATCATGCCACTGCAGCCCAGCCTGGGTGACAGAGTGAGACTCCATCTCAAAAACAAAACAAAACATAGCCTTGAGTTCACTGAGTATCAGCTGATAGTCTAGAGAGTATATTCTAAGTTATTTGAGGCAGATAAATTTACCCAGTGAGAGTAGGTTGCTGTAGTTCTCCATCATCACATCCCAGTATAAGTTCCTCTGAGCAGAATCCAGATATTCCCATTCCTCCTGAGAGAAGTTGATGACCACATCCCTGAGTGTCACCAGTTCCTGAAACAACAAACCCGTACATTACAGGTAAAATTTAAGGAAATATTTTTGAGAAAAAGACAAGAGGAATTGCCTTATAGCAAGGGGATTGGACAGTAAACAAGGAGGCCAAAAGAAGACTGTGACATGGGAAGTAAGGAAATTAGTGCTTCCAGACCAGACTATCATCTTTCAAGACTCCCTTTGATCCACTGAAATCTTTGTGCATACTTATGGGATCTCTTATTTAGCCAACCATGTCTGGAAATTAATAACCAGTTTACAAATTAAAAGAAGTACTATATACAAGCACATTTCATGCTATGTGCCTGCCTCATGAATCATCAATAAAGGTAAGTTTCTACACTGTCATTCCCCTGTACAGGAGAAAAATATCTACCTTTGAAAATGGGGTATGAACAAAATTAAGGATTTCTTGTAGCTCCAAGTTCATTACTATGTGACATATTATTTCACATTATATAATAAGAATTATTACTTCTAGCGATAAAGTTTTTAGTAAGTGTTTTTTAGTGGCTACAGAGTAGTTTTCTTGTTAAAAACATAATAGCCTTAATTATTTTCCAACGTTTAGGTTAGACAAGGTTGTCTCCAATTCTGCGTCTACAATCATCATCATTTTGTATGACTTGAGGCCATTCAACATCAAATCCAATCTACCTGGAAACTCAAGTCTGTGGAGAAGGTCAGAGTATGCCCAATTATCAAACAGATCCATCTGCTTTTTCCCTATCCAAGAATATGACAAGGAAAAGTCTAGGGATTCAACTTTTGCTTTATATCTGCTCTTAACAAAGGACTGAACACATAGGAGTGTTGAACATTCTTTGGGGAATAGAGGCACACAGGAGGGACACTGTGCTGTTAGACTCCAGCCCTTACTAGAAAGCTAAGAAGTATGGGGTTGTGGTACAGGTTCTTTGACAGAGGTGTTTGGTAGGAAGAATCAGAAAAAGGAAATATCACAAAGAAAAGAGAAATAGTTAACTTACATGGTCCATGGTTAGAATTGTAAAGAATTGGTCAGGGAATTCCACTTCTGGCATGACAGCATGAGGAGCTCCATGGACATGATCCCCAATGAAACTGTAAAAATTATTTTTTAAGAAAGAACCACCATTTAAAGTCTCTGGAAATGGTGCTAGGAATGTACAGCAAATGAAGAAACATTAGTTTAAGAAAATCTCAAAAAACATGTTAAGAACTCTGAGAGTCTAGACTCTGTGAACCAAACCTGAGCCCTCCATTGTCCATTCTATCTTGGTGAGAAAGACTCCACTCTAGACAGGATAGCCAAGGGCACGGGGCTTCTTCACCACTTTTCAACCCTTGCCTCAGTCAGATATCTATCTTCCTAGGTGGGGTAAGACATCATCACTTTTCACTCTGCCCCAGTTACCTGTTGCACAGCTGAAGAATGAGGACTCCCTTCCTCTGCCTAGCCCCAAAACATGAAATATAGGCTTTAACTTGGATGTGGTACTGCTGAGCATACTGAGGTTCCAACTGTTGTGTCCTGGCTCCCGGGGCAGGTGTTCCATGCCCAAACAGGCAAGCCAGGGAGACCTGGCTGCTGCCCCATCTGCCATCTACCAAGCACTCAGCTCCTAAAGCAGGGGAATCACTCAGAGAGATGCATGCCACTGTCCCTACCTCCAGCACTAGAATGGTGGCTCTGAGATTTTGTCCAGGGGGAGAAGTAGGCCATAGAACAGAGAGTTCTGTATTGCTCCTCAAAGGAACTGAATTGACTTGCAACAGAATGTGGAGAAGTTTAAACCTAAGGGCAATGTCAAAAACGGAAAATTTTGGTGAAGGGCAATTGGGAGGAGGTTGATAGATTAGAGATGTATGTTATACTGTAGGGTGGTTTGTTTGCCAGACAGAAACTGATAGACACCTGGGAAGACATTCTATTGTCAGAACAAATCTCAAACACTGACCTCAAAGAAGCCCCAGTTTGATTACATTAGCCTGTGAAGCAATGTACACTCCAGGGCACTTATGAAAGCAATACTGCCATTAAATTGCAATTAGTGGTGCTTAACAGCTGGGGGTGGTCAGGGAGCTGTTCAAAGACAGCCCTGTCAAAACCACTATCATCTAATGCTGTCTGTAAAAGTAGGCAAGGCTGTACTCCCAATGAGCAACATCAGAGATTTTACAACATGGTGGGAATAGACTTCACTAAAATAATCCAGAGAGTCCTTTCTCATGCTGCTATAAGGATATACCCAAGACTAGGTAATTTACAAAGGAAAGAGGCTTAATTGACTCACAGTTCTGTGTGGCTGGGGAGGCCTCAGGAAACTTATAATCATGGCAGAAGGCACCTCTTCACAGGGTGGTAGGAGAGAGAATGAGTGCCGAGCTAAGGGGGAAGCCCCTTATAAAACCATCAGCTCTTGTGAGAACTCACTCACTATTACAGGAGCAGTATGGGGGAAACCACCCTCATGATTAAATTATCTCCACCTGGTCCTGTCCTTGACATGTGGGGATTATTACAATTCAAGGTGAGTTTTGGGTGGAGATACAAGAGCCAAACCATATCACAGTCACTAAGCAAGTAAATAAGCAAGTACCAATAACAAGCCCTGAGGCAGAGGGTGTGGACAAAAGTACTGGAGTTCCAACAATTGTCTATAATGTCCACTTTCCACAAACAAAAGACAGGCAAAGAAACAGGAAAGTATGATTTACACACTGGAAAAGAAGCCCACAACAGAAACTGCTTGTGAGAGCAACCAGATTTAATAGGCAAAGACTTAAAATTATAAACAGGCAAAGACTTCAAATTATACATTATAATACATATTCAAGTAGACAAAGGAAACCATAAAAAAGTAAATGTAGGTATGATCATAATGTTGCATCAAAAGGAGAATATCAACAGAGATAAAATTATTAAAAATAGACATGGAAATTCTGAAGTTACAAAGTATAATAACTGAAATGAAATTTTCACTAGAAGGACTCTAGTAGATATGAACTGGCAGAAGTATTAGCAAAGTTGAAGATAGATTAATAGCAATGGTGTAATCTGATGAACAGAGAGAAAACAAGACAAATTAACATTTCAGAGAAATATGGGACCCCATTAAGCACACTGATATAAACAGGAGTACCAGAAGAGAGGTGAGAGAGGAAAAAAAAGGATTTGAAATTTACAAAGAAATAATGGATTTAAAATTCCCAAACTTATTGAAAAACATTAAACTGCACATCCAGGAAGCTCAACAAACACCAAGTAGGATAAATGCATAGAGATCCAAACATAGATGCATCATTATAAAAGCACTGAAATCCAAAGAAAGAA
Organism: Hylobates moloch; assembly: GCF_009828535.3. Taxonomy (NCBI): domain Eukaryota; kingdom Metazoa; phylum Chordata; class Mammalia; order Primates; family Hylobatidae; genus Hylobates; species Hylobates moloch. The sequence goes on from NW_026652287.1 coordinate 64,797,365, forward strand.
ATGGAGAAAATCTTGAAAGCAATAAAAGGAAACTGCAGGCTAGAAGTGAAACTAATACAAAAGTATTAACTGCTGATTTCTCATCAGAAAAAAATGAAGGCCAGAAGGCAGTGGGATGATATATACAAAGTACTCACACAAACAAAATCCTTCAACCCAGAATCCTAAATCCATCAACATGTAAAAAAATGAAGTGACCCCCTACCTCACATCACTTACAAAAATTAACTCAAAATGGATTAAAGTCTTAAATATAAGGCCTGAAACTATAAAAATCCTAGAAGAAAACATAGTGAAGCTCTTGACATTGGTCTTGTGATGATTTTTAAAAATATAACACCAAAAGCACCAGAAACAAAAGCAAAAACAAAGAAATGGGACCAAATAAAATTAAAAAGCTTCTACAAAATAAAGGAAACAATTTAAAAAGTGAAATTACATTCTACAGCATGGGAGAAAATATGTGCAAATTACATATCTGACAAGGGGTTAATATCTAAATACATAAGAAATTCATTCAACTCAATAGCAAAAAAAAAAAAAAAAAAAATCCAATTAAAAAATGACCAAAGAACCTGATAGACATTTTTGCAAAGAAGATATACAAATGGTCAACAGGTATATAAAAAGGTGCTCAATATCACTAAACATCAGGGAAATGCAAATCAAAACCACAATGAAATATCACCTCACACCTGATAGGACTGCTGTTATCAAAAAGACAAGAAAGAAAAAAATGTTGACAAGGATATGGAAAAAAGGGAAGCCTTGCACACTGTCAGGGATGTAAATTGGTACAGTCCTTCTGAAAAAGAGTATGGAGGTTCCTCAAAAACTTAAAAATAGGACAACCATACAATCCAGCAATCCTGCTTCTGGCTACACAGTCAAAAGAAATGAAGTCAATAACTTTTTTCCCCCTGCACCGAGACGGAGTCTTGCTCTTTCACCCATGGTGGAGTGCAGTGCCACAATCTCGGTTCACTGCAACCTCCGCCTCCCGGGTTCAAGCAATTCTGCTGTCTCAGCCTCCTGAGTGGCTGGGATTACAGGCGTGTGGCACCATGCCTGGCTAAGTTTTGTATTTTTAGTAGAGACGGGGTTTCACCAGGTTGGCAGGCTGGTCTCAAACTCCTGAGCTCGTGATCCACCCACCTTGGCCTCCCAAAGTGCTGGAATTACAGGCATGAGCCACCACACATGGCCAAAGTCAGTAACTTGAAGAGACATTTGCAGTCCTTTTCATGGCCGCATTATTCATAATAACGAAGGTATGGAAACCTAAGTGTCCATCAATGGATAAAAGTGTTTGTATGTGTGTGTATACATACATGTATGTGTCAATTATACATCAGTAAAACAGAGTGGGGTGGTTATCCTTATGCAACCTTATGTATAAGGTTATCCTTATACAAATCCATATGAAAAAACAAAGAGAAGTAGCTGGGTGCGTTGGCTCACACCTGTAATTCCAGCACTTTGAGAGGCTGAGGCGGGAGGATCACCTGAGGTTGGGAGTTTGAGACCAGCCTGATCAACGTGGAGAAATCTGGTCTCTACTAAAAATAAAAAATTAGCCAGGTGTGGCGATGCATGCCTGTAATCCCAGTTACTTGGGAGGCTAAGGCAGAAGAATCACATGAACCCGGGAGGCAGAGGTTGCGGTGAGCCGAGATCACGCCATTGCACCCCAGCCTGGGCAACAAGAGTGAAACTCCGTCTCAAAAAAAAAAAAAAAAAGAAAAGAAAGGCAATTTTATGTAATTATAAAAGACAGTATACATATATACCTCTTAACTGATATACAAATTTTATGAAACATGAGTATTTATGTATTATTGGGCCCATAACATACAGAAATATAATATATTTGCTAATAACAACACAAAGAAGGCTGCTCCTCCCATCACAGGCCCACAGTGCGAGGGCCTTGAAGGCAGGATGGTTTCAAGGGAAGGGCCTAGAACACTCATGGAACTTTGCGGCTTGCTGCCCGGGGCTGCCTCAAGTCTCTGCTCCCCACATCCTGGCACAGTGCTCCTTGGCTGCCATAGTTGTGGCTCCAGTGGGCCCAGGTGCAGTTTAGTCCCTGCTATGGACGGCAAAGTAGTGAACCTTAGCATCCACATGGTGCTGATTTTGCAAGTGTGCAGAGTGCACAAGATGTGGAAGCATGGCATCCTTCAAAGAGATTTCTTTCTTTTTTTTTTATTTTTGAGACAGAGTCTCACTGTATTGCCCAAGCTGGAGTGCAGTGGTGCGATCTTGGATCACTGCAACCTCCGCCTCCTGGGCTCAAGCAATTCTCTTGCCTCAGAATCCCAAATAGCTGGGATTTCAGGCACGCGATGCCTTGGAGAGCCTCAGGGCCTAGACAGAGACCTACTACAGAGGCAGAGCCACTGCAGACAGTCCCCACTAGGGCATTGTCCAGTGGAGTCATAGAGGCTGTGCCACTCCCCAAACCCTAGACCTCTAGAGCCAGCAGCATGCAACATGGGCCTGGGAGAGCCAGTGGCACCTGACTCCAACCCATGAGAACTGCAGTATTAACTGTGCACACCAAAGACATGGTGGCAGGGTCCCTTCAGGCCTTTGGGGTCCAACCCCCATCCCAGTGTGTCTGGAACGTGTGACAAGAGTCAAAGATGATTATTCTCCAGGCTAAAGATTTATTGTTGTTTGCCCTGTTCAGTTTTGGACCTACTTGAGACCAGTGACCCATACTTTCTTATTTATCTGTTTTGGAATAGAAATGTCTGTCCTGGCCAGGTGCGGCGGCTCGTGCCTATAATCCCAGCACTCTGGGAGGCTGAGGCAGGCGGATCACCTGAGGTCGGGAGTTCAAGACCAGCCTGACCAACATGGAGAAACCCTGTCTCTACTAAAAATACAAAAAAATTAGCCAGGAATGGTAGTGCATGCCTGTAATCCCAGCTACTTGGGAGGCTGAGGTAGGGGAATCGCTTGAACCTGGGAGGCGGAGGTTGCGGTGAGCCGAGATCGCACCATTGCACTCCAGCCTGGGAAAAAAAAAAAAAAAGAAATGTCTGTCTTATTCCATTATTATTCCATTGTAGCTTGGAAGCACATAACTAGTTTGGTTTCACAGGTACAGGACTACAGAGCAATTTGCCTCAGAATGAATCACCACATGATTTAGATAATACCTAGATGAGACTCTGCCATTTAAGTTGACTTTAAAGTTTATGCTGAAATGAGTTTTAATACTTTGGGAGCTATTGGAATGAAATGAATGTATTTTGTATGTGAGAAAGACATGAATATAGCGGGGGTCCAGGGGCAGAATGTAACATGTCCTCTCCAAAATTCAGGTGTTACCAATGTGATAGTATTAGAAGGTGGAGCCTGGCCGGGCGCGATGGCTCATGCCTGTAATCCCAGCACTCTGGGAGGCCGAGGCGGGCGGATCACAAGGTCAGGAGATCGAGACCACCCTGGCTAACACGGTGAAACCCCGTCTCTAGTAAAAAAATACAAAAAAATAGCCGGGCATGGTGGCAGACGCCTGTAGTCCCAGCTACTCGGGAGGCTGAGGCAGGAGAATGGCGTGAACCTGGGAGGCGGAGCTTGCAGTGAGCTGAGAATGTGCCCTCCAGCCTGGGCGACAGAGCGACACTCTGTCTCCAAAAAAAAAAAGAAGGTGGAGCCTTTAAGAGGTGATGAGGGCTCCTCCCTTTGTGAATGGGATTACAGCCTTTATGAAAGAGGCTCAATGCATACTTCCTTGTCCTCCCTTTTGCATGTGAGGACACATGTCCTTTCTGGAGGATGCAGCATCAAGGCACCCTTGGAAGAGGACAATTGAACCTGATGATGCCTTGATCTTGGACTTCATAACCTACAGAACTGTGATACATTTCTGTTCTTTATAAATCAGGTATTTTGTTATAGCAGCACAAACAGACAAAGTTGTCTATGGGTGCCGGGCACGGTGGTTCATGCCTGTAATCCCCGCACTTTGGGAGGCTGAGGCGGGTGGATCATGAGGTGAGGAGTTCTAGACCAGTCGCCAACATAGTGAAACCCTGTCTCTACTAAAAATACACCAAAAATTAGCGGGGCATGGTGGTGTGTGCCTGTAATCCTAGCTACTCGGGAGGCTGAGGCAGGAAAATCGGGTGAACCCAGGAGGCAGAGGTTGCAGTGAGCCGAGATCTCACCACTGCACTCCAGCCTGGGCAACAGAATGAGACTGCGTCTCAAAAAAAAAAAAGAAAGTTGTCTATGGGTGACTCAGCTGCAAAGCTGCAAGGAGATTGAGAGTAAGACGATGGAAACAACAGTCAAGCCGAGAACCAAATCAGGAACACAATCCTGTTTACAATTGCCACTAAAAGAATAACATACCTAAGAATACAGCTAACCCGGGAGGTGAAAGATCTCTACAATGAGAACCACAAAACACTGCTCAAAGAAATCAGATGACACAAATGGAAAAACATGGTAGGAAGAATCAGTATCATTAAAATGGCCATACTGCCCAAGGCAATTTATATATTCAATGCTATTCCTATCAAACTACCAAGGACATTCTTCACAGAACTAGAAAAAGCTATTTTAAAATTCATATGGAACCAAAAAAGGGCCTGAATAGCCAAGGTAATCCTAAGCAAAAAGAACAATGCTGGTTACATCACACTACTTGACTTCAAGCTATACTACAAGGCTACAGTAACCAAAACGCAATGGTGTTGGTACAAAAACAGACACACAGACCAATGGAATAGAATAGAGGACCTAGAAAGAAAGTCACACACCTACAACCAACTGATCTTTGACAAAGTCAACAAAAATAAGCAATGAGGAAAGGACTCCCTATTCAATAAATAGTGCTGGGACGACTGGCATATGCAGAAGAATGAAACTGGACCCATACCTTTCAACATATACAAAAATTAACTCAAGTTTGATGAAAGCCTTAAATGTAAGAACTAAAACTAAAAATCCTAGAAGAAAACCTAGGAAATACCCTTGTAAACATCTGCCTTGGCAAATAATTTATGACTAATTCCTCAAAAGCAACTGAAACAAAACAAAAATTGACAAATGAGACCTAACTAAAGAGCTTCTGCTCAGCAAAAGAAATTATCAATAGAGTAAACAACAACTTACAGAATGGGAGAAAATATTCACAAACTACACATTTAACAAAGGTCTAATATCCAGAATCTACAAGGAATTTAAACAATTCAACAAGCAGAAAACAATCCCACTAAAAGTGGGTAAAGGAGATGAACAGATCCTTCTCAAAAGACATACAAGCAGCCAACAAACATACTTTTTTAAATGCCCACACCACTAATCATCAGAGAAATGCAAATCAAAACCACAATGAGTTAGCCATCTCATATCAGTCAGAACGATTATTGTTAAAAAGTCAAAAGTAACAGATGTTGGTGAGGCTACGGAGAAAAGGGAATGCTTATACACTGCTGGTGGGAGTGTAAATTAGTTTAGCCACTGTGGATGCAGTTTGGAGATTTCTCAAATAACTAAAAATAGAACAACCATTTGACTCAGCAATCCCATTACTGGGTACATACCCAAAAGAAAATAAATCATTTTACAAAAAAGACACATGCCCTCATGTTCATCACAGCACTATTCACAATAGCAAATACACAGAATCAACCTAGGTGCCCCTCAACAGTGGCTTGGATAAAGAAAATGTGGTATACATATGTCATGGAATACCATACATAAAAAAGAACAAAATCATGTCCTTTGAAGCAACATGGATGTAGCTGGAGGCCATTATTCTAAAAGCATTAATGCAGAAAAAGAAAATCAAATACTACATGTTCTCACTGCTAAGTGGGAGCTAAACACTGGGTACAGATAGACATAAATATGGGAACAATACACACTGCGACTGCTAGAGGTGGGAGGAAGGGAGAGAAACAAGAGTTGAAAAACTATTGGGTACTAGGTTCACTACCTGGAAGACAAGATCAATTGTACTCCAAATCTCAGCATCATGCAATATACTCATGTAACAAATCTGCAAATGTACCCCCTGAATTGAAAGTAAAAGTTGAACAAAGAAACCAAAAACAAAATGAAGGAGAAACTAAAACATACCCAAGTAAACAAAAACTGAGGGACCTCATTCGAAGACATGCCATAATAGAAAAGTTAAGGGGAGCCCTGCAAGTTGGAATGAAAAGACAGTAGAAAGTAACTCAAAGCCATGTACAAAAATGAAGAACAGGCCGGGCGCGGTGGCTCATACCTGTAATCCCAGCACTTTGGGAGGCCAAAGCAGGTGGATCACGAGGTCAGGAGTTCGAGACCAGCCTGGCCAACATGGTGAAACCCCATCTCTACTAAAAATACAAAAATTAGCTGGGCATGGTGGCACACACCTATAATCCCAGCTATTTGGGAGGCTGATGTAGAAGAATTGCTTGATCCCGGAGGCAGAGGTTGCAGTGAGCAGAGATTGTGCCACTGCACTCATGCCTGGGTGACAGAGTGAGACTCTGTCTCAAAAAAAAAAAAAAAAAAAGAAAACAATGATAAAAGTAGCTAAATAGGCAAATACAAAGGTCTATTGCATCTTGGGCTTGTAGGTCCTCTTTATTTCCCCAATATGATTTAAAAGACTAATGTGTAAAACAATCATTATAAACCAATGTTAAAGGGCACACAATGTATAAAAATGTAATCTGTGACAAAACAACATGAAGAGGAGGAGAACTGTACAGGAACAGAGTTTTGTATACAGTATTAAAGCTAAGGAGTGTGCAGCACAGTTTTGACTCAACAGGTCTGGAATTTTGTTTGTTTGAGACAGGGTCTCTCTTTTGCCCCGGCTGAAGTGCAGTAGTGTCTGGAATGTTTAAACTCTGCCTATTCCAAAGAAAGTTCTAGCCCTTGACTAACACCTAGAAGATAAATTCTGGCCCCGGAATAGCCAGCTTTTATTAATTTTAATGTGATCCTTTCACTAGTGGGAAAACAACAACAACAACACTTTTCTGAGTTGTGTGAGTCCATCTAGCAGTCAGTGAACCTGAAAGTGGTCTTGGAGTTCCCTGACCAAAGTCTATTAATTCAAACCAGTTATTTGTAAATGTAAAATATTCACTGTAATCTTCAGAACACATGCTAAGAAAACAATCAGCTTATATAAAAGAAATGACAAGGGAATTAAAATGGTACAGTACAATAAGTCAATTAAAAACAAAAGAATGCCAGGCGTAGTGGCTCATACCACTTATCCCAACACTTTTGGGAAGCTGAGGCAGGCAGATTGCTTGAGCCCAGGAGTTCAAGACTAGCTTGGCCAACATGGTGAAACCCTGTCTCTACCAAAAATACAAAAAATTAGCCAGGCATGGTGGTGCTCACCTGTGGTCCCAGCTGATGGGGAGGTAGGGGGCGGGGGTGGGTGGGGGCTGGGTCTGGGGTGGGAGGATCACTTGAGCCCAGGAGGTTGAGACTGCAGTGAGCTGTGATTGCACCACTGAACTCCAGCCTGGGTGATGGAGTGATACCTTGTCTCAAAAAAAAAAAAAAAATGGACCAGGCCTGGTGGCTCATGCCTGTAATCCCAGCACTTTGGGAGGCCAAGACAGGTCCATCACCTTAGGTCAGGAGTTTGAGACCAGCCCGGCCAATATGGTAAAATCTCATCTCTACTAAAAATACAGAAATTAGCCTGGTGTGGTGGCAGGCACTGTAATCTCAGCTACTTAGGAGCCTGAGGCAGGAGAAGGGCTTGAAGGAGGCGGAGGTTGCAGTGAGCTGAGATCGTGCCACTGCATTCCAGCCTGGGAAACAGAGTGAGCCTGTCTCCAAAAAAAAAAAAAAAAAAAAAAAAAAAAAAAAAAAAAAAAAAAAAAAATTCATATGACATTGCAAGAGATTCAGAATACCCAAAACAAAGCTGGAAGACTGATATTTCCCAATTCAAAACTGACTATAAAACCACAATAATCAAGACTGTGGGGCACGGAATATGGATAGATATACTGATCAATGGAATAGAACTGAGCGAAAATTTAAACCATTGTAACTAGGGTCAAGTGATTTTTGACAAGGGTGCCAATCTAATGAAATAGAGGAAAGAACAGTCTTTTCAACAAATGGTGCCAGAAAAATTGAATATCCACATGCAAAGGAATGAAATTGCATCACTCCTTAATAACACATAAAAAACATAACTGAAAACAGATCAATGACCCAAATATAAGAGCTAAAACTATAAAACTCTTAGAAGGAAATGTAGGGTTAAGTCATCATGAACTTACATTTGGCAATGGATTCTTTTTTCTTTTTTTGAGATGGAGTCTCACTCTGTCACCCAGAGTGGGGTACAGTGGCACCATCTCCGCTCACTGCAACCTCCGCCTCCCAGGTTCAACTGATTCTCCTGCCTCAGCCTCCTCCCGAGTAGCTGGGATTACAGGTGCCCGCCACCATGCCTGGCTAATTTTTGTATTTTTAGTAGGAGATGGGGTTTCAACATGCTGGCCAGGCTGGTCTCAAACTCCTGACCTCAAGTGATTCACCCATCTCTGCCTCCCAAAATGCTGGGATTACAGTCTGAGCCACTGCATCTGGCCTATATTTGGCAATGGATTCTTAAATGATGACACCAAAAGCATAAGCAGCAAAAGAAACTTTTGATAAATTAGGATTTATCAAACTAAAAGCTTTTGTGCATCAAAAAATCATTATAGAAGAAACTGATAAGACAGCCTGCACAATGTGAGAAAATATTTGCAAATCATATATCTCATAAGCATTTCACATCCAGAATACATAAAAACTCCTACAATTCAGCCCAACAAAAAGACAAACAACCCAAGTTAAAAACTGGCAAAAGACTTCAGTAGACATTTCTTCATAAAAGATGAACAAATGGCCAACAAGTACATGGAAAGATGCTCGAAATCATTAGACAATAGGAAAATAATAACAGAACCATGAGGATAACATCAGCAAGATGGCAGTTGAGGAAGCTTCAATTCCCTATTCTCTACTGAAACACTTAAAAAACAACTAAAGACTAGCTAAAATATCTTTGTAAGGGTCTGGAAATCACTCAAAGACTATAACTATCAAACAAACGCCCAGTCAAGAGAAAGTCACATTCAAAATGGTAGTGAATTTGTTGATTATGTTACTTGTGTCCTTACTCCATCTCTAGTGCAGCCTGGAAGAAGCAGCCCAGTTCCCATTTCCCTCCTTCAGGCCAGAAGGAACAAAGCAGAGCTTATCTGGAACATGCTAATCTGTCTGTGAGCTCCTTGAGGTACTGAGGTACTGGTTTCTGTTTTGTCTGATTTTCTTTTTTTTTTTTTTTTAAGACAGAGTCTCGCTTTGTCATCCAGGCTGGAGTGCCATGGCGTGATCTCGGCTCACTGCAACCTCTGCCTCTCGGGTTCAAGCAATTCTCCTGCCTCAGCCTCCTGTGCGGCTGGGATTACAGATGCACACCACCACACCTGGCAAATTTTTGTATTTTTAATAGAGACGGGGTTTCACTATGTTGGCCAGGCTGGTCTTGAACTCCTGACCTCAAGTGATCTGCCTGCCTCGGCCTCTCAAAGTGCTGGGATTACAGGTGTGAGCCACTCTGACTTTTGAGTTTCAATATGTAAAAAGCTGCACAGCTCAGATCTCAGGCAGGTAAAGGCCACAAAGGACAGTGGTTGGCACTGCCGTGCATCAAAGCTAAAACACTATTAAAACTAGAAATAAGTGCAGCAGCACTGCAGGGTATAAGATCAATATGCAAAACTCAATGATATTTTAATTGCCTGGACACCTGTGGATACTTGGAGCAAACGATTACAGGTGGAAAAATATAACATCTAGGGCCTAAGAAGCAGGGGTGAGACCCTATGGAAATTAAGGCATTTGAAAGCAGCTATGCATATTGGGGAAACTGGTAAAAGCACATACACAGGTATAGGCACAGGCACGCTACAGACCCAGGAAAAACATAAGACCTTAGACTTTCACCCTGAGATGATCCCAAGGCCTTAATTAGTGAAGATCTTCTCCAATGGTCTGCAAAAATTAGGAGAAGTAGCTGTTTCTTCAAATGCTCAGTTTTCAACAAAAGACTGCAAGGCATACAAAGACACAGGAAAACAGGGTCCATTCAAAGGAGCAAAATAAATTACCCTTGAAGAAACAAAAGCATTGGAGTAACTAGAAAAAGGCTTTGTAAAAACTGTCTTAAATATGCTTATAGAGCTAAAGGAAAACAGAGAAAGAACTAAAAAGGAAATCAGGAAAATGACACATAAATAAGTGAGATATCAACAAAGAGAAATAATTACTTTTTAAAAAACGGGCTGGCATCATTAAAAAATCAGGAAACAACAGGTGCTGGAGAGGATGTGGAGAAATAGGAACACTTTTACACTGTTGGTGGGACTGTAAACTAGTTCAACCATTGTGGAAGTCAGTGTGGCGATTCCTCAGGGATCTAGAACTAGAAATACCATTTGACCCAGCCATCCCATTACTGGGTATATACCCAAAGGAGTATAAATCATGCTGCTATAAAGACACATGCGCACGTATGTTTATTGCAGCACTATTCACAATAGCAAAGACTTGGAACCAACCCAAATGTCCAACAAGGATAGACTGGATTAAGAAAATGTGGCACATATACACCATGGAATACTATGCAGCCATAAAAAATGATGAGTTCGTGTCCTTTGTAGGGACATGGATGAAACTGGAAAACATCATTCTCAGTAAACTATCGCAAGGACAAAAAACCAAACACCGCATGTTCTCACTCATAGGTGGGAATTGAACAATGAGAACTCATGGACACAGGAAGGGGAACATCACATTCCTGGTACTGTTGTGGGGTGGGGGGTGGGGGGGGCAGGGACAGCATTAGGAGATATACCTAATGCTAAATGACGAGCTAATGGGTGCAGGAAATCAACATGGCACATGGATACATATGTAACAAACCTGCACATTGTGCACATGTACCCTAAAACCTAAAGTATAATAAAAAAAAAAAAAAAAGAGAGCTGGAAATGATTTAATTAAAACATTTGAGGGGAAGTTCGGTATGATCATCTGCAGTTATTAATAAAAAAATTTACCATTAAAAAAAAAAAAAAAACGGGCTGGGTGTGGTGGCTCATGCCTGTAATCCCAGCACTCAGGGAGGCTGAGGTGGGCAAATAACATGAGGCCAGGAGTTCCAGACTAGCCTGGCCAACATGGTAAAACCTTGTCTCTACTAAAAAAAAAAAAAAAAAAAAAAAAATTTAGCTGGGTGCGGTGGTGCACACCTGTAGTCCCAGCTACTCAGGAGGCTGAGGCATGAGAATTGCTTGAGCCTGGGCGGCACAGAGGTTGCAGTGAGCCGACATCACACAACTGCATTCCAGCCTGGGTGACAGGGCAAGACTGTTGCAAAAAAAAAGAAAAAGAAAAAAACGAAGAATTGGCTCAGAGTGCTCAAACCCTGCACATTCCAAAGAAGAAATGGTCCTTGACCAGCTCCTGGGAGATAATCTCTCAGCAGTTAGAGTATCCTGCCTGATTAACAGAGTCTATGTGTATCTGAGGTCTTAGCCATGCCAGATAGCTTTTGTTAACAATGTGGTTTATGGTAAATACCTGTATCAATCTGACTTCTGGGTAGGCTTGACTAAGAAGGTAAGGTCAGTGCACAGAACCTTCATGCCCACATGACTGATCGTCAATAAAAACCCCAGACACGGGCCAGGGCAGTGGCTCACACCTGTAATTCCAACACTTTGGGAGGCAGAGGCAGGTGGATCACTTGAGCCCAGGAGTTCAAGACCAGCTTGGGCAACATGGCAAAACCCCATCTATACAAATAATACAAAAATTAGCCGGGTGTTGTGGTGTGCGCCTGTAATCCCAGCTACTCGGGAGATTGAGGTGGGACGATCCCTTAAGGCCGGCAAGTAGAGGCTGCAGTGAGCTGTGACCACACCACTGCATTTCAGCCTGGGCGAGAGAGCGAGACCCTATCTTAAAAAACAAAACAAAACAAAAAAACTCCACAAGAAAACAAAGCAAAACAAAAAACTCTGGAAACCATGGCTTAGGAGAGCTTCCCTGCTTGGCCACGCTTCACATTTGTATTTGCACATTGTTGCTGGGAGAATTAGGTGCTGCCTGTGCAACTGCACTGGAAGCTTGCACCTGGTTTCTCCCGGTATTTGCCCTATGCAACTTTTCCCTTTGCTGATTTTAATGTGTACCTTTTCATTGTAATGAACAATAACCATGAGCATAACAGCTTTTCTGAGTTCTGTGAGTCCTTCTAGCAAATCATCGAACCTAAGACAGTCAAATTGCCTTAAGTTAATAGAACATTTGGCCGGGCGCGGTGGCTCACGCCTGTAATCCCAGCACTTTGGGCGGCCGAGGCGGGCGGATCACGAGGTCAGGAGATCGAGACCATCCTGGCTAACACGGTGAAAACCCATCTCTACTAAAAATACAAAAAATTAGCCGGGCGAGGTGGCGGGCACCTGTAGTCCCAGCTACGCAGGAGGCTGAGGCAGGAGAATGGCGTGAACCCCGGGGGGCGGAGCCTGCACTGAGCCGAGATTGCGCCACTGCACTCCAGCCTGGGTGAAAGAGCGAGACTCCGTCTCAAAAAAAAAAAAAGAAGTTAATAGAACATTTGCAAATCTGGCTTTAAAAAAATTCATTTCAAGTGCCTATCAAAATTATATTTTCATGCTCTTGATTTACAGAAAATGTATGGGGAATACTAAGAATCTTCACAAACCAGCTTTTTTCTTCCCTTGCAGATAAGGACTTAAAGTGCCAGGGCTTTATTAAATTCTCTGGGGTTATGTCCATATTAATGTATCTAGGCCTCACAAAGACCCTAAAGCACTAATATAATTATTGTCTACATTCTACAACAAGAAACTGTAAAGCGGAAAAATGAGTAACTATTAACCCCTTTGAAATGTAGTGTGAACATATAACTGAATTTAAAATTTTTTTTCTCTTTTCCTAAGCTAATTAACGCAGGATTACATTTAATTTTAATTAATTTAAATTTAAATACAAAAGCAATATAAATGTTTTTCTATTAAATGCAACTTTATTGTTTTGGTAGGACTATAATTCACCTAAACACTGAAAATTTAGCATCCACATTGAGACATGCAATAACAACAAAACATATACCAGATTTTGAAAACTTGGTATAAAGATATGAGTGTAAAGTATTTCAGTGTATTCATATCATCACATGTTGAAATAATATTTTGGATATATTGGTTTAAATAAAATACATTACCAAAATTAACTTCAGCTGTTTCTTTTCCTTTTTAAAATATGTTTAAAGCTGGGCGCAGTGGCTACGCCTGTAATCCCAGCACTTTGGGAGGCCGAGGTGGGTGGATCACCTGAGGTCAGGAGTTTGAGACCAGCCCAGCCAACATGATGAAACCCTGAAACCCCATCTCTACTAAAAATTCAAAAATTAGCCAGGCATGGTGGCGGGCGCCTGTAATCCCAGCTACTTGGGAGGCTGAAGCAGGAGAATCACTTGAACCTGGGAGGCAGAGGTAGCGGTGAGATGAGATCGCACTATTGCACTCCAGCCTGGGCAATAAGAGTGAAACTCTGTCTCAAAAAAAAAAAAAAAAAGTGTCTAATGGCAATTTTTAAATTACCTAAGTGGCTTTATATTTGCATTAGACTGTGCTGCTTTAGACTCAAACACCACTGTATCAGGCTGCCTCTCACAATCTACACCAATATGTGGTCTGAATTAGTCACACTACCAAATCTCAAACAAGATTTGGTTGTCACGACTTAAATCCCCTCATGAATGTTCTGGAAAAACTCCCTGCCCTTGTTGACATAGCGTTCTCTGCACAAAACTATCATATTCCCACTCCTAAATGTCTCCAAAGCCAACTTTGTCACTTACTGATTAATACCTACCATCTCCTATCTTGCTTTGCTTGCAAATCAAGTCTGTAAATAAGATCAAAGGTATCTAGTGTGCTATTCTACTTAATCACTCATCTCCTCCTTAACAAATTACATTCTAAAAAAAGGTTTTAACTTCTCCTCCAGGAGTTGTATTTCTATACCATAAGAATCCTTTGGAAAAAAAGCAGCACATGGGAGAATTGAATGATTTACCTAATGGATATATGAATATTCAATGAAAAGGAAATGGGCATTTGGAAAGGCAATGGAGGACAAGGGCACCCATCTCTACGGTCTTGTTAATTGGGAAGGGAAAGCCAAGGGACCAGGTAAATGAACAAAAAATAAACTAACCTTGAGTTGGCCATTAGTACCAGTGCTGTCTTCCACTTCAGGGGGCCTTCACTTGCAGAACTACATAACCAACAGGGAGAAAGGACTCATGACATCCTGGACTGGTTAAATAAGAACATGCTGTTCACCACCAGAAAAGCCCATCACACACAACAAACACACCCAGATCGAAGAGGGAAACTAGAATACTGTCGACTCCCCCCCACATCCGAGAAAAAGGTACGACCGATGCCTTCTAGAGCTGTACTCTTAAGTTCACAGCAGTTTCTAGGGAACACAGCTCAGGAAATACTGTAGTTCTTTAATGTATAAATGGCCTCCAAATTCATGCAAGGGGAGTTATTCCAGGAATGAATACTACACCTATGCCTTCCCCTTCACGTCTTCCCAGGAAACTTCATTTATCTATCTTATCTATCTACCTATCTATTATTTATCATTTATCTACCTTTTATATATCATCTATCTAATCTATATGCGTGTGTGTGTGTGTGTAAGACCTCACGAAGGGATTACATCACAGGCATCACAGAGTCGGAAAAATGACGCTTTACCCAAAACAAACTCCTACAGGCTCATGGAAAAAAAAAAACACACACACACTTCTACCCCGTTCACGCTTACAGTTGGTCACAACAGTGCTGTCACACAATCACGTCACAGTAGACCAGGGTCACACGATGGGCCCCGCTCCTACTCACCGTCCTATGAGTCCGATAAAACAGCACCCACGGCACACACTAGGGTCTCCGTCTCACACACACACACACCACAATGACGTCGTAACAAACAATAGCACTAACAACCATCGTCCGCAGCTCCCGCGTACAGAGGCCCCAGGCTCCCGGCTCCACGTGGACCGACCTCGCCCGGCAGCGCGGGGCCACTTCACCGCGAGCTCCTCCCGCAGCACGGCCCGGGTTACCTGGACTCACTAGGCTTAACTCAATAACCACAACACCGGAAAGGGAAGCAAAGGTCGAAGTTCATCCGCGGCCCTGGGGCCTGTGGGAAACGTAGTCCAACAACGAAAGCGCCCTGAAGCTCAAGCGGAGCCCGCTGGCCGCAGGGGCCGCACCACGCCCTAGACACCGGAGTTTCCGGGTGCGCAGACCCTTGCCCTCAGCAGAGGCTGCCTCTGCGCGTCCCCTAGGCGCCGAAGAGGCGGCCGTTGGTCCCCGACGGCAGGTTGGGAGGACAGAATGGGGAACAGGAAGCTGGGGCGAGGGTGGCCTTGGGGGAGGTGGGGGGCCGCGGAATTCTAGGTGGCCCCTGCCTCACCTCTGGAAAGAACCGGAAGCCCGGGCCGGAGAGGGTGAAGGGAGTCGCGGACCCGGCTGCTCAGCCGAGGAGGAAACCCGGACCCCAGACTGAGGGAGGCCGAAGAAGGAACTGGAGGGCCGAGTTGGGAAGACCTGAAGCAGGTACCGGCTTTAGGCTGGGGAGGGTCGAGGGGAGAACTCGGAGCCTGAGTCGGGCGAGGTTTTGCTCCACTCTGGCTTCGAAGTGTGGGGGCCTCAGGATGTGACCCGTGGTCGTAAGCCTGAGGGTTACTTGGAGTTTTTGTCCGTTTTGCACCATGAGAAAGGCCCCAGATGGAATCTGGCAGGTAGCGGCGGCTCAGTGTGTGTGTGTGTGTCTGCCTTAGGGCGTGTTTTACACTGTTGACGAAAAGACTTAAACTCTAAAGTATTTGAAGAGACTTATTCTGAGCTAAATATGAGTGACCAATGGCCGGTGGCCCAGCCCTCAGGAGATCTTGAGAACCTGTGCCCAGGGTGGTCGGGTTATATGTGGTTTTATACCTTTTAGGGAAACATGAGACACCAAATACATGTAAAGTGTACATTGATTCCCTCCGGAAAGGTGGGACAGCTGGAAGATGGCTGGCCTTCCAGTTCATAGGTAGATTCAAAGATTATTTGATTGGCAATGGTTGAAAGAGTTATTGACGTAAGACTTAGGAATGTCTCCAGGTAGCAGGCGTCACAGAGAGTAGATTGTAAATGTTTCTTTTCAGACTTGGGGTCTTTTCTATCAGTAATTCCAAAATGGAGGAGGGTATAATGAGGCATGTCCGACCCGCCCACCCCCGCCTTTCCATCATGGCTCTACTAGTTTTTCAGGCTAGGAATGCCCTGGCCAAGAGGAGGGGTCCATTCAGATGGTCTGGGTGTGCTTAAGATTTTATTTTTGGTTTACAACACCACCACCACCGGAAAGTTTGCTGGTGTCCTTTCCAGTCAGTTTCAAAGCGGAGACAGCCATAGTTCTGATTTGTGTCACTGTAACTGTCGTTTCCGGAATTCCATATTTCTCCTTTAGTTTACCCTAATGTCTGTGAGATTTCATGTGTAGTTCATTTTTCTTTTTCTGAACAGCAGTCCATTGTGCAAATATACCACAATTTGTATAGTCATTTTTCTGTTGTTGAACATTTGGTATATTTACAGGTTTTATACATTACAAATAAAGCTGGCACGTTTCCATTTCTCCTGGGCAAATATTTAGAAGAAAAGTTGCTGGGTAATTGGTAAGTTTACATTTAACTTTCCAAGAAGCTGATAAGCCTTTTAGAATGATTAGTTGTGGTTTGTGTGTGAGATTGTGTAACTGGAGTAAGTAGTTTCTGAGTTTGCTTTGCTATTTTCGTATGGAATTATGAGATGGGCTCAACAGGGTTGTGAATGTCATGTAGGGTCCATAGGATTGTGGCTTTGTGGAGTAGGTGAGATCACAGGAAACTGAATGTGTCTGTACTAATTGTTATTTATCATGGTTTTGTGCGTACATTCCATGATAACAAAATGGATCACTATGTATGTGATGTTAATGACTGAAGAACTCTGTGTCTCTGATGTATTTCATTTTGCTTGCAGAATTATGACAGTTTCTAATAACTAAAATATCATAAGCATTGGAAACTAAGAGGTAAAATTATAATTTCTAGATGACAGGGTTGCATTACCTGGAAACATCATACAAACTAAATCCAATATGTTGAAATGAGGAGGACTCCATATGTAACACAGAAGAAAAATACTTTCATCCCTACCACTTTCAATAGTTATATAGATTTGAGGTCCCCTCCCACCCCCCACCCCCCGCTTGCCCCTGGATGAAATTGAGGGTGATTTAATGCCCTCCTAAATCACTTTAAGCCAAGTAAAAGTACTTGAAATACTAAAAATCACAAGGTCAGCCTTGTAATTAAAATAGTCATTTTCTAATTAAAATATTTACTGTAAAAATCAAATTTCAAACTTCATTTAAAAGAAAAATTTCTTTCAACTGTCTGGAGCCTACAGTGTAATTACTTTCTTCTCTACTTCCCCAACCTGTATTACTAGTTACTATCTCGCATAATGATTAATATTTAATAGTAAATGTTTATTAGTTAACTAGGCAGATTTAACCAAGTTATTATAGAAACTCTAAGAGGTTTCACGTGCTTTGTTTTGTTTTGTTTGTTTTTTTTTTGAGATGGAGTCTCGCTCTGTCGCCCAGGTGGGAGTGCAATGGGGTCGTCTCGGCTCACTGCAACCTCCACCTCCCCGGTTCAAGCAATTATCCTGCCTCAGCCTCCTGAGTAGCTGGGATTACAGGCACTCGCCACCACGCCTGGCTAATTTTTGTATTTTTAGTAGAGACGGGGTTTTACCATGTTGGCCAGGCTGGTCTCCAACTGCTGACCTCTTGATCCACCCGTCTCCGCCTCCCAAAGTGCTGGGATTACAGGCGTGAGCCACCACGCCCGGCCTCACGTGGCTTCTTTTGCTCCCTTCTCTCTGTGTTGTTCACCTTAAAAAAAAAAAAAAAAAGAATCCAAAAGAGCAAGGGTCCTTTCCTGCAAATTATAAAAGCTATCGCTGAGAATGTTTCTTCTCGCCTTTCTGAAATACCTTTCCCCCAGGATACCTGAGCATTTGCCTACCATGAAACTTCCATGAGATAGGATTCTCCATTTTCTTTTATTCTAGTCAGATAACCACGTTGCCTTCTCCAAGTTTCCCTTCTAATTGTAACTACTGTTCACTTAATAATTGGATATTTCAGCCAGGCATGGTGGCTCACGCCTGTAATCCCAACACTTTGGGAGGCTGAGGCAGGCGGATCACGAGGTCAGGAGTTCAAGACCAGCCTGGCCAACATAGTGAAACCCCGTCTCTACTAAAACTACAAAAATTATTCAGGCGTGGTGGCCTGCGCCTGTAGTCCCAGCTACTCGGGAGGCTGAGGCAGGAGAATTGCTTGAACCTGGGAAGCAGAAGTTGCAGTGAGCGGAGATCGCGCCATTGTACTCCATCCTGGGTGACAAAGCAAGACTCTGTCTCAAAATAATAATAATAATAATAATAATTGGATATATCACTCAGCACTCCTTTTCACTCCCATAAACAGAAACATATTCCCTTGAATTAAATAAGCATATATTCCTTTCATAAACCTTTTTTATACAGATAGTGATTTGATATCTATGTAGTGAGTACTCAGGAGAGCCCATAGAGGGGAAAGCCTCATCATGTCCACATATCTCAGTTTACTAGTGAGTGATTCTACTTTTTCTTTTTTTTTTTTTTTTGAGACAGGGTCTCTCTCTGTCACCCAGGCTGGGGGGCAGTGGTGCAATCATGGCTCACTGCAGCCTCGACCTCTCAGGCTCAAGTGACTCTCCCATTTCAGTCTCCTGAGTAGCTGGGACCACAGGCATCCACTACCATACCTGGCTAATTTTTGTATTTTGTATTTTAGGTGGAGACAAGGTTTTGCCACATTGCCTGGGCTGGTCTCGAACTCCTGAGCTCAAGCAACCCGCCCTCCTTGACCTTCCAAAGTGCTAGGATTACAGGTGTGAACCATGGTGCCCGGCCCTACTTTCTATTGAAGTAGAATGGGTAGATCACATTATTATTAACAGTATATGGGAAGAGGGAGGTCCTTCCATGTTACATTGTCCTCCCTTTCCCTTCTGGGTCATGTTGTACCACTGTTTCCCTTCTAGTCATATCCCAGGGGGCCTTGTCCCATTTATATAGCTCCATTCTAGTGGTCACCAGAGGCATGGGAGTAATCTGATTGAAAGATAAGATAGAAGAGTGTACTCTCTTTTTTTTTTTTTTTTTTTTTTTTTGAGACAGAGTCACCCAGGCTGGAATGCAGTGGCATGGTCATGGCTCACTGCAGTCTCAAACTCCTGGGCCCAAGCAATCCTCCCACTCAGCCTCCTGCGTAGCTGGGACTACAGGCACATGCAACCACATGAAGCTATTTTTTTAAAATTTTCTGTAGAGATAGGGTCTCACTATGTTGCTCAGTTTATCTCAAACTCCTGGGCTTAAGTGATCCTCCTGCCTTGGCCTGACAAAGTACTAGGATTACAGGCATGAGTCACCACACTCAGCTGAACTCTACTCTTTATGTTCAGGAAAGCACTGGAGAAGAGAGAGGACAAGAGAAACAGGTCCGTGGTGACAGGAGCCTAGGAATAGAGCAAGCCTTCAGTCTTGGTGAGAAAATAAGTGGTATTCTAAGCCTTCCTTTGGACACTAATTCAGTACTACCCACTCTTTTTGTCTTGTCCATTCCTTCCTTACATTTTTTTACAAATTGAAGAACTCAATCTCTTATTTTTTTTTTCTATCCTTCAAGTGAGGGGCAAGAACAAAGAGTGTGGAGGAGATTTTTTTTTTTTTGAAATGGAGTCTTGCTCTGTCACCCAGGCTGGACAGTGGTGCTATCTCGGCTCACTGCAACCTCTGCCTCCCAGGTTCAAGCAATCCTCCTGCCTCAGCCTTCCAAGTAGCTGGGACTACAGGCACGCACCACTGCATGGAGCTAATTTTTTGTATTTTTAGTAGAGATGAGGTTTCAACGTGTTGGACAGGATGGTCTTGATCTCTCTTTTTTTTTTTTTTTTTTTTTTGAGACGGAGTGTCACTCTGTTGCCCAGACCCGAGTGCAGTGGCGCAATCTCGGCTCACTGCAAGCTCCGCCTCCGGGATTCACGCCATTCTCCTGCCTCAGCCTCCCGAGTAGCTGGGACTACAGGCGCCTGCCATGATGCCCGGCTAATTTTTTGTATTTTTAGTAGAGACGGGATTTCACCGTGTTAGCCAGGATGGTCTCGATCTCCTGACCTTGTGATCCCCCCGCCTCAGCCTCCAAAAGTGCTGGGATTACAGGCGTGAGCCACTGCACCCCGCTGAGGGAGATTTTTTTTTTTTTTTTGAGATGAAATCTTGCTCTGTCGCCCAGGCTGGAGTGCAGTGGTGCGATCTTGGCTCACTGCAACCTCTGCCTCCCGGGTTCAAGCAATTCTGCTGCCTTAGCCTCCCTAGTATCTGGAATTACTGGCATGCAAGTGCCACCACACTTGGTTGATTTTTGTAGTTTTAGTACAGTTGGTTTCGGCATTTGGCCAGGCTGGTCTCAAACTCCTGACTTCAAGTGATCTGCCAGCCTTGGCCTCCGAAAAGTGTTGGGATTACAGGTGTGAGCCACTGCACCAGGCCACATGTAGTATTAAGTTGGGTATTTGCGCCTGGAGGCAGTGGCTCGTGCCTATAACCCCAGCACTTCGGGAGGCTGAGGCGGGTGGATCACCTGAGGTCAGGAGTTTGAGACCAGCCTGGCCAACATGGCGAAAACCTGTCCCTACTAAAAATTAGCCAGGCATGGTGGTGGGTGGCTGTAATCCCAGCTACTCGGGAGGCTGAGGCAGAGAATTGCTTGAACCTGGGAGGTAGAGGTTGTAGTGAGCCGAGATTGTGCCATTGCACTCCAGCCTGGGAGACAGAGTGAGACTCCGTCTAAAAAAAAAACAAATACTACATGTGTGAATTAGAAATTCTAAGCTGAGAAATCTACTTAAAATTGGTCAAGAAAAAGATACACATTAAGTATAAGAAAGTTGGCGTGGCTATAGTAATATCAGATAATAAGCCTCAAAACAATGTATATTGCAGGAGATAGGTAACAATCATAAAAGAGCAGGTCATTAGGAATTTGCATATACATTTGTCACTACAGGGATACATTCTGAGAAATGTGTCATTAGGTGATTGCATCATGCAAGCATCAGAGCACACTAACACAAACAGAAATGGGGTAGCCTACTACATACCTAGGTCATATGGTATAGCCTGTTGCTCCTAGGCTACAAACCTGTATAGCATATTATATGGCATATAGCATACCTGTATGGAATACTGTAGGCATTTATAACACAGTGGTATTTGTGTATCTAAACATAGAAAAGGTACAGTAAAAATACTGTCTAAAATATTAAAAAATGGCACACCTGTACAAGATACTTGCTATGAATGGAGCTTGCAGGACTGAATTTCTGGGTGTGTCAGTGAGTGGGTTGTGAGAGAATGCTAAGGACTAGGACATGACTGTATACTACTGTAGACTTTACAAGCAGTACACTTAGGCTTCACTAAATTTATTTTTTAAAGTTTTCTTCAATAATAAATTAACCTTAGCTTCCTGTAATATTTTTACATTATAAACTTACTATTTTTTATCTTTCTGTATTGTAATAACACTTCACTTAAAACACAAACACATTATATAGCAACACAAAAATATTTATGTCTTTATTCTATAGGCTTTTTTCTATTTAAAAATTTTTTTATTTTAAAAATGTTTGTTACTTTTTAAACTTTCTTGTTAAAAACAAAGACACACACACTTTAGCCTGGGCCTACACAGGGTCCAGAGTATCAGTATCACTGTCTTTTACCGCCAAATCTTGTCCAACTGGAATGTCGTCTTCAGGGTTAAAAATATGCGTGGAGCTGTCATTGCCTATGAAAACAATGCCTCCTTCTGGATACCTCCTGAAGGACTTGCCTGAGGCTGTTTTACAGTTACTTTTTTTTTTTTTAATAAGTAGAAGGAGTACAGTCTAAAATAATAATACAAATAGTACAATAAATTACATAAACTAGTAATGTAATCACTTAGTATTATCACCTGTTGTGTACTATATATAATTGCATGTGCTATACTTTTATACAACTGGAAGCACAGTAGGTTTATTTATACCAGCGTCACCACAAACACCTGAGTGACATGGTGCATGACAACGTCCACAAGTGATAGGAATTTTTCAGCTCCATTGTAATCTTATGGGGCCACCATTGTATATGTGTCCATCATTGAGTAAAATGTTGTTTACATGACACATGACTGTATGTGTTCATCAGGAATATGTATGCTGGTATGAACCTATGATGAGAGTGTTAAATTTCTTGAAGCAAAAACTAACAGAACAAAAGAAATAGACAGATCCACAAGCATAATTGGAAATCCACAATTATATCTCAGTAATTGATAGCACTTGTAGGCAAGAAATTCAGTAATATATGTAATCAGCTCTTCATATATGCAGATTCAACCAATGGCAACACACAAATATTCAGAAAAAACACAACGACAGTAAAAAAAAAATACAAATTTTAAAATACAGTATAAAATTATTTACATAGCATTTACATTGTATTAGGTATTATAAAAAAATCTAGAGATGGTTTAAAGTATACAGAAGGTTGTGCATAGGTTATATATGCAAGTACTACACCATTTTATATAACAAATTTGGGCATCTGCAGGTTTTGGTGTCCTGGAACCAGTCCCCTGTGGATAGCAAGGGACAACTGTATAGAAGATCTGAACCACACCAGTCAACATGACCTAATTGTTGTTTACAGAACACCATACCCACAATTGAAAAATTACATTCTTTTCATGTACATGAACAGTCCCCACGAAAGACTATAGGCTGGACCATAAGTCACAATAAACTTCAAAAGATTGCCACATTACGGGGAATGTGCATTAGAAACCAGTAATAAGAAACCTATACAATCCTTCAATACTTGGAAATTAAATAACACACTTCTGACTACAGATCATTGAATAAATAAGGTGAAAATGTTTTGAAATACGAAAAAATGACAACACAGCATATCAAAATTGGAAGGACACAGCTAAAGCAGAGTTGAGAGGAAATTTAAGTACTTAAATAAAAAAAGGAGAAATTCATAGCAGCATTATTCACAATAGCCAAGAAATAGGTACAACCCACATGTCCATCAGTGGTTGAATGGATAAACAAAATGTGGTAATATGATTTGGATATTTGTTCCCTCAAAATCTCACATGGACATGTGACTCCCAGTGTTGGAGGTGGCGCCTAGTGGGAGGTGTTGGATTATGGGGTGGATCTCATGAATGGCGTGGTGTCCTCCACATGGATATGAGTTCACCCTATAGCTAGTTGTTTAAAAGAGCCTGGCACCTCCTCCCTCCCCCTTTTGTTCCCTCTTGCCATGTGATATGCTAGCTTTCCCTTTGCCTTCTGCCATAATTGTAAGCTTCCTGAGGCCTCACCAGAAGCAGATACTGGCACTATGCTTCTTGTACAGCCTATAGAACCATAAGCTAAATAAACCATTTTTCTTTATAAATTACCCAGCCTCAGGTATTCCTTTATAGCAACACAAAACAGACTAATACATGTGGCATATACATACAGGGTAATATTATTCAGCCTTGGAAGGAAATTTTGACATATGCTACAATGTGGCTGAATCTTGAGGATATTCTAACAAGCCAATCACAAAAAGATAACTACTTATGATTCCACTCATGTGAAGTATCTAGAGTAGTCCAACTCGTAAAATCAGAAAGTATTACTGGTCTCCCACTTTTTGGCTATTAATGCTTGTAGTGAGAGAGTTTGTAGGTTTCTTGTCATGGTTGCCAGGGGCTGGGGGCAGGGGGAGAAGGGTAGTTATTATTTGATGGATATAGTTTCACATTTACAGGATGAAAAAGTTGTGGATATTGGTTGTACAAAAATGGGAATATACTTAATGCTACTGAGCTGTACACTCAAATAGTTAAGATGGTAAATTTTATGTTACATGTATACTTTGCCATAATTTTTAAAAATGAAGAAAGGCTTAAACAAGAATAACAAACATGCTATATGCTAAACCAAAAGTCGAAAAAAAGAAATAAAGATGGGCATAAATTGGCCAGGCGTGGTGGTTCACGCCTGTAATCCCAACACTTTGGGAGGCCGAGATGGGCAGATCACGAGGTCAGGAAATTGAGATCATCCTGACTAACACGGTGAAACCCCGTCTCTACTAAAAATGCAAAAAATTAGCTGGGAGTTGTGGTGGGCACCTGTAGTCCCAGCTACTCGGGAGGCTGAGGCAGGAGAATGGCCTAAATCCGGGAGGTGGAGCTTGCAGTGAGCTGAGATCACGCCACTGCACTCCAGGCTGGGCGACAGAGTGAGACTCCATCTCAAAAAAAAAAAAAAAAGATGAGCATAAATCAATTAAGTAGAAATAGAAAGCAGACCATTAAGAAAATGAACAAAACAGAAAGTTGTTTATTTGAAGGCATTTTAAAAATTGATAAATCCCTAGTAAGCATAATTAATAAAAGATAAAACACAGATTACCCTTGTCGGGAATAAAAATGAAGATGCCACTACAGATCCTACAGACAGTAAAATGATAAGGCAATATTATGAACAATTTTATGCCAATAAATTTGACATTTTAGATGAAATTCATCCATTCCTTTGAAAGCACAGCTTCTCAAAACTCTTGACTCAAGATGAAATAGAAAAACAGAAAGTCTGTATCTAATTTTTTTTTTTTTGAGACAGGGTCTTGCTCTGGCACCCAGACTGGAGTCCAGTGGCATGATCATGACTCACTACAGCCTCAACCTACTAGTATCAAGTGATTCTTCTCCTGTCTCAGCCTCCCAAGTAGCTGGGACTACAGGTGGGCACCACTATGGCCAGCTAATTAAAAAAAAAAAAAATTTAGAGACAGGGTCTCACTTTGTTGTGCAGGTTGGTCTTGAACTCCTGGGCTCAAGAAATCCTCCCACCTTGGCCTCCCAAAGTGCTGAGATTTCAGGCATGTGCCATGACACCTGGCCTAAAATTTTAAGTTTTAATAAATAAAAATCCATACATACAGAACCAGGTTCACCTCCACTGAAACCCCTGCAACTCAGCCAAAAGTAAATGTAACATGGTTTTGAACACTCTCTTAATCCAGGGCACATGAAAAACCCTTAAAAACAAAAACAAAGCATACCTCTGCCCCACCGAGATGAGCTCAAAAACAAAAATTACAAACAACAAGGAAATAACCATCATAGGAGGGTCAGCAGAGTAAATAAATAATAAAGTTGGCACCTACAAGAACTGCATATAATATGACAATATGAAAGAATATGAAATGTTTTAAATGGAAAAAAACTCATAATGAAAGCACAATACTTAAAAAGAATCAGTAGATTTAAAAAATAACCAAAGAAAATTTCTAGAAATAAAAAAGATCTTAAATATAGAGAACATAACAAGCACAGCTCAAAATTAATGAACTTAAAGATATATCTGAAGAGATTACCTATAATGCAGCACAGAGATAAAAAGTGAAATACAGATGAGAAACTGAGACATGGAAGAAAATAAGAGGGCCCAAGACACATCTAATAAATATCATAAAAGGAGAAAAAGGAGGAGAAGCATCAGAAGAAAAAGTGGTTTACAACTTTTCATAATTAAAGTCAATTTTAAGATGAGGAATCAAAATGAGTGTCAAGTAGGATAATGAAAGTGGATCTAACACCTAGACACATCACAGTGATAATGTAGAACAGAAATCTTGAAAAGAAGGAAGGGAGGGAAGGAAAGAAGAAAAACAGAAAAGACATGCTACCTAAAAGGAAAGATGATTGGGCACAAGATGTCAGAAGACAGGAGAATAATACCTTCAAAGTGATGTAGGAAAAGTAGCAATTAAGAGTGGGGCAAAATAAAGACATTTTCAGACAAAGATAAGGTTTTTTCATAGACTCACTGGAAGAATTTCTAAAGGATGTGAATCAGCAAAAAGAAAAACCCAGAAAGAATGAGATAAAATTTTAAATGATGAGCAAGGAAATTGGTAAATATGTTGGGGATTCTGTTTACTAAGTAATGATGATTACTTTTTATAGAATTTTAAAACAAATTAGATCAAAAGCACCAGACAAAAATAAAAAGAGGCCGGATGCGGTAGTTCACACCTGTAATCCCAGCACTTTGAGAGGCCAAGATGGGCAGATCACTTGAGGTCAGGAGTTGGAGACCAGCCTGGCCAACATGCTGAAACCCCATCTTCACTAAAAATACAAAATTCAGCTGGGTGTGGTGGTGCTCACCTGTAATTCCAGCTACTCAGGAGGCTAAGGCAAGATAATCGCTTGAACCCAGGAGGTGGTGGTTGTAGTGAACCGAGATCGCCCCACTGCACTCCACCCTGGGTGACAGAGGGAGACTCTGTCTCAAAAAAAAAAAAAAAAAAAAAAAAAAGAAAGAACGTACCTACAGCATTCTAAGGTCTTTTTTTATTGCTCAAGGAGATACCAATTAGTCGTTAAGTCAAAGATGCAAGGTTAAGAGTAACTTCCGATAGTAAAGCAATACAATATCTTATTTTTAATCCAGTGCAGGGGGAAGGAGAATAAAGAGCACTTAATTGATCTCATAGAAGTCAATAAAGCATAAAGGCAGCAGCAAGTATAAGCCTGATGAAAAAGAAAGTGGGGAAGGAGATGGGTCATTGAGCTAAAGGGAGGCCTGGTGACAGCTCTTGGAAGATGAAGTCTGACCAGAATAGCATGTAAGTCAATCAGGTTGCTGTGGCCAAAGTGCATGGTCCTTGCCTCTGAGTTTGTGGTGGGGAGAAACAACAAACCAACACTAAACATGGAGGAAAGAATTAAAGACTCAGGCCTATCAGTTTCCACTCCCTGCCCTCCCATTACTCCCAGTTTAAAGGTTTACAGGGGCTCATGGATGAGTGGGAAGTTTTTGCGAATTTTGATAGAGAAATGAGCCGCCTCTTGACCAGCAGAGAGCCCCAGATTCATTCTCATGTGGAATAACTGAGCTAAAGGGCAGTCAGTGTTCCAGAGCCCTGTGCTCACAGATCTAGCTGCAATCCCCACCTGCATTGTTTTTAGTTGTGTATATCCCTTAATGTTACTGAACCTCATTCTCTTCTGATGTAAAATGAAGACAGGCATTTCTGCTCAACCCATTTCATCTGTAAATGGAGGGAATAAGTCTTTATGAAATGAGACAAAGTATATTCAGTGTCTGCAGTGCAGTCAATAAATAAGTGTCTTTCTACCTGTTTCTCACAAAACTGAAATAAAAGCTGGAAAATTGCTTTGTAAACCGTAAGGCACTATGCATACAAAAGAGATTACTATGAATTTTTCCTAAGTGATTAACTCATGACTCCTTTTCATACTCCTCAGCAGTGGCAACATTGGGAGGCTGGATTTTGGTGGGATGGAAGGTAACAAGGAGACTCTGGTTTCTGGCCAGCTCCAGGACTGGATGTGATGGTTAACGATACTTAACATCACCACACAGCTCATTCCCTAACTGGCTCAGTACCTATGGATCTCTAAGCAATGTCTTAACATTTACGCTTACATCTGCTAAGCTAAGTATGTACTGTTCCTTGATTTACATGCCACATCGATTATTTAAGGGGTTCCAACTGTGGATCATGAGGCAGAAGAGGTGACAATGAAAGGTCAGGCAAATACAGGAGTGTCCAGTGTGGAACACAAAATCCCATCCTGACTATAAAACATTATATGCTGTTTATTACATTTTAACTTCAAAAATTATCGACTCCATTTTCCATTTCCTTGTAATATATATTGAGCTTTTCAGTCCTGTTTTGTCATCCATCATGCAAACAAGTAAAATTCTTAAGGATGCAGACCCACCTAATAGTACTAAAAAGGAATCTTTAAAAAATATGGAGATGTCTTCTCCCTATGGAGCTACACGGGAAAAGACACCACTCTGTGTCATAAAATCTATTTAAACAGTTGCCGGGCGCGGTGGCTCACACCTGTAATCCCAGCACTTTGGGAGGCCGAGGCAGGTGGATCATGAGGTCAGGAGTTCAAGACCAGCCTGACCAATATGATGAAACCCCGTCTCTACTAAAAATACAAAAATTAGCCAGGTGTGGTTGTTCGCATCTGTAATCCCAGCTACTCAGGAGGCTGAGGCAGGAGAATTGCTTGGAGCTGGGAGACGGAGGCTGCAGTGAGCTGAGATCACGCCATTGCACTCCAGCCTGGGCAACAGAGCGAAAGTGAGACTGGGTCTCAGAAAACAAACAAACAAACAAAAAAGCTATTTAAAAGAACCTGATATGATAAAGTATTGAATTGAGAACATTCATTGAATATCAGCATTACTCTCCTGTTCAGTAGAGAGATAACTCTGATCATCCTCAGCTATTTTCCTGTCTATAATTTGCTTATTTGTATTATTTGTGCAAAGGAGTCTTTAAGACCTCATATTTCAATAGTAATCCTAAATCCTGTTGTTTATGTCATAATTTGCTGCCCTGATAATGCTTAAACTCATCTCTGTTTTTCTAAAAGACATAAATATGTATAAGGTTTCTATATTAAGAAAAAAGACAAGTATGCAGTTTCTGTTTACTCCTATCATGCATAAAGGTATAATAAAATCCCATGAGTGGCTGGGCGTGGTGGCTCATGCCTGTAATCCCAACACTTCGGGAGGCTGAGGCAGGTGGATCACTTAAGGTGAGGAGTTTGAGACCATCCTGGCCAACATGGTGAAACCCCGTCTCTACTAAAAATAGAAAAATTAGCCAGGCGTGGTGACGAGCACCTGTAATCCCAGCTACTCAGGAGGCTGAGGCAGGAGAATCGCTTGAACCCAGGAGGCAGAGGTTACAGTGAGCCAAGGTCATGCCACTGCACTCCAGCCTGGGTGTCAGAGCAAGACTCCGTCTCAGGAAAAAAAAAAAAAAAAAAAAATTCCCATTAGGGAAATGCACAACAAAACAATAATGAGATACTATGAATACACCTACTACGATGGCTATAATTTATTTTAAAGTGTTGGGAAGGATGTTGAGAAATAAAAACTCTTTTACCCTGCTAGTGGGAATGTAAAATGCTCCAGTTGCTGTGAAAATCAATCTGGCAGTTCCTGAAATGGTTAAACATAATATTAGCATATAATCTCCAGTTCTACTCCTCAGATCTACCTGACAGAAATGAAAACATTTCCACACTAAAACAGGCACATGAATCTTCACGGCAGCATTATTCACAGTAGCCAAAAAATGGAAATAACCTAAACATCCATCAGCTGATGAATGGGTAAGCAAGATGTCATATCCTTATCACACCTTAGAATATTATTCAGTCATAAAAAGGAAGTAATAATGATACACATTACATGGATGAACCTTCAAAACATTATGGTAAGTTAAAGAAGCTAGTCATGAAGGATTTACATACTGCATGACTCCATTTATATGAAATGTCCAGAACAGGAAAATCTGTCAAGAAAAAGCACATTAATGGTTGCCTAGGGCTGGAGGGCATAGGGGTTTGGAAGTCAGAGTTAAGGGGAGCTGGATTTCTTTGGGAGGTAAATACGATCTAAAATTGTGGTGATGCTTGAGCCCAGGAGTTTGAGACCAGACTTGCCAACATGGTGAAACCCTTTCTCCACTAAAAATACAAAAATTAGCTGGGTGTGGTGGCATGTGCCTGTAATCCCAGCTATTTGGGAGGCTGAGGCAGGAGAATCGCTTGAACCGGGGAGGAGGAAGTTGCAGTGAGCCGAGATCATGCCACTGCAGTCCAGCCTGGGTGAAAGAGCAAGACTCTCTCAAAATAAAATAAAATTGTGGTGTTGAATGTATAACTCTGTGAATATACGAAAATCCATTGAATTGTACACTTTAAATGGGTGAATTGTATGTGAATTATGGCTCAATAAAGTGGTTTTAACGTGTCTCATGCCTTAAGGGATTACTCGTTTAGTATATGGCCTCCAGTAGTGGTTTAATGAAATTCTGTGGGAGATCTCTTGAGCTTTATTCAGAGCGTTGTTTTACCCTCCTAGCGTCCACTCCCTGCTGTCTTTGCATAGGAGAACCACAGTCCTGTATTCAGAGGTAAAAGTGGATAAGTACCTCATGATTTGAGGGTGGGTGTGATGGAAAGAGAGTTATCATTCACTTGGTCTGCCCTGTTCCCTAAGTGTATGTTTGCTTCCCACACCTCTGTCATCCTTGGTCTGAAATGAGTGCTATTCCACCTCAGGAACACACTGATGACCCCCAGCACTGTGAAAATCAGAACAGTGAATGACAAGATTCGAAAGGGCCATGACAAATATTAGGGAAATGGAAAAGTAGAATGAGATCCATTCATTGTGGATCAAACCTAACAGACAATGGCAGCAAGAAGTGGGGAGAGAAGAGAAACTTTCTCTGGAGTCTTGCCTATTCTGTGCCTCCAACAATATGCCCCTTCCCCATACCTTGCCCAATGAATCTCTTCATCTGTATCCTTTGTAATATCCTTTATAATAAACCAGCAAACATAAGTAAGTGTTTCCCTGAGTTCTGTGAGCCACTTCAGCAAATTAATTGAACCCAAAGAGGGGGTTGTGAGAACCCCATCTTTTTTTTTTTTTTTTAAGATAGGATCACGCTCTGTCGCCCAGGCTGGAGTGCATTGGCACAGATCACTGCTCACTGTAACCTTGAATTCCTGGGCTCAAGTGAGCCTTTCACCTCAGCCTCCCAAGTAGCTAGGACTACACAGGCTTGTAGCCCCATGCCCAGCTAATTCTACTTTTTATTTTCTTGAGACAGGTCTCATTATGTTGCCCAGGCTGGTCTTGAACTCTTGGCCTCAAGTGATCCTCCAGCCATAAGCCACTGTAAATGTCTGAGAACGTCAACTTGAAGCCCAGCTGGTCAGAAGTTCTAGAGGCCCAGACTTGCAACTGGTGTCTGAAGGGATGGCAGTCTCGGGGACTGAGCCCTCAACCTGAGTGATCTGATGTTTTTTCCAGGCAGATAGTGTCAGAATTAAATTGGAGGATACGCAGTTAGTGTCTGCTGCAGAACTGATTGCTTGCTTGCTGGTAGGGGGAAATCCCCACATATCTGGGGGTCACTGAAGTCTTTGGTGTTGACTCTTACTATGTTTGTTGTTTTCATGTGAGAGCAGAGGAAAAGCAAGGAAACGTTTTCCTCTGGTCTGTTTTCCAGACCAGTCTTTACAGAAACACACACACAGCTTCAAACAACACTGTGCTTACACAACCCTAAAAGTTAGTAAGTACCTCTTTCAGTTCTGCACTCCAAGCACTTCAGTGATTTCAGACTTACTGTAGTCCTGGCCTTGATTTTTAATATCCACCTCTCGGCAACTGGCAAAAAAAAAAAAAAGACAAAAAATATCAGTGAAGATATATGGATTATCAACCAACTTGATAAAATTAAGATTTTGCATAATAATGCACCCAACAACTGTAAAAGTGCACATGTTATATTCAAGACAGACCACATATTAGGCCATAAAAAAAGCATCCATGAATTTCAGAGGATCAAAATCGTACACAATGTGTTCTTCCGTCCAATGAAATTAGGAATCACTGACAATGAAGTACCTAGAAAACCCACAAATGTTTGGAAATTAAACACACTTCTACATAATCCATAGGTTAAAGAAGAAATCAAAGGGAAAAAGAAAATAGTTTGAACTAACTGATAATGAAAATGCACCATACAAAAATTTGTGGGGCCAGGCATGGTGGCTCATATGTATAATCCCAGCACTTTGGGAGGCCAAACAGGCAGATTGCTTGAGCTCAGGAGTTTCAGACCAGCCTAGGCAACAGGGTGAAACCTCATATCTACAAAATAAAATTAAGAGGATGTGGTGGTGTGCAATCACGTGGCTGTGGTCCCAGCTATGCGGGAGGCTGAGGCAGGAGGATCACTTGAGCCCAGGAAGTTGCAGTGAGCCATGATCGCACCACTACACTCCAGCCCAGGTGGCAGAGTTGAGACTTTGCCTCAAAAATAAATAAGTAAATACATAAATAAATAAATAAAAAGAAATTTGTGGAATGGAGTTAAAGTAGGGATTCTGGATTTAAATGCTTATATGAGAAGAGAAGGCCTAGAATCAATAATTACAGGTTCTACTTTAAAAGGCTAGAAAAGGAAAAGCAGAGTAAACCCTCAGTACCCAGAAGAAAGGAAATGAGAGAAAAAAATAAATGAAATAGATATACAATTAGCCAAAGTGAATTCTCTGAAAAATCAACGAAATTGATAAAACCTTGGGTGGGCATGATGGCTCATGCCTGTAATCCCAGTACTTTGGGAGGCCGAGGTGGGCAGATCACCTAAAGTCAGGAGTTTGAAACCAGCCTGGCCAACATGGTGAAACCCCATCTCTACTAAAAATGCAAAAATTAGCCAGGCATGGTGGCATGCGCCTGTAGTCCCAGCTACTCTGGAGGCTGAGGGAGGAGAATCGCCTGAACCTGGGAGGTGGAGGTTGCAGTGAGCTGAGATAGCGCCACTGCACTCTAGACTTGGCAACAGAGCAAGACCCCGTCTCAAA
This sequence comes from Hylobates moloch, assembly GCF_009828535.3. NCBI lineage: Eukaryota > Metazoa > Chordata > Mammalia > Primates > Hylobatidae > Hylobates > Hylobates moloch. The sequence goes on from NW_026652287.1 coordinate 64,830,212, forward strand.
AAAAAAAAAAAAGTTGATAAAACCTAGCTAGAATTATCAATTTAAAAACTGCAAAGACAAATTACCAACATCAGAAATGAAAGAACTTATCACTAAGGAGCATTTTAGATATTAGAAGTCTAACAATTATTATTGGGAGGCCAAGGTGGGCAGATCACGAGGTCAAGAGATTGAGACCATCCTCCCAACATGGTGAAACCCCATCTCTACTAAAAATACAAAAATTAGCTGGCATGGTGGTGCGCGCCTGTAGTCCCAGCTACTCGGGAGGCTGAGGCAGGAGAATCACTGGAACCCAGGAGGCAGAGGTTTCAGTGAGCCGAGATTGTGCCACTGTACTCCAGCCTGGCAACAGAGTGAGACTCCATCTCAAAAAAAAAAAAAAAGAATTATAGACAAGTCATCATATTTGAGAATTCAGATGAAATGGACAAAATTCCAAAAAAAGAAAAAATACAGCTTACTAAAACACACAAGTTGAAACAGATACATTAAGGAAATTGAGGCCAGATGTGGTGGCTCACACCTGTAATCCCAGCACTTTGGGAGGCCGAGGTGGGCGGATCATGAGGTCAGGAGATTGAGACGATCCTGGCTAACATGGTGAAACCCCGTCTCTACTAAAAAATACAAAAAAATTAGCTGGGCGTGGTGGCAGGCGCCTGTAGTCCCAGCTACTCAGGAGGCTGAGGCTGGATAATGGCGTGAACCTGGGAGGCGGAGCTTGCAGTGAGCCAAGATCGTGCCACCGCACTCCAGTATGGGCGACAGAGCGAGACTCCATCTCAAAAAAAAAAAAAAAAAAAGGAAATTTAATTTGTTACATCAAAAAAAGAAATCTCCAGGCCTAGATGGTTTTGCCAGATAATTCAACCAGAAGTTTAAGGAACAAATAATACCAATCTTATACAGACTTTTCCAGAAAATAGGGAAGGAGAGGACAGTTCATTTTTTGAGGTCAGTACTACCCTAATACCAAAACCTGATAAAGATATTACAACGAAAGAAATGACAGACCAAAAACCTCATGCAAAAATTCTTAAGAAAATGGTAGCAAATTTGGCTGGGCATAGCAGCTCATGCCTATAATCCCGCACTTTGGGAGGCCATGGTGGGTGGATCACTTGAGGTCCGGAGTTGGGAGACCAGACTGGCCAACATGGTGAAACCCTGTCTCTACTAAAAATACAGAAAAAAAAAAAAATACTAGCCGGGCATGGCAGTGCATGCTTATAATCCCAGTTACTTGGGAGGCTGAGGTGGGAGGATCACTTGAACCCAGGAGGTGGAGGTTGCAGTGAGCCGAGATCATGCCACTGCACTGCAGCCTGGGCAACAGAGCAAGACTTTGTCTCAAAAAAAAAAAAAAAAAAAGGCCAGGCACAGTGGCTTACACCTGTAATCCTAGCACTTTGAGAGGCCAAGGCGGGCGGACTGCCTGAGCTGAGGAGTTCAAGACCACCCTGGGCAACATGGTGAAACTCTGTCTCCACTAAAATACAAAAAACTAGCTGGGCGTGGTGGCACGTGCCTGTAGTCCCAGATACTCGGGAAACTGAAGCAGGAGAATTGCTTGAACCTGGGAGGCGGGGGTTGCAGTGAGCCGAGATCATGCCACTGCAATCCAGCCTGGGCGACAAAGTGAGACTCTGTCTTCAAAAAAAAAAACAAGAAAGAAAGAAAATGGTAGCAAATTTAATCTGGAAATATGTAAAAAGGTTACAAGATGAACCACTAATACAAGATTTAACAAAAAAAAAAAAAAAAAAGAAAGAAAGTGCTGAGCTAGAAGCAGTTGGGTTGGCTGGGAGGCAGGATTCCATGTAGGCCAATGACATTTTGAAATGGCATTATTTTCTGCTTAACATTTTAAAAAATCAATTGTATTCATATTAGTTGAATAAAGGAGAAAAAAACATGATCACTTTAGTATACAAAAAAATTATCGGACAAAATACATTATCCCTTCATGATGAAAACTCTCAGCAAGCTAGAAGTAGATGAGAACTTGTTCAATTTGATAGTCTATGAAAACCTTCAGCTATAATATAGTGATGAAATATTAAATACAATCCTATGATAAAAAAAGGCTATGACTACTAATGCAAGTCCTAGCAATTACAATAAGGCAACAAAATAAATGAAACCTATAAATACTGGCAAAGAAGAAAACTTCCTCTGTAGATGACACAAGTATTTACTTAAAAATCCCAAAGAGTAGATTCTTTTTTCTTTTGATAGACAGGGTCTCAGTCTGTCACCCATGCTGGAGTTCAGTGGTGCGATCACCGCTCACTGCACCCTCGACCTCCCCAGCTCAGGTGATTCTCCCACGTCAGCCTCCAGAGTATCTGGGACTACAGGCATGCGCCACCTCACCTGGCTAATTTTTTGTAGAGATGGAGTTTCCGCCATGTTGCCCAGGCTACTCTTGAACTCCAGGGCTCAAGCAATCTGCCTGCCTCGGCCTCCCAAAGTGCTGGGATTACAGGCATGAGCCACTGTGCCTGGACAGGTCCCAATCTATAATCGAATGAAATCATCTTCTTCTAATCATCCCTCCACCATCTTTTGGATGATCCAATACCTCTTCAAGAGCTTTCATTTTACTGTTCCGAGAAAAAGGGCTGAACCTATAGTGGATGCTAAATATTAATGGGAAAATAGAGGGATCCATTAGGAGAATCTTGGGCTGTTTGGCATCATTGCTCACTGGAACTGGGGACAACTTCTTAGATCTCTGTTACATAGGACATTTCAAGATAAGGTAATGTTTACATGATCTAAAATATGACTATGTTTTAGAAGTAGAGACAAACAGTTCACCAAAACCATGGCTAAAAATGATTAAGAACTTGTCCGTCCTCCTCAGGGGTCCTCTCTTTTGCAGAAGCACAGAGACCACAGAGGCAAGAGCTGGGGAAGGAAAACTGCCTATGAGATGAGATATGCCTCTCAGCTTCCAAAATGTGGGAGGTAAGAGGGATTCTGGACAAAATGAAACCCTGCACCCACAAGGAGTCCAGCAGACAGTTGTAGACACCAAGCAGACACCCTCGTAATCTAAAAGTAGGGTCCAGACAGCAAGTTTCTGGCCCATCCCCCACTCTGCTAATGCTGACCTGGACCTAAAATTAAGCCACTCAACCCTATCTTGAGATAACAGAGGGAGAAAATCCTCCCTCCATTTGACTCTCTAGGGTTGCAAAGAGATGACACCATCCACACCAGAACTGCATGAATGGCATCAGGGATGATCAGAGACCATAAATTCCAGTGAGACCAATAACACCATTTCTGGTCCTGCATGCTCTTCCAAACTTTGCCACTAACCCCTTCAAGAGGTACAGTCTATTTCCCTTTCTCTTGAAATTGGGTAGGCCTTTGGGAGTCCCTTGATAAACAGAATACAACAGAAATGACACTGTGTATCTAACAAGGCTAGGTTAGAAAAGGCAACAGAACTTCATCCTAATCTCTCTCAAGATGCCCCCCATGGAATCTAGCCATCATGCTGTGAGGAATCCAAGCAGCTACATAGAAAGGCCACAACTAGATATTCCAGCTGTAGTCAGCTGAAGCTCCAGCCAACAACTAACATCAACCACCACGTGTGGAAACGAGCAAGCCTTCAGATGATTCCAACTCCCAACCTTCAAGCCAACTCAGCTGAAGCCAAGTAGAGCAGAGACTAGCTGTCCCCCAATGCTCTAATATGCAGATTCATAATTTAAAAGAATGTTATTGTTCTAAGCCACGAAGTTTTGGGGTGGTTTGTCATGCAGCAACTGGAACCGCCTGATCACACCACACACACAAAAGCAGAAAACAATGCCATTTCAAAATGGCATTGGCCCACATGGAATCCTGCCTCCCAGCCAACCCAACTGCTTCTAGCTCAGCACTTCCTATTTCTTTCTTTCAATTTTTTTTTTTTTTTTTTTTTTTTTTTTTTTTTGAGATGGAGTCTTGCTCTGTCGCCCGGGCTGGAGTGCAGTGGCGTGATATCGGCTCATTGCAACCTCCGCCTCCTGAGTTCAAGTGATTCTCCTTCCTCAGCCTCCAAAGGAGCTGGGATTACAGGCATGCACCACCACGCCCGGCTAATTTTTGTATTTTTAATAGAGACGGGGTTTCACCGTGTTGGTCAGGATGGTCTCGAACTCCTGACTTTGTGATCCACGTGCCTTGGCCTGCCAAAGTGCTGGGATTACAGGCGTGAGCCACCACGCCTGGCCTCCTATTTCTCAATCACAATCACTACACTGCTTCCTTCAGTAGCATCGGTCACCACCTCTTTTCTCAGTATCCAAGTTGAAGAAGAGTGAATTTATGACCTCTGCAGCTTGACAATATTTACAAAGAACTCTCTTGAGAAGTGCTTTATAAACCTTATCATTTAATCCTCATTGCTGCTCTATAATTTAATATATTATTTCCATTCAACAGATCAAGACACAAAAGGTAAAGAAGGCAAGTAAGCCAGGTGAAGTGACTCATGCCTGTAACCCCAGGACGCTGGGGCCAACATGGGAGGATTGAGGCCAAGAGTTCGCGATTAGCCTAGACAACATAGCAAGACCCTGTCCCTACAACAAAACATAAAATTAGCCAGGTGTGATAGTGTGCATCTGTAATCCTAGCTTCTTGGAGGTTGAGCTACTTGAACACCTGAGCCCAGGAGTTTGAGACTGCAGTGAGCCATGATTGTGCCACTGCGCTCCAGCCTGGAAGACAGAGCAAGAGTCTGTCTCAAAAAACAAAAAACAGAGGGCGAGAATTTGCCTAAATTTCAATAAGTGTTAGACTTATATTCTCTAGTTGGATGTAGCATATACCTACAATATACATATAATATCGTCTAGTTGGAGATAGCATATTATCTACATTATACATATCTATATAGAAGTATAAATAAATATATATGGTACTATATCTAGTTGGATACAGTATTCTATATATGTCAATTAGGTCATTTGCTCACCTCCATCATTAATAATTTCTAGTCTCCTTATTCTAACAGTTATTGAAAGGTGTGCTAAAATCTCCAAAGATGACTGTGAATTTGTCAATTCATCCTTTCTCTTTTATTGACCTTTTTATATCCTGAAGCTCTTTTTTTTGAGACAGAGTCTCACTCTGTCACCCAGGCTGGAGTGGAATGGCATGGTCTTGGCTCACTGCAACCTCTGCCTCCTGGGTTCAAGAACATCCCAGGTTCTCCCGCCTCAGCCTCCTGAGTAGCTGGGACTACAGGTGTGTGCCACCACACCTGGCTAATTTTTATATTTTAGTAGAGACAGAGTTTCACTATGTTGGCCAGGGTGGTCTCGAACTCCTGACTGCATGATCTGCCTGCCTCAGCCTCCCAAAGTGCTGGGATTACAGGCGTGAGCCACCGCACCCAGCCTTGGGTGTAAACTTTTTTTTTTTTTTTTTGAGATGGAGTCTCGCTCTGTCGCCCAGGCTGGAGTGCAGTGGCGCAATCTCGGCTCACTGCAAGCTCCGCCTCCCGGGTTCACGCCATTCTCCTGCCTCAGCCTGTCTGAGCAGCTGGGACTACAGGCGCCCGCCACCACGCCCGGCTAATTTTTTTGTATTTTTAGTAGAGACGGGGTTTCACTGTGGTCTCGATCTCCTGACCTCGTGATTTATCATTATGAAATGCCTCCATGTTATCTCTCATAATATTTTTTGCTTTAAAGTCTATTTTTTTTTGACATAAATAAACATCAGCTTTTGTTGGTGTTTGCATTACCTCTTTCATACTTTTGCTTTCAACTTTTCTTTTCTTTTTTTTTTGAGATGGAGTCTCGCTCTGTCACCCAGGCTGGAGTGCAATGACTTGGTCTCAGCTCACCGCAGCCTCTGCCTCCTGGTTCAAGCAATTATTATGCTTCAGCCTCCAGAGTAGCTGGGATTATAGGCGTGTGTCACCACACCCAGGTAATTTTTTTTATTTTTAGTAGAGATGGGGTTTTCACCATGTTGGCCATGCTGGTCTCAAACTTCTGACCTCAAATGATCTGCCTGCCTCGGCCTCCCAAAGTGCTGGGATTACAGACGTGAGACCCCGCACCAAGCCTTGCTTTCAACTTTTCTGTGTCATTATACTTAAAAGTGTGTCAGCTACTAAAAGCATATGGTTGATTTTGTTCTTTTCGTCCCTCGCTCTGTCACCCAAGCTGGAGTGCAGTGGCTCAGTCACAGCTCACTGCAGTCTTGACTTCACAGGCTCAAGTGATCCTCCCGCCTCAGCCTCCTGAGTAGCTGGGATTACAGGCATGCACCACCACACCCAGCTAATTTTACTTTTTTGTAGAGATGGGATCTCACTATGTTGCCCAGGCTGGCCGCTGGTCTCAAACTCCTGGGCCCAGGCAATGCTCCCATCTCACCCCTCAAATGCTGGGATTATAGGCATGAGCAACTGTGCCCAGCCAATATTTAATCTTTTTATTGTTTAGTCCACTTTCATTAAATTTCTTTAATGTAATGTAAATTACTAATTTAATTACTATGTTGGAGATAAGTTCATCAACATTTACTTCTATGTGTCCCCCTCTTTTTTTGTTGTTCTTTTATTCCACCATTCTTACCTTTTATTTTATTGGTCAAATAATTTTATTATTCTAGTTTGCCATATTAGTTCATACTGTCATGCACTATTATTTTAGTTACCATAAAGATTATAATACTGTGCTTAACTTGTTACAACTAAAATTCTCATGCAGTGCTTCTGACAGGATAAGTACAACCACAATGGAAATCTGTTTAGCAGTATCTACAAAAACTGAACATACATACATCATACAATCCAGCAATTCTACCCCTGTTTATCTCCACAGCAAAAATGAATGTCTGTGTGCAGGGGTGGGGGAGAGGATTAATACTTATGTGCATGTCTTTGTCCATATTTTGACAATAATGGTCATACTAGCAGTATTTCTATAGAAAAATTTGGAACAACTCAAATTTCCAACAACAGAACAGATAAATAATCTGTGCCACATCCTACAATGGAATACTACACAGCAAAAGGAAGGAACAGGTACCTGCTATATGGAACAACATGGATGAATTTGACACAGATATTGAGTAGAAGATTATTTTACTTATGAGACGTTCAAATAGGTAGATATTAAAAGGAGAGGTACACGAAGGAAATATTTTTATTCAGTGGGACCCAGGAGACTGGATAAATTATCCAGATCCTACATTATATGCCTGCAATAATCTGTTCACCCAGCAAAAGTCCATGCCACATTCCTGTAGATAGCTATACTTAAAATGACAAAGACACATGTTCCTAGAGGGTCTTGGAAGCGGGTATAAAGTTGGTCAGGTCACAAGAGTTGCACAGCCAGTACAAGGAATTGCCTGGGTAGGATTCAGCTTTGACTCTAGTAATAGCTGACTGGTTATGCATCCTTATATTAGCATTGCTTCTCTGTATTCTCTATGGTTTTCTTTTCATTTAAGACTACTTCTTGGCTGGGTGTAGCAGCTCATGCCTGTAATCCCAGTGCTTTGGGAGGCTGAGGCTGGAGGATCACTTGAGACCAGAAGTTCAAGACCAGCATAGGCAACATAGTGAGACACTGTGTCTACAACAGTGAAAAATATTAGCCGGGCCGAGTGACATGCGCACCTCTAGTCCCAGCTACTCAGGAGGCTGAGGTAGGAGGGTAGCTTGAGCCCAGGAGTTTGAGGCTACAGTGTGCCATGATTGCACCACTGCAACCCAGCCTGGGTGACAGAGCAAGACCCTGTCTCTTAAAAAAAAAAAAAAAATCGTTGGGAGGTTATGTACAGTTGCAAATAAGAACAAAAGATGTGATTAAAACTTTCAATATGTTAATCTTAGCTCTGAAAGTTACTAATTCTGTGCTTTGACAAGTATTTTATTGGCATTACCTAGATTTCCTCATCAATAAAATTAGAAAAACAACAGCACCTAGTACCTCACAGAGTTGTCAGAATTAAGTGGAAAAAAAACTCTAACAACAAATCACTTCTATGGTACATAATAAGTACCTAAAAATCACCTAATAAATATCATCTATTTGTATTGATGATGAAAACACTATGTCATGTCATATAATCTATTAGTATTAAAGTGTCTTCTGTCCTTAACATGATTTCTGAGGCCTGCTCTTTCTTATAAAGCTAATATCTTACAAAGCACAGCCTGCAAATGTAGTCTTCACTAACAAAATTACCCACAGATTTTTTCAAAAAGAAAAGGACAGCAGCTAGAGAGAAATCATTCGGCTTATAAACATAGCTCAGAGAATCTGACCCAATTAGTTAACAAATTGAAAATATTAACAAAAGATCAGTCTTGTTCCTTGTCCAATCCAGTCTTTTATGCCTATTTGTAACTACTAACATCTAATTCTGTTATCAGAAATCATAAACCCATCCTCAGCAGTGTGATTTATATAACGAAGTCTCCTAAGACTTCTGGTCTTGAAAGATTAATGCTGTCTTGTGAAAGTTACCTAAATCTGTACAAATACATACATACATACATACATACATACATAATTCTGACTAGCTACCTTACTTAGCTGCCTACCTGTTCTCCTGGTAATTATGCGTAAATTGATATGTGTATAATTCCAAAAGGTGTAAATACTCAGAATGTTTGTCAAATCAGTTGGGCATCAATGACACTTCCTTTTTATCCCTACACACATGGAAGTATAACAAAAGCATGACTGATTTGAATTTCTTTTTCAAACTAAGAGTAGAGAGGTCTTCTCTCATTCAAATGACTAATTCATGTGAATCTTTCTGAAAAAACAAGAACATATTAACATATCTACAAGGAAAAATTAAGAAGAATGTATACCAAAATATTAACAGTGAATATTTTCTAGATAATAAAACTATGACTACTTACAACTTTCTATTTTATAAGTCAACTTAGGTAACTGAATTTTTTTCAGTTAGACTGCACTAATTCCATCATCAGGAATGATAAAACCTAAAGCATTTTTCTAAAGAGCTGGGAGGGAAAGCTATCTTCTACTTATTAAGAAAACTGTGAGCAAACAGGCTGGCAAAATGACATAGAGCAGCACTAAAACCAAACTGACCAAAATAAACAAGCCTACCAAGTCTTGTACATTCTTTTTTTTTTTTTTTTTTTTGAGAAGGAGTCTCACTCTGTTGCCCAGGCTGGAGTGTAGTGGCACAATCTTGTCTCACTGCAACCTCTGCCTCCCTAGTTCAAGCGATTCTCCTGCCTCAGCCTCCCAAGTAGCTGGGATTACAGGCATGTGCCACCATGTCCAGCTAATTTTTCCATTTTTAGTAGAGACAGGGTTTCACCATGTTGGTCAGGCTAGTCTCGAACTCCTAACCTCAGGTGATCCACCCACCTCGGCCTCCCAAAGTGCTGGGATTACAGGCATGAGCCACTGTGCCTGACCAAGTCTTGTACATTCTTTTACCATATTTCATCAATGTACTGAGACATTTCCAATATTAAGATTTTCATTCAGATGTGCAAAATTGTGGTAGGTGGCCCTTTCACACTGAATAAATACTGTTTGGGCCACAGTGGAGGCTTAACAAATGTGGTTTTATCATCGCCTTTCTTTACTGAATTACCAGTTAATATAATCCTTGAAAAGCTGTAATAAATGCCTATCATAGTTCAACTGATTTATAATTTAGCAATTCATTGGGTACTTTTGCTCATAAATATGAACATTATATGATATTCCATCTTATATTTTTTACATTAGTATCTCCTCCTATTTCTTATTATCTATGTAGTATTACATCACTTGGATGTAAACTGACTGACTTAATATTTACATAATACAGGAAATTGTTTTTGAACAAACTCCTCCTAAAGTTCATTTCCAGGTGTTATAGATCAGTAGTTCAAAACATTTTTGGGTTGTATATACCCTTAATACTCTCATAAAATTACAGACTTTTGCTGAGGAAAAAATATGCATGAATAAAAGAAACATACAATAATTAGGTATATAATTCCAAGGCAAATTATTCCAGGTGAAGTATCCCTGTTCTAGACAGAGCATATCTGTGAGCCATTGCACTTGAACTCCACAAACTTTTAATTGATCAAATTCAAAACTTTATTAGTGGACACAAATTTGAATTGCATATAATTTTCACATGTCATGAAATATTATTCTCCTTTTGATTTGTTGTCAACTATTGAGAAAGTTAAAATCAATCAGTTCACAAGCCATATAAAAACAGGCTACAAGCAGTGTTTGGCCCACAGAGCCATAGTTTGCAAACCCATGCTATAGACCCAGAGACCATTATACCATACACAGTCTACACAATTATGTAACTTGGAAAAAAAAAAAAAGACACCTCATGCTGCCAAACCTCATGCAAGACCTAGCTGGGTACCACATCTCCATCTCTTAACATCTCCATATCAAACACTGGCTGTGCTTTTTCAGTTGGAACCTTCATCCTATTTCCTTAATTACAAGTGTAATTTTTTTTTTTTTTTTTTGAGACGGAGTCTCGCTCTGCCTCAGCCTACCCGAGTAGCTGGGACTACAGATGCCCGCCACCACACCTGGCTAATTTTTTTTGTATTTTTAGTAGAGACGGCATTTCACTATGTTAGCCAGGATGGTCTCGATCTCCTGACCTCGTGATCTGCCTGCCTTGGCCTCCCAAAGTGCTGGGATTACAGGTGTGAGTCACTGCGCCTGGCCACAAGTGTAATTCTTAATTACAACTGTATTCCTAGCTACTTGGAATGCTGAGGTGGGAGGACTGCTTGAGCCCAGGAGTTCCAGGCTGTAGTGAGCTATGATCGCACCACTGCCCATCACAATTAACCTCATATTTTCATTGCACCTTATATGTGAATGTGGAATGACTTAGAATATCCACATAATAATAATAAGGTTTTAAATTTAAGCTTAATAATTTATTATTATCAGCCACTGTTTTGTTACTCTGTTAATAGTAACTTTGCTAATCCTCATAAAAATCCTTTGAAATTGGTACTATTATTATATAAATAATAAACTATAGAACAGAAAGATACTGAGTATATTGCCCAAACTCACACATAGTATTAATAATTAGCAAAACCTTAGATTTTAATTCAGATACTATAGAATAGGGGTTGGCAAACTTTTCTGTAAAGGACTAGATAGTAAATATTTTAGGCTTTGTCAACTAAAAGGCAAAATTAAGGATATTATATAGGAGTTTATATAAAAGAGAGATGAAAAATTTACCCTTTGTTTTTCCTTTTTTTAGAGATAAGGTCTGGAACTCCTGGCTTCAAGCAGTCCTCCCTCCTCAGCCTCCCAAAGTGCTGGGATTACAGATGTGAGCCACTGCACCTGAACTCTACAAATTTTTTTTTTTTTTGAGATGGATTCTCACTGTCTCCCAGGCTGGAGTGCAGTGGCGTGATCTTGGCTCACTGCAACCTTTGCCTTCCAGGTTCAAGCGATTCTCCTGCCTCAGCCTCCCGAGTAGCTGGGATTACAGGCGTATGCCACCATGCCCAGCTAACTTTCGTATTTTTAGTAGATATGGTGTTTTACCATGTTGGTCAGGCTGGTCTTGAACTCCTGACCTTGTGATCCGCCCACCTTGACCTCCCAAAGTGCTGGGATTACAGGTGAGAGCCACTGTGCCTGGCCACCTCTACAAATTTTTAATTGACAAAATCCAAAACTTTATTTATGAACACAAATTAAATTGCATATAATTTTCACATGTCATGAAATATTACTCTCCTTTTTTTTTTGTGGTCAACTATTAACAAAAAGTTAAGGCCGGGGGCGGTGGCTCACGCCTGTAATCCCAGCACTTTGGGAGGCCAAGGCCAGCAGATCACGAGGTCAGGAGATCGAGACCATCCTGGCTAACACAGTGAAACCCTGTCTCTACTAAAAATACAAAAAAATTAGCCGGGCGCGGTGGCAGGCGCCTGTAGTCCCAGCTATTTGGGAGGCTGAGGCAGGAAAATGGCGTGAACCTGGGAGGCGGAGCTTGCAGTGAGCGGAGATCATGCCACTGCACTCCATCCTGGGCGACAGAGCCAGACTCCATCTCGAAAAAAAAAAAAAAAAAAAGTTAAAACCAATCAGTTCACAAGCCATACAAAAATACAGGCTACAGGCTGGATTTGGCCCACAGGGCCATAATTTGCAAACCTCTGTTCTAGACCCAGAGACCATTATACCACACTCACACAGTCTACACAGTTATGTGACTTGTGGGAAAAAAAAAGAAAAAAAAAACACCTGGCCGGGCACGGTGGCTCACACCTGTAATCCCAGCACTTTGTGAGGCCGAGGCAGGTGGATCACCTGAGGTCGGGGGAGTTCAAGACCAGCCTGATCAACATGGAGAAACCCCGTCTCTACTAAAACTACAAAACTAGCCAGGCATGGTGGCGCATGCCTGTAATCCCAGCTACTCGGGAGGCTGAGGCAGGAGAATCGCTTGAAGCTAGAAGGCGGAGGTTTCAGTGAGACAAGATGGCACCATTGCACTCCAGCCTGGGCAACAAAAGTGAAACTCTGTCTCAAAAGAAAAAAAAAAAAACACCTGATGCGGCCAAACCTCACGCAAGAACTAGCTGGTACCATATAAATCTCCTAAGGTATTCCCTCGGAAAAACTTCCTGCCCTTCTTAACAGCACTCTCTGCACATACTCCGCAATAATATTCTAACTCCTAAGGTCCTCTAAAACAAAAAAAGTTACTATAACCATTCAAACGATCTCCTATCTTGCTGTTTTTCCACTCATGTCTCTGAAGAAAATCTAAAATATCTAATGTGTAATTCTACCTAAGCAATTGGTCTCCTCTGTAACAAATCACTGTGTGAAGGCAGACTATATGTCATGAGAATGCTTAGACAAAAAGAGCACACAGGAGAAGTGAACATACTGTCAAGGTGTTATATGAAAATCAGCTCTAGGAAGGGCATCTGATGAGGTACTGGAAAGACGATCTGTCTTCATAATGTCATCAGTAACTGAGAAGAGAAGGACTAGAGACCAGGTAAATAGATAAGTCACTATTTGGTGAGCATTTCAAATGAAGTTATTCCACATCCTGAAAAACAAAAATGCATTTCATAAAACAAAGAAAAAATTCAAAACGACCTCTAGCTTGGCTGTAAAATGTGCAACTACAGGCTGGGCACAGTGGCTCATGCTTGTAATCCCAGCACTTTGGGAGGCCGAGGCGGGCGGATCACGAAGTCAGGAGATCGAGACCATCCTGGCTAACACGGTGAAACCCCGTCTCTACTAAAACTACAAAAAAAAAAAAAAAAAAAAAATTAGCCGGGCGTAGTGGCGGGCGCCTGTAGTCCCAGCTACTTGGAGAGGCTGAGGCAGGAGAATGGCGTGAACCCGGGAGGCGGAGCTTGCAGTGGGCCAATATCGCCCCACAGCACTCCAGGCTGGGCCACAAAACGACCCGCCCCCACAGAGAAAAAAAAAAAAAAAAAAAATGTGCAACTACAATGCTTTCCTTCTCTCAGTGCTCTTCTCTTGGAATACAGCAAAATGTGGAAAGAAAGAGAATCACAATATACCCAGCCTTTCTTGGATCCCAGACAGACTAAATAAGAACACATTCTTCACCACTGGCAAGCTTCCATAACCCATGCTGAACATGCCCAGATGGAAGTATGAGAAAGACTGGAATATTGTTGACTCTTCCCTTCATAAAGAAAAATCAGGTTCACCAAAGCTTGAGACTGAAATGTTTCTGTATTCACAATAATTTCCTTTAGACAGCTATGAAAATGCTGTGGATCTACAATATTCAACTTGCCCCCACAGAGCTTCCAAAAGGGATCTTTTGGCTAGGCGCGGTGGCTCACGCCGGTAATCTCAGCACTTTGGGAAGCCGAGGCGGGTGGATCACCTGAGGTCAGGAGTTCGAGACCAGTCTGACCAACATGGTGAAACCCCGTCTCTACTAAAAATACAAAAATGAGCCGGGCATGGTGGCCCAAGCCTGTAATCCCAGCTATTCGGGAGGCTGAGGCAGGAGAATTGCTTGAACCTGGAAGGCGGAGGTTGCAGTGAGCCAAGATTGCGCCACTGCACTCCAGCCTGGGCAACAAGAGTGAAACTCCATCTCACACACACACAAAAAATCTTTGGAGAAAGGAATCCTATTCTTGGGGCCTCAATATCATATCTTCCCAGGACCTTGCCTTGGGAGCAATTCCAGCTCTAACATCTCCATATCAAACACAAGGCTGTGCATATCAGAACACAGCCTTGTCCATGTGAAACACAAGGCTGTGCTTTTTCGTTGGAAACTTCATTCTGGATCTCAAATATCCAACTTCCTTTTCGATAGCCATTTGACTGCACACTGTGCAATGTGGTTATAAGGTGAAATGACTGAGGCAGTGAAAGAAATCCCAGTATAACAAACTCCAAGAAACCACGTAACTTAAAATTGGCCCCAGAGGTTGGCGAGGCTGCATGCCACTGTGTATTATGCATTATGAAAGCGACAGGGGCCATGCTTTAGAACAGAAGGTCTCGGAGTATTCCACAGACACAGATCGAGCCATACGGGGATCTTGTCCACGTATTCCCGAGCCCCAGAACTGCAGAAATCAAACTTTACAAAAGCTGCACCAGGCCAGTTTTGATCACAGTCTCCAGTGGGTCACAACAGCGCTGTCACAGGATCACTGATAACAGCATGACACATTCACAGTCACCGCTCAGCGCCGTCACACAAACGGCTCCGCCCCCACTCAGTCCCGCCGGCCCAATCGGGGACAGTCAGGGCTGTCCCGGCTGTGCACCTGCTGTGCACACACACCCCTGCTGGGCACACCCCTCGTCCCCCGCGGGGCCGTCACAGGCGCGCCCACTCACAATCACACCACACACGGACGCAGCCACAGAACTGCACACACAAACACCATCACACAGTCTCCCTCCGCAGCAGGTGACTTGCACACAGGCCTGGGGCTTCTGCCTCCACAAGCCCTCTCCGCGTCCCAGGAACTCAGGTCCCCTGCCGTGAGCTCCTCTCGCATCCAGACCCGGGTCACCTCAACTCACCACACGGAAAACGACCACCAGGTCAACGGAAAAGGGAGCCGGGGTCCTGGGAGAAGCGTAGTGCCAGCCGCAATAGGGCGGGCGTGGGTGCAAACGGAGGGGAGCGCCGGCAGCGAGCACCGCGCAGCGCCTAACGGGCCGCCCCGGAGACTCCTGGGAGCTCAGGCCCACGCGCGAGTGCGCAGGCGCAGACGACTCACCCTGGGCCGGGGGTGAGGCTTGGTGGGTGCCAGGGGTGCTGAGGAGGCCGAGGAGGGCATCGGGAGCTCCGTTCCGGTAGAACTGTCTAAGGACGCGGAACCGGGTGGGCAGGCCAGGGAGGTAACCAAGAGTCCGAGCCGAGCCTGGTAATTCTGAGGAAGGAACCGGGACCGCGGTATCCAGACGCTCCGATATGTACGAGCCGGGCCTCGGGCGTGGTCCGTGGGCGTGACCTTGAGGGTGACCCGGAGCGAGCTCCGCGAAGGAGGATTTTGCCCGTTCTGATCCCGCGGAAGCGCCATCGCTGGCGTCGGGTCCCCGCGAGGAGCGGGCGCTGCGTGTTCGCGCGCGCGCTGAATGGGGGTGGCCTCCTGCGCCCAACCTGCTGCATTTTAGGTGCTTGCCTCTCTTTGGGATGTTGTGGCCAATTGTGTGTGAAAAGTGGACGGAGTAGTGTTGCTGCGCGAGGTTTCCTCTGCGTGTGTCTATTTTTAGATTAGGTGTGAGTCGCATTTGAGACTGCCTTTGAGTGTGGAGAATTGAAAGTGATTTGCGGATGTGATTGTGACTGCCTGGAGTCGTGTTAGCTGCTGTCTGAGGTTGTGAATGACAAGCGAGGCCTGTAGGTTGGTGGTTCTCTGAAGGATGGTTGACTGTGACTCTGCATGTGTTTGTAACCTACTGTTACTTCTGGTGGTTTTGTGGCTTTGGTGACCTAAATATTTGAATGATTGAGGAACCCTGTTATGACCATGGCTGGTTGGTTTTGTAAGACTTGATTATCTGAATAGTAGCCATTAAGCCTGCCTCCAAAATTGTAACTAAGTAGCAATTTAGCAAATAAAAGAGAGATAACAGTATCAGAAGGGAAGAGGTGATTTTCATAATTCCCAGATTCATTACCTGGAAACACCATATTAACTAAAACCAATATGTTGAAATGAATAGCATTCCACTGGGGACATGCAGGAAAAAATTTTTTTTTTTTTTTTTTTTTTACCATAACTACCACTTTTGTTGTTGTTTTTTGTTTGTTTTAAGACGGGGTCTTGCTCTTTTGCCCAGGCTGGAATGTAGTGGCATGATCTCTGCTCACTGCAACCTCTGCCTCTGGAGTTCAAGTGATTCTCCTGCCCCAGCTTCCTGAGTAGCTGGGACTACAGGCTTGCGCCACCAGGCCCGGCTAATTTTTATATTTTTAGTAGAGATAGGGTTTTACCATGTTGCCCAGGCTGGTCTCGAACTCCTGACCTCAAGTGATCCGCCCCCCTCGGCCTGCCAAAGTGCTGGGATTACAGGTGTGAGCCACTGTGCCTGGCATAACTACCACTTTAACACTTGTATATGAGTGAGATTTCCTACTCCCTTAGGCTTGCTAAGATAATAAAAAGTATTTGATAGATTTTTAATAAATCCAGTCTCACTGTAGCAATTAAAATAGTTATTTTGTGGGCCTGGCATGGTGACTGATACCTGTAATCCCAGCATTTTGGGAGGCCAAGGTGAGCAGATCACCTGAGATCGGGAGTTCAAGACCAGCCTGACCAACATGGAGAAACGCTATCTCTACTAAAAATACAAAATTAGCCGGGCGTGGTGGTGCATGCCTGTAATCCCAGACACTCGGGAGGCTGAGGCAGGAGAATCGCTTGAACCTGGGAGGTGGAGGTTGTGGTGAGCCAAGATTGTACCATTGCACTCCAGCCTGGGCAACAAGAGTGAAACTCTGTCTCAAAAAAAAAAAAAAAAAAAAAAAAAAAAAAGATTATTCTTAACTACAATATAGACCAGATAGGCAAAGATTTAAAAGTTGTCAACTGTCTTCATCAGGGCTTGGGAAGGTATTCTCATCCACTACTGTCAGTGAAAATTGGCAAAAAGTCCAAGAAGAACCATTTGGAAATACACAGTAAACCTGTGGTTAGTGGGAGATGGAAGGCAGAGCTGCAGAGGGAAAAACACAATGTTCCCTCTCTTCAAGCTAAAGCAGGTTCCTCAGAATCCTGTCTACTTTACCAAGAGACTGGGTTTCTGGTGTTTGTGAGGGAGCCTGATTTGTCCTACCATCCTGGACATCTGAAGGGTACGCAAGGTGGACAAGTGCTGAAATAGTGAACATTCATGCAGATTTAACTGAGTTAATTCTGGGATTTCTGAGTCAAGTATGGTCTCACATATGTGTATCCTCCATCTTTGCTTTCTCAGGACTGTTTCTTTTTCCAAAAGAGGAGCTCAGAAGAGAAAGTTCATCTAGAAATCTCAAAGCCATGTCTCAGGTGAGATGATGTTTCCTCTCTTTCTGAAATAACTTTTTTTCATGGTGTATGAACATGAGCTTCCCTATCCTTTAACCTTCCTGGATATTGGGATTTGCTTCCATGAAACTAGTCTTCAGTCAGGGCCAGATTAGGATGAGGCAGGCAAGTGGCATGAGGTAAAATATTTAAGGGGTACCCTCAGGGCTGTGCCCTCCTAAATTTTGCATTCTAGGTGCCTCACCTGCCTCACCCTATATCCAGCCCTGTTCACAATTTCTCCATTCCAACCAGATCAACTTAAGCCTTCCCCAAGTGTACCTTCTGGTTGTGCATATTCATTGGGTACATCATTCATCATCTCCTTTCTCAGTCTTCTCACAAACAAACTGCTGGAATAGAAAGGTATTGTCTTGATTTAAATGGGAATATATGGCTTGAATGAATTTAACTTGTCCTGATGCTGATTTGAGATCTAAGCTGTGAGTAGTCATAGAGCAGACATGGAAATACCTTGATTATCTCCGCTAGCCTAGGTTTTGCAATGATACGTTGGGAAATAGAAGTGGTAGATCCCAGCATTAGTTTCTGGAAAGATGTCCTGCTTTGTGAGGTGTTTAGGACAGCAATTTGATTGCAGGCTTGTAAAGGAAACAGGTTTCATGTTCCTCCTCTCTGATCTTCTTCTTTTTTTTTTTTTTTTTGTATTTTTAGTAGAGACGGGGTTTCACCATGTTAGCCAGGACTCAATCTCCTGACCTTGTGATCCGCCTGCCTCAGCCTCCCAAAGTGCTGGGATTACAGGCGTGAGCCACCGTGCCTGGCCTTCCTCTCTGATCTTCTTGTTTCATTCATGTCTGCTAGCCATTCCTACAAATTGTGGGCTGCCAGTGAAAACCTTTCCAGTATTCCAATGCTGTTAGAGATTTATTATTTTCTTTTTAGTTTCTTATAATTTTTTATATGCGGGTGCAGGAGAAGGAATTCCATATGCCAGGCTGCTCTTGAAATATTCTATTGTTGATCAAACAGTACTTTGTCCTCTTTTCATGTCTTTCAGAAAATTCCTCTTTAGCTCATCCACCAACCTTTAAAATATTGGTTTTCCTCAGATGCTAATTGGTTCTCTTCTTCTTCACAGTCCGTTTTTCTCTATGCACAATCAGATTCACTCTGAAGGCTACACTTAGTGTGATTCTAGTGACTCCCAAATACCCCTCTCCACTCTAGACCTCTGTCCAGAGTGTCAGAACCGAATATCCAACCTCCAGTAGCTATCACCACCTGTATGTTCCACAGACACTTAAAGTACATTTCCAAAGTTTACCTCATTACTTCCTTTGGTCCAGCCTGCATTTTCTTCTGTTTCCCGTTTTCACTTTCTAGTCCCAGCAGCCATGCATTTGCCTATGCAGATAACATGCCTGTATCTTTTCTACTCTACAGCCAATTTACGACCATCTCTGTTGTAATAGTGGTCGTGTAGGAGCAGTTGTCCTCTGTCAGCCTGCTGACACTTCCTTAATCTAGGAGACATCTCTAACCATGGTTACTTAATTGTCATTCCCACCTAACATATGATAAGCCTTTTCTAGTCTTCAGGAGTATTGCCTCAAAACTTTTATCACATAACATGTGTGTCAACTTATGTTTATTGATGTTCTTTACATTCCTTAAAGCAACAGACCCAAAGTAGGGCATGCCTCACAGTAGAATGTACAAGACGGTCTATTGGAAGGAAATAAAATACTAACAATTTACATTGAAGAGCAGTATTCATTAACAATGTAGATTTTCATAAATGCCTATTGATGGTTTATAAATAGCTACAATGTTGGGGATGTGTTCAGTATATCTTTAAGACCACTGTTCTGTAGGAAAAAAAATCTAGTATCATGTCATAATATCCCCACTGCCTACCTCCATATACCTTTTCCTTCTTAGAGCTCAAAGACTGTTTCCTAACATACTGTGCCTTTTGCTATTTCCTGATTTACTAACTGATTTTTTTCTCCCCATGAATTTTTAAAAGCTGATGCCCTGTATTCCTACAAAACAAATTCGTTGTGAGTACAAAACTTTTATGTCCTCAATGAAGCCTCAGAGTACAAAATGAAATTTTTCCTTGTTTTGTGACACTTTACTTTGTACGTATTTATGTCATTGCATCTGTAAAACCTACTAAGTGCATGTATTTACATGTATGCCCCTCTCTTAGCTTGTAACTTCTCATGAGCAAGGTCAGGGTTTTATTCATTTTGGTCTACCAGGCAACCAGTCACATTCAGGACAAATAGTGTGATCTCAGTATGTTTAGCATGAGATTATAAGTAAATACAAATGGATGTATTTTCAGAGAGAATTTTATACAATATAAAACATAAATAAGGAAACTAGTCTGACCAGTAAACATCGTCAGTACTAGGTCTCCAATATCTAGTTCTCACACATTTCCGATCACTTCAGGATGAACTAGAGTATGCCCTTACAGGGATCAGTGTCATTCAAGGATGTGACTGTGGACTTCACCCAGGAGGAGTGGCAGCAACTAGACCCTGCTCAGAAGGCGCTCTACAGGGATGTGATGTTGGAAAACTATTGCCACTTCGTATCTGTGGGTAAGAAACACTCTTGAATCTTTCAATGTCATGCATCTCCTTCTAAGAATTCCTGAAACATATAGAACTTTGAATTTCAGGGATTAGAGGTGATTTTTTTTTTAGCAGAAAATATTGTATTGCCAGACACAGTGGCTCACGCCTGTAATCCCAGCACTTTGGGAGGCCAAGGCAGGTGGATCACTTGAGGCCAGGAGTTCAAGACCAGCCTGGCCAACATGGTGAAACCCCGTCTCTACTAAAAAGTACAAAAATTAGCTGGGTGTGGTGGCACATGCCTGTAATCCCAGCTACTCTGGAGGCTGAAGCACGAGAACCACCTGAACCTGGGAGATGAGGTTGCAATGAGTTGAGATTGTACCACTGCACTCCAGCCTGGGTGAAAGAGCGAGACTGTCTCAAAAAAAAAAAAAAAAGGAAAAGAAAAAGAAAGAAAGAAAGAAAATAAAATATGATTATATCATCACTTGTGTAGTGTAAGGTATTAACTTTGGTAAGACATTAATGTATACCTCATTTACTACCTTGAAGTTGTATCTTTATCTTACTTCAATAGTTTTAAAGTCGAAACAGCTTAGACCAAGAGTCTCATTTTCCATCATTAGGGTTTCACATGACTAAGCCTGATATGATCCGCAAGTTGGAACAAGGAGAAGAGCTATGGACACAGAGAATTTTTCCAAGTTACAGCTACCTAGGTGAGTCTAAATGAAGTCTAGTGAACATTAAATGTCAAGTAGTTGATGCCTTTGAATGTTTTTAGGGATCTATTTTTGTTATTGTGGTAAAATACACATAACATTAAATATACTCTCTTAAACTTTTTAAGCATATAGTTCAGTAGCATCAAGTACATTCACACTGTTGTGCAACCATCACCACCATCCATCTCCAGAACTCTTCATCTTGCAAAACTGAAGCTCTGTACCCATTAAACAATAACTTCCCATGGCCAGGTGCGGTGGCTGACACCTGCAATCCCAGCACTTTGGGAGGCCAAGGTGGATGGATCATGAGGTCAGGAGATGGAGACCATTTCTGGCTAACACAGTGAAACCCTGTCTCTACTAAAAATACAAAAAAATTAGCCGGGCATGGTGTTGGGCACCTGGAATCCCAGCTACTCGGGAGGCTGAAGCAGGAGAATTGCTTGAACCTGGGAGGCAGAGGTTGCAGTGAGCCAAGATCATACCACTGCACTCCAGCCTAGGCAACAGAGTGAGACTCCATCTCAAATAAATAAATAAATAAATAAAAATAACTTCCCTTTATCCCTACTCCCTAGCCCTGCCAACTTCTACTTGCTGTCTCTGTAAATTTGACTACTCTAGGTACCTCTTATAAATGCAATCACATAGTATTTACCTTTTTCTGACTGGCTTATTTTACTTAACATGATGTCCTCCAGGTTCATCTATTTCCTTCATTTTTAATGCTGATTAATATTTTGTTGTATATATATACTACATTTTGCTTATTCATTCATCCATCAGTGGTCAGTTGAGTTCCTTCCATCTTTTGGCTATTGTGAATATTGCTGCTATGAACATGGGTGTACAAATATCAGTTTTAGTCCCTGCTTTCAGTTCTTTTGGGTATAATCTCAGAAGCGGAATTGCTGAATAATATGGTAATTCTGTGTTTATATTTAAGGAGTCACCATACTGTTTTCTATAGCAGCGGCATCATTTCACATTCCCACCAACAGTGTACAAGGGTTACAATTTCTTCACCAGCACTTATTTTCTGTATTTTCAAAGTTTCCATCCTATTAGTGATCTATTTTTAAAGACCTGAGATCTGTAAAGTGCCTATACATGGCTGACTTTCATGCCTCTAAAATGTAAATTTTAGGTATGAATATCACTCCCCATGTAAATCTTTTCCTTGTTTGGCTGGGTTTGTGGAAATATTGCTGCTATTACCTTACTAAGAATCTATTCCATGTTTTATAGGTATAATGTACATAGAGATCTAACGTGTAAAGTTCTTTGAATTCTGACAGAAGGATAAACCCATGTATCTCACACTCCAATCAAGAAAAAAGACAGTTTCATTAACCCGTTAAGTTCCACCAGGCCTCTTCCAACTCAGTCCCTCCCGATGGTGAAACTGCGTCTCTACTAAAAATACAAAAATTAGCCAGATATGGTGGCAAATGCCTGTAGTCCCAGCTACTTGGGAGGCTGAGGCAGGAGAATTGCTTGAACCTGGGAGGCGCAGGTTGCAGTGAGCCAAGACCGCGCCATTGCACTCCAGCCTGGCCAACAGAGTGAGACTCCATCTCAAAAAAAGCAAACAAACAAACGAAAACAACTTTTAGCTATTGTATGTCATTTTCTTCTCAAATTCATTTTGGAATCAACTTCTTGATTTCTTTAGATAAATGTGCTAGGTTTTTTATTAGTGAGAACTAATGTCTTAGCAATATTGAGTCCTATGGTTCATGACAATGCTATAGCTTTCCATTTTAGTTAGCTTCTCTAGTTCCTATAAGCAATTCCTATTTTTAGTATAGAAGTCTTACGTATTGCTCATTAAGTTTCTCTCTAAGCTTTTAATACTTCTGATGCTATTGTAAATAGTAAGAGTGGCTGGGCATGGTGGCTCACACCTGTAATCTCAGCACTTTGGGAGGCTGAGGTGGGTGGATCACCTGAGGTCAGGATTCAAGACCAGCCTGGCCAACATGGCAAAACCCCGTCTCTACTAAAAGAATACAAAAATTAGCTGGGCATGGTGGCACACACCTGTAATCGCAGCTACTCAGGAGGCTGAGGCAGGAGAACTGTTTGAACCCGGGAGTCGGAGGTTGCAATGAACCCTTTCTTTCTTTCTCTTTCTCTTTCTTTCTTTCTTTCTTTCTTTCTTTCTTTCTTTCTTTCTTTCTTTCTTTCTTTCTTTC
This sequence comes from Hylobates moloch, assembly GCF_009828535.3. NCBI lineage: Eukaryota > Metazoa > Chordata > Mammalia > Primates > Hylobatidae > Hylobates > Hylobates moloch. The sequence goes on from NW_026652287.1 coordinate 64,853,274, forward strand.
TCTTTCTCTTTCTTTATCTCTCTCCTTCTCTTTCATCCTTTCTTTCTTTCTCTCTCTCTTTTTTTTTGACAGTCTCTCACTCTGTTGCCCAGGTTGGAGTGCAGTGGCATGATATCGGCTCACCGCAACCTCCAACTCCCGGGTTCAAGTGATTCTTGTGCTTCAGACTCCTGAGGAGTAGCTGGGATGACAGGTGCGCACTACCATGCCCAGCTAATTTTTGTATTTTTTTAGTAGAGATGGAGTTTCGCCATATTGGCCAGGCTGGTCTCGAACTCCTGACCTCAGGTGATCCACCACAGCCTCCCAAAGTGCTGGGACTACAGGCATGAGCCACTGCCCCCCCGCCTATTTTTAGTAGTTTTAATTACATATAGTGATTATAATTTTAACCATTAGTAACCTTTTAACAGAGTAAACTAAGAAGTAGATAGTTGTGAATTATCTGCTACATACTAGCATTCTATAACAGATTAGCAAATGTTACGAATACATCATCTCACAACTTTATAGATAGGTATTTCCTCATAGTACAATTTTTTAGTGTTTAACAGATCCAAAGATATTTAATCTTTCTATTCTGTATAAAATTAAAGAGCCAAAAGTATGTAAATTTAAACTTATATTCAATAATGCATGTTTCAGTAGTTTATCTTAGAAATTATAAATGAATATCTATTATTTAACTTAGCATGACTCTTAGGTTGCAAGTTACCAAGAAGATTTTGGAAACTGTTTCTGGCAGATATTATGAAACAACTATGGAAAAGCCTATTTATAAAACTCTTATTCCACTTATATTGACCTACACAAATAGTATTTATTATGTTTGGATTATTCATGAAAATTTCATAATATAGTAAACAAAACTAGCCATCCTCTCAAGTAATTTCCTTGCTAACTTTTTATAGCACATACAAGTAAAAGGCAATTAAAAGCAAATCAAGAAAACCTGAAAAGTTAAATACATAGGTTTGTTTATTTTGTTTTCCTGCTGTGTTTGATGTGTATGAAATAATGGATATCAGACAATTCATTTTTACTGTATGTTTATTTGTGTATTTTTTTCTTAAGTTGAATTTATAGTTTTTATAGTTTTAAACATAGTAAATATGATAGTAACTTATTTGACTAGTAAAGCCAAGTAGAATAAAAATATGTGCTCATAGATGCACCTCTTTTTATTAAACCAACAATATTAAACTCATCTTAGTTATCAAAATTTTACCCCAAGTCACATGAACTTGAAAGGCCTTTGGGTTAGTTCCTACATTTCTGGGGGTGTTAGGAACATTTCACTTATATAAACACTCATTTTTCTCTTAAAACAATTTGAATAAACTCTTTAAGGGAGTTTATAAGTTAATTTGGCCAAGTGTTGTGGCTCACACCTGTAATTCCAGCTACTCAGGAGGCTGAGGCAGGAGGATTGCTTGAGGCCAGGAGTGTGAGGCCAGCCTGGGCAACATAGCAAGACCCAGTCTCTGAAAAAAATGTATCCTAGTGCAGTGGTGTGCACCTATAGATCCAGCTATTCAGAAGGCTGAGGCAGGAGAATCACTTAAGCCCAGGAGTTCAAGGCTGCAGTTAGCTATGCACTACTGCACTCCAGCCTGGGCAAGAGTGAGACCTCATCTCTAAATAACTGAAATGTTTAAATAATTAATTAATACCATCTCGAGGTAAGAAAATATCACATATACATAACATACATACATAGACATACATAGGCGGACAGTCCAAAACAGAGATCTTATAACTTTCATTCTAAAATGTTAGCCAGGAGTCAGTAGAATAGTATTACACTCTCATCTTTGCTCCACTTTATATTTTTATCTGAATCGTGTTTCTGACACATGGAACAAGGTTAGCTGTTCAATATGTGGGCTAATGCTTTTTAGCCAATATTTGTGGAGATTTTCAGATTTTTTGGAAGCTGTGGACTAAATTTTAGGTGAGCGACTGAGCTATCTGGATGTCTCCAAAGCTTGGTTGAGTGAATAAAATATCCACTTTGTTTCCAGTTAACCCTTTTTTCCTTCTCAGCCACAGGTAGTTTCTTTTGGGGACCCCTTGAATGCCCCCAGTGTGGGGCAGGGCACCTAAAATTCAAGTGACTGTAGGGGCTAGAGTGGGAAGGGAAAGGTCTGGCAGGGTGGATAGAGGGATGGAGGAGTTCTGAAGGGCCACCTGTCAATGGGATTCAGGGGAACTGAAGGGACGATCAGAGGTGGTGAGAGGAGGAAGGAGGAGTGGAGCAGTGGGAAAGGAGAGGTCTTACAGGAGCCAGTTTAAAGAATCCTTAGTAAAGTGATGCCAAGAAGAAAGGAAGTAGAGGGAGTTGGCAGAGCGTATACCAACAGGGGAACATACACCATCAATCAACTGAGAAGTTCCCATGGGAGAAACAGGATCAAACAGGCCTCACAGAGTCAGGAATTTTCTAGCCCTGAGAGTCAGGAAGTGGATTCCCACCCAAAAGAAAAACCCAGGAAGAAAGACTTCTAGCCCAGCAGGTACCTTTTAAACAAAGAAGCCGGCACCTCTAACCCAACTTCATATAAACAGAGGAGCCTAGGATTCTAACCCAGCCTCTAGAGTATGCTCAGAATCTAAGGAATCAAAATGTTGTACCAGCTTCAATGAGAGTTTGTCCAGAGTAGTGGACCAGGAGTCTGACTCACCAGTGGGTCCCCAGTCAGTCAGGAGTGAAGACCAAGGCTCAAAAGGTGTGCACTTGGGGTCCTGGTTGAGACACCAAGGGGTCCAGTAATCAATCTGTTCTTATCCAAGCTGTGTTACTATAAATACTAAAGAAAAACATTATCCTGACACTTGTAAGGCAGATCTCAGGGACTACTACATGGGGTTTTGAAGTAGTGGGGAGAGAATGGGCCAACTCTGAATACAATAAGGAAGAGAGGAAATTTATAGTTGAGGGAGAGGGGCAGTGATGGGAAATTACTGAGTGGACAGGGTAATCTTGCTTAGCTGACCTACCAGGATTCCTACTGAAAGCAGGTCATGGTGATCAGATATCACCTGGAGGGGTTGGTGAGGAGAGAGATCAGATATTGAGAGTGGGAGATTCCAGCTAAACCGACTTGACGGAATTCTTGCTAAAACTGGGCCCTTTGGTGGACATGCCCAAGGACTGGGCCTAGTTGGTTAAAGTTTAATGGTGTTGTCCTGAGTCCTGGGATGCAGTCTTTACTCCTAAGACGTGGTCCTTCTGGAGTCTCGATGGAAAGACCAAGGTTGTTTTGTTTTGTTTTGTTGTTTTGTTTTGTTTTCACCTAGCCCAGGACAAAGACGAATGGACTGGGATTTTTTGCTCTTTTGTTTTGTTTTGTTTGCCTGTTTTTCCACTCTGCTTTAAAATTTTCAGTGCATTTAAAAATACCAGAAAGGGACTGCCCCATATTGGTCTTCATGAATCCATGCTGAACTACTCTCTTTTAATATCACATTTCCAATTTGCTTATATTGGGACCAAGGTTTTCACAAGTTTCCTGTTGGCACAGGGCTAGAATTGCAAACTCTTTTTCAGAGCTAAGCAGCCACTAAACTCTTTGCTCATTTCCTTCAGGGCTCTAGCTTTCTTTCCCCTTTGGGCTCCTTGCAGTCTTGCCCTGCAGCAATGTAGTTAACCAAGGCTTTGAGGGTGGCTTATGCCAACTTTGGGGCTCTGCTTTTTTGACTTCTTCGTTCCCAGATTTTGTCTTCAAGTTACAGTAGCTCTGAACTCCAACCTCTGATTCGCTTATACAGATGACTTGTGCTTTCTCTTGGAGATCTAGCTCTTCTGTGCTGCCTGAATTATTGAGAACATACACCTGGCTAAATGTAGTTCTTATGCAGTGTGGTTTCTTTCTTTCAAAAATTGCATCCACTTCAGCTTCTGGCTACTTTTGGTCATTCTTTAGTGCCTTCAAATAAGTGGAGTTTTTTTTTTTATCAGCTGGAGGATTGTTTTGATACAAACTTCTTTGTCATTACCAAAATCCAGATGTCGGCCGGGCACAGTGGCTCACGTCTGTAATCCCAGCACTTTGGGAGGCTGTGATGGGAGGATCACTTGAGGCCAGGAGTTCCAGACCACCCTGCCCAACATGGCGAAAACCCATCTCTACTAAAAATACAAAAATTAGCTGGGTGTGGTGGTGCCCACCTGTAATTCCAGCTACTCAGGAGGCTGAGGCACTCAAGTTGCTAGGACCCGGGAGGTGAAGGTAGATCGCGCCACTGCACTCCAGCCTGGGTAACAGAGCAAGATTCTGTCTCCAAAAACAAATAAATAAATACATAAATAAATCTAGATGTCCAGACCAGCAGTTCTCAAACTTTCTAGTCTTAGACATATTTAAAATCTTAAAGTTATTAAGAACTTAAAAGAACTTTGTGCACATGTGTCTGTGTGTATGGCATTGTAACTGGCCTAAGTCCAGCTGCTCACTGCTTAGAGGCCAAAAACATGAGAACTGGGGAGTGGTGAAAGGAAAGCACCTTGACTGATTAAATGCCAGCAGATGGGAGTTGGCAAGGCTTCTGCCTCAAAGAAGCCATCTCTACCTTTTGGGCTGAGTGAAGGAGGTTGTGAAGGAAAGGATGTGGAAAGGGTGGTGCAGGAGGGCACAGGCCTGTGTGTCTTGTTCCAATCCTTATCTTGAGTAATCGCTCTTCCAGAGGTCCAGTTTGCCTCATTCTGGCTTTGGCCTGGTAGTGGTGGGCTATTTGTAACCTCCACTAAGTGGGGAGGATTCTGCAGCTGGGTCTGTCTTCCTGGTTTGTTTCAAAATTGGCCCCTGGAATTCCTAAGCAAGCACATAATTAGATAAGTAAACACTGTTCACATGGAAGTGCCAGGTGAGAAAGCAACAAAGAGTTTCAAAGGGTCTCAAGGTTGAAAGCAAGAAAGGAAAAAATGTTTTAAAGTACGTTTGAGGCTGGGTTACTTGGTTACACTACCAGAAATTAAAATAGATTTTTTTTTTTTTTGAGATGGAGTATCTTTCTGTTGCCCAGGCTGGAATGCAGTGGCATGATCTCGGCTCACTGCAAGCTCCGCCTCCCGGGTTCATACCATTCTCCTGCCTTAGCCTCCTGAGTAGCTGGGACTGCAGGCACCCACCACCATGCCCGGCTAATTTTTTTGTATTTTTAGTAGAGACGGGGTTTCACCGTGTTAGCCAGGATGATCTCGATCTCCTGACCTCTAGATCCGCCTGCCCCGGCCTCCCAAAGTGCTGGGATTACAGGAGTGAGCCACTGCGCCTGGCCTGAGAGAGCATTCTTAAACCTATCAGAAAAATAAAAATCATTTTTTAATATCTATCTTCCTCATAGTTTTCACTTTCTTCTCTTTCCCTGGGCAAAGAAAGATTATTTCTTTGTTTCCCACCTGAGTCTCACATCCCATTCTCACCATGAGACCTACCGCCAGGTTCCAAAATCCATATGCCTGGGACCAAAATGGTAATTTCAAGACCATGATTTCTTTCCAGTAAACTTTTTATGTTTCATATCGTAATGCTGAGCATCATTCTTAATATCTAACAGGGATAGTTGTGGGATTTGGGTGAAAAATACTACCTCATTCTCATCCTATTTCTGTGAGTACGTTTTCACATCTTGTTTGCTTTTATCCCCTTTATGTACCTTGTCTAGGACAATAAATATTTGTTGACTAAATGAATCTTGTTTCATTAGGCCTCTCATTGGTATCTTTCTGATGTGTCCTTAAAGCATTTTCTTCACTCTCAGTTCTTGACGGGTTATAAAGTCCTACAAGGTACAATCATCTGATGAATTCTCAAATTGCTTTCCTTGTTTTATGTGAATCGCTTTCAAATAGACATTTCAGCCCATTTCTCCCTTCTCAACTCTAGTGGTATATTTTAATCTGCCAGTAGGAATATGACTATCAATTGTCCTATCCTTTATGGTTTCCAATATATCAGAAATAATAATTGCTATCTTTACTCTTATTTGTTTATTCTTTTGTTCCCATAATCTTTTTTTTTTTTTTTAATTGAGATGGAGTCTCACTCTGTTGCTCAGGCTGGAGTGCAATGGTGTGATCTGGGCACACTGCAACCTCCACCTCCCGAGTTCAAGTGATCCTCTCTCCTCAGCCTCCCGAATAGCTGGGATTACAGGCACCTGCCACCACGCCTGGCTAATTTTTGTATTTTCAGTAGAGGTGGGGTTTCACCATGTTGGCCAGGTTGGTCTTGAACTCCTGGTCTCAAGTGATCTGCCCACCTTCGCCTCCCAAAGTGCTGGGATTACAGGCATAAACCACCACGCCCGGCCTGTTCCCATAATCTTATTTATTATTGTTTGTTTCTGTATTCTCTTGTTCCCATAATCAGCCCAAGTAGTATAAAATTGAGTCCATCATCTCTGTTATACTTTCTTAATGGTCTCTCCACAATGTGTTATATTATCTCACTCTGTAAAATATCTTTGTATCTTCTTATATTCTCATTTGCCATTGACAGCTTCCAAAATGAGAGCCATATCATTTCAGGTGTGGGCTACTGTAATTAATCTTTGGATTTGCCACGATTTTTCCCTAGTTTTTTTTTTTTTTTTTTTTTTTTTCAGTTTTTCTGTCATTATGCTAAAAAGACAACACTTTTTAATATGAAATTTAAATCCCTCTGTTTTCAAGGGTGACAGGATCATACCCGATTTGGTCATTCCAAATGTATTTCTGTCTGTGACTAGGAACTTTTGATAATCTCTATTTGTTCAAGACTCCTAAATATACTTCATATACAGTCAGACCCCTGAATTCATGGCTTCCACATCAGCAGATTCAACCAACTGCAGATAGAAAAAAATACACACACACACACACACACACACACACACACAAAATAGAAATAAAAATCAGTATAACAACTGTTGGCATAGCATTTGCATTGTATTAAGTATAAGTCATCTAGAGATTATTTAAAGTATACAGGAGGATATGTGTAGGTTATATGCAAATACTACACTATTTTATATGAGGGACTTGAGCATCTTTGGATTTTAGTATCCTTGGGGGTTTCGGAACCTGTCCCCTTGGATTGGGTAATGAGGGAAAACTAATTGGTTTTATTCATCACAGCTGGACCTTTCCTTATATGATGGATACTGTATGTTCCATATATACTTGTAAAATTAGCCAACTAGGAAGTTAGAGGGTACAGTAATCCATCCAAGACTGCCGTTACTTCTGACAGCAGCTTTAAATTCAGGGATCCTCAAGACTGCCCTTAGGTTCAATAATTTTTTTTTTTTTTTTGAGAGATAGTCTCACTCTGTCACTCAGGCTAGGGTGCAGTGGTGCGATCTTGGCTCACTGCAACATCCGCCTCCCAGGTTCAAGCGATTCTCATGCCTCAGCCTCCCAAGTAGCTGGGATTATAGGCATGTGCCACCATGCCCTGCTGATTTTTGTATTTTAGTGGAGACGGGGTTTCACTATATTGGCCAGGCTGGTCTCAAACTCCTGACCTCAAGTGATCTGCCCGCCTCGGCCTCCCAAAGTGCTAGAATTACAGGCGTGAGCCACCACACCCGGCCAGGTTTGATAATTTGCTGAAAAGACCCATGGAACTCAGTGAAAGCTGTTATACTCACAGTTACAGTTTGTTACAGGAAAAGATTAAAATCAATCAAGGGAAGAAGGAAATGGGCAGAGTCCGGGAAAGTGCCAAACATGCAGCTTCTAGTTGCCCTATCGCTGTGGAATCATGGATATCAATCCTGGCAACACTATGTGACGATACATACAGAGTACCACCAACCAGCAAAGCTCAGCACAGCCTCAGTGTCCAAAATTTTTATTGGGGCTCCATCAAATAGGCCTGATTGCCCATGTGGCCGAGCTCAGTTCCCAGTGCCTTAGTAAGCTGAGCTGATGCTTGCTGCATGACTCAAAGCCCCTACCCTCAAACACATTGTTACTGTCTGGCCAGCCAAAGACTCCCCGGCGAACAAATAAACTCCTATTAGCCATGACATTCAAAGGCCTTAAAAATTACCACCCTGAAGGCCGGGCGCGGTGGCTCACGCTTGTAATCCCAGCACTTTGGGAGGCCGAGGCGGGCGGATCACGAGGTCAGGAGATCGAGACCACAGTGAAACCCCGTCTCTACTAAAAATACAAAAAAAATTAGCCGGGCGTGGTGGCGGGCGCCTGTAGTCCCAGCTACTCGGAGAGGCTGAGGCAGGAGAATGGCGTGAACCCGGGAGGCGGAGCTTGCAGTGAGCCGAGATTGCGCCACTGCACTCCAGCCTGGGCGACAGAGCGAGACTCCGTCTCAAAAAAAAAAAAAAAAAAAATTACCACCCTGAAACTGAAGTTAAAGGTTCGGCCTCTCATTTGGCAAGGTTAAATTCTTTACCACACAATACTATATAATATATCATTTAGCTCAAAAATCAAGTTTCATTTCCTCCATGAAATACCTTGACTACTGTATAGACTATGTCTATTTCAGTTTTTTATTCATTCCCATTGTATTTAACATCTGCAACATGTGAGCAGATACATCCTCTGATATAATCTAGTAATTTGGTACCTAATTCAACATTGTTTTATATGACACTTCTTTCTCCATTTGGTTATAATCATTCCCCAAAATAAGGTCCTTTCTTTTGCCTTTCCTTACTGCAGCTTGTAACAGAGGCCAGGTATCCAGTAGTTATCTTATTGATTGTCGTACCATGCAAGCGAAAATGTCTTTCTCATCCATTTAGAAATCATTTACTACTAAGTTCTTTTTAGATGTACCTGCCAGCATTGTATCCCCTAACTTCAGATAACAGTGTGTAAACGTATACTCAGAAGATTTTAGAGAAGATCATCAATAAAATATTGACCTCCAAAAACATGAGTTTTAGTTGGGAAAGCAATATTATATTATCAAATAGAGGACTTTCCATAGAATGATTGTGTTAAAATCCCAGGCTGTTGGAAAATTTCTTGAAGTGAATGTTCCAGACTATAATTATATTACAATTTCAGACAGACGGCATACTGAAAGAAAAACTATGTGAAAGCTTAGCCAGGAGCAGTCACTCAAGCCTGTAATCTCAGCACTTTGGGAGGCCAGGGCTGGTGGATCACTTGAGGTCAGCGGTTCAAGACCCACTAGGCCAACACAGTGAAGCCCCATCTCCACTAAAAAATACAAAAAACATTAGCCAGATGTGGTGGCACACACCTGTAGTCCCAGCTACTCAAGAGGCCAAGGCATGAGAATCGCTTGAACCTGGGAGACTAAGGTTGCAGTGAGCCGGGATTGTGTGCCACTGCAGTCCAGCCTGGGTGACAGAGTGAGACTCTGTCTCAAAAAAAAAAAAAAAAAAAAAAAAGGGGCTGGGCGTGGTGGCTCACACCTGTAATCTCAGCAATTTGGGAGGCCGAGGTGGGTGGATCACAAGGTCAGGAGTTTGAGACCAGCCTAGCCAACATAGTGAAACCCTGTCTCTACTAAAAATACAAAAATTAGCCAAATGTGGTGGCGGGCACCTGTAATCCCAGCTACTCATGAGGCTGAGGCAGGAGAATCACTTGAACCTGGGAGGCGGAGGTTGCAGTGAGCCGAGACCATGCTGTGGCACTCCAACCTGAGTGACAGAGTGAGACTTTGTCTCAAAAAAAAGGAAAGACTATGTGAAAACTTTAAGAAAAATCGGATAGTAGCATATACTTGGAGGTGTTTGAAGTTCTTAGGGAGGCAATGTAACTCCAATTACCAATACAGATTAGTTTTACATGTCCAAACTGCACATAAGTGGAATTGTATAATATGTATTCTTTTTCATAAAGCTTACATTCTGCAAAATATTTGAGATTCATTCCTGTTGTCATTGTGTATCAGCATTGTTTGTTCTTATTGCTGAGGTAGTATTCTATTGTGTAATACATGAAACACAGTTTTACCTGTTCATCTTTTTATGGATATTTGGGCTGTTCCCAATATGGGGCTATTATAAATAACAATGTTAATCATAGGTGAGATGAATCCATCTTTAAATTGCCCTCCCAAATATGGATGGTAGTAAGTCAACAATAGTAAGATATACAATAATTTTTTTTAAATTGTTAAGATTAATTAGTGCTCTGCACATACATTGAAGAATCCAGTCCTTTACAGCTCCAGTGGGGAATAGCAGAGTTAAGGTAGGTGATGTATTGGGAGGAAAACTCAAACCTATCTTTCCCTAAAGCTGAAAAAAAGTAATTTGGCAAATTTAAAGAATGAAGTTAGAATTGTTGGTCAGGAGAATTTCATTATTGACCATCTCTGGCAGAATAAATTGATGGTAACAGCAATCAGAATACTACAGTTTCCGGGCACTGTGGCTCATGCCTATAATCCCAGAACTTTTGGAAGATCACTTGAGGCCAGGAGTTCGAGACCAGCCTGGTCAACATAGGAAGACCCTGTCTGTAAAAAAAAAAAAAAAAAAAAATCAAAAATTAGCTGGATATGGTGGCACACACCTGTAGCACCAGATACTTGGGAGGCTGAGGTGGGAGGATTGCTTGAGCCCAGGAGATCAAGGCTGCAGTGAGCCAGGATCACACCACTGTATTCCAGCTTGGGGGACAGAGTGAGACCCTTTCTCAAAAAAATAAAAATGAATTTAAATATATATATATATATATATATATATATATATATAATGTATACACAACAGTGATTATATTCATGTTGGAAATATATTTTGTCTTTTGCTGTATTTTATAATTCCCCATGGGAATATGTTTTCCAGATTCTCTGCTTTCAAGAGAAAATAAGTTACGGTTATACGGACATCTAGGGCCTAGACTATAGACTAATGTTTCTGTAAACACTAGGAAATGAGCTGAGAAAGTTCATTTACCATTCATGGTAAATGCAAGTGAAGAAGAAAGAATTGGAAGCACTTATAACACTTATTTAGTTGTGAGGGGATAAATGTATAGCTTTTCATCTCTTCCTAAATAATTTTTTGTCACATTGCCTACTGTTCAGCACCCTTGGTAGACTCACTTCAGCAGCTTTGAATCTTCCATTCCAAGTAGAATCCCTCTTTCATCATTCTTTCTCTCCTGCTCACTTATCTTTTTTTTTTTTGGGAGGGGGGACAGAGTTTCGCTCTTGTTGCCCAGGCTGGAGTGCAATGGCACAATCTCGGCTCACCACAACCTCTGCCTCCCGGGTTCAAGCAATTCTCCTGCCTCAGCCTCCTGAGTAGCTGGGATTACAGGCATGTACCACCATGCCCAGCTAATTTTGAATTTTTAGTAGAGACGGGGTTTCACCGTGTTGGCCAGGCTGGTCTCAAACTCCTGACCTCAGGTGATCAGCCCGCCTCGGCCTCCCAAAGTGTTAGGATTACAGCCATGAGCCACCGCACCCGGCCATCCTTGTGTTTCTTATACCTTCTCAGTTCAGCTTATATTTATAACATGCCAAAGATATGAGTGTTTTTTGCTTATGCCAGTTTTTCTTCATTTTAACAGAGTAGCAAGATTTGTATTTATGTTTATACATTTTCCCTACGAAGAGGTAATTTATTCTGGCCTTTTTGTAGATCATGGTAGTGAGATAATCCCACTATAGTTTGTCTGTGTGTACACCCAATCCATAGCATTTATGTGAAGACTCACAGTGTTAATGGTATTCTTTTCTAGAAGCAGATGGGAAAACTGAAGATGTCTTAGTGAAGTTCAAAGAATACCAAGACAGGCATTCTAGACCCCTCATATTCATCAACCACAAAAAACTAATTAAGGAGAGAAGTAATATGTATGGTAAAACACTTACTCTAGGCAAGAACCATATTTCAAAAACAATACTATGTGAATATAAACCTGATGGAAAAGTTTTGAAAAATATTTCAGAACTAGTCATTAGAAATATAAGCCCCATAAAAGAGAAGTTTGGTGATAGTACTGGATGGGAGAAATCACTCCTCAATACCAAGCATGAGAAAATTCATCCTGCAGTGAATCTCCATAAACAAACAGAAAGAGTTCTCAGTGGTAAACAGGAGCTTATTCAGCATCAGAAGGTTCAAGCTCCAGAGCAACCATTTGACCATAATGAATATGAAAAATCCTTCCTGATGAAAGGAATGCTATTTACACATACTAGAGCTCACAGAGGAGAAAGAACCTTTGAATACAATAAAGATGGAATTGCCTTCATAGAAAAGTCAAGCCTCAGTGTCCATCCAAGTAATCTTATGGAAAAGAAGCCCTCTGCCTACAACAAATATGGGAAATTCCTCTGCAGAAAGTCTGTTTTTATTATGCCTCAGAGACCTCAAACAGAAGAGAAACCCTTTCACTGTCCTTACTGTGGGAATAACTTTAGAAGGAAGTCATACCTCATTGAACATCAGCGAATTCACACAGGTGAAAAACCTTATGTTTGCAATCAATGTGGAAAGGCCTTCCGTCAGAAGACAGCCCTCACCCTTCATGAGAAAACACATATAGAGGGGAAACCCTTTATTTGTATCGATTGTGGGAAGTCCTTCCGCCAGAAGGCCACCCTCACTAGACATCACAAAACACATACGGGGGAGAAAGCCTATGAATGTCCTCAGTGTGGAAGTGCCTTTAGAAAGAAGTCATACCTCATTGATCACCAGAGAACTCACACAGGAGAGAAACCATATCAGTGTAATGAGTGTGGGAAGGCATTTATCCAGAAAACAACCCTCACTGTGCATCAGAGAACTCACACAGGAGAGAAACCCTATATTTGCAATGAATGTGGGAAGTCCTTCTGCCAAAAGACAACCCTCACTCTCCACCAGAGAATTCACACGGGGGAAAAACCCTATATTTGTAATGAATGTGGGAAGTCCTTCCGCCAGAAGGCAATCCTCACTGTTCATCACAGAATACACACAGGAGAGAAATCCAATGGGTGTCCTCAGTGTGGGAAAGCATTCAGTAGGAAATCAAACCTCATTCGCCATCAGAAAACTCACACAGGAGAGAAACCATATGAATGTAAACAGTGTGGGAAGTTCTTCAGTTGCAAGTCAAACCTCATTGTCCATCAGAAAACTCACAAGGTAGAAACCATGGGAGTTCAGTAAGTAATGTGGCTTTTTTTGTAAAACAAATGTTAAGTCATAGTAAACCCTGTAGATGATATTGCTTGCAAGTGTAATAACATCCAACAGTTTAAGGTGCTATACTGCATGGTAACCTACTGTTTGCCAGCCTGTAAAACACACACATACACATACACACACAAATATTATTAGACAAATTACATGACAAAAATCATTAAAAATTCCAAATTTTTTTTTATTACTAGCTTCAGCAGAAAAAAACTTCCTCTGTTAAGGCGTTATAAACATTTAAAATCACATTTTCCATTTCAATACATATCTTTTTGTTCATCAGTAATAATTAGTTGGCCAACTGACTGTGGTCCATGGACTACACAGTGAGTAGAGTTTCTTTAAAAGAAGGAGGTATGAACTGTATTTCTTATTGCAAATACAAAATAAAAATTAGTTGTTACCTCCTCACAGTTGACCACGATTCTGATGTCTAACATTACAAATTAGTTTTTACATATTATAAACCTTTCTATGAATTGGATTATATATCATGTATTCTTTCATATATGGCTTATTACATTCATCATGTCCCTGAGCCTAATCATTAGTGCATGTGGCAGAAGTTAATTTATTTTTATCCAATATAGAATTCGATTATATGATTATATCACAATTTATCCATTCTACTGTTGATGGACTTTTACATTGTTTACAGCTTAGGGTCATAATAAATCATGCTTCTGAGAACATACTTGTCTTGGTGTACATACATGTATTTCTCTTGTGTATAGACTTAGGAATGGAATCGCTGGGTCTTAGAGCATATGTGTATTCAGTCATGTACGGGCAGACGATTCAGAACTTTCACCACATGAGATAATTGACACTGAAGGGAAACAGCTATAAATTTTATCAATATGCTGCTGCTTCAAACCAGATAATTCATGCTGCAGGGAAACTCAATCAATGTTATTGTGAAAACTGGGAATGTGAATGTAATATATGTAGAAAGACGTTTAGCCACAGCCCAAATCTTCCAGGCAAATGTAATAAATGTGAGATTGCTGTTAGCCATGGTAAATGCCTTATTTGAAAGCAAAAAGTCTACTAGAGAAGGAGAGGCATCCAGCATTTCCCTTGTTCAACGTCAGAGAATTCCAACTAGATAAAAGTCCTGTGACTGTGTTGAAGTTGGGGCATGGGGAGGAATATAGTCTTTACCTATGGTCTGTGTCTTACTGGTCAAGTACAAATGATGAATATGGAAAAGCTTATAGCCATCATTCATATGTTATACTACACCAGGGAATTCACATAGGATGAGAACTCTTCAAATGAAATGATTGTAAGAATGACTTTAACTGTTGCTCATTTCTTTTACACCATCAAAGAATACTAAAGAAAGGAAGATTAAAAGGAAACAAATGGGGCTTAGGACTTTTTTTTTTTTTTTTTTTTGAGACAGACTCTTGCTCTGTCACCCAGGTGGGAGTGCAGTGGCATGATCTCGGCTCACTGCAGCCTCTGCCTCCCAGGTTCCAGTGATTCTCCTGCCTCAGCCTCCTGAGTAGCTGAGATTACAGGCACGCACCACACACATGGCTAATTTTCATATTTTTAGTAGAGACAGGGGCTTCATCATGTTGGCCAGGCTGGTCCCGACCTCAGGTGATCCGCCCACCTTGGCCTCCCAAAGTGCTAGGATTACAGGGACTTTTAACTCTGGGGAAAGCTCTCTTTCATGAAAGAAGTGTAGCCATACCGAGACCATAATGCTGGGAAGTCTATGTGTAGGCCCCCTGGTCAACAGCCACAGCTGAGCTCCCAGCCATCAGCTAGCATCAGCTGCCAACCATGTAAGTGAGGCCTCTTGGACATCCAGTCAAGCCTTCAGATGACTGTGGACCCTGCTGACACCCAAATGGTACCACAAATGAGACTTCAAGCAAGGACTGCCCAGTTGAGGTCTTCCCAAATTCCTGGCCAACAAAATAGTCAGGCTTTTTAACTAAAAACAGTTTTATTTTTTATTTAATGAAAAAGTTTTTATTTAACTTGATTGTTTTATTAAAAGGGAAAAGTAATTTTTTAGTATCTATTAACATATAATAAAAACAAAGGTATAAGACTGGGCTTGGTGGCTCATGCCTGTAATCCCAGCACTTTGGGACGTGTTAGGAGGATCTCTTGAGCCCAGGAGTTCGAGAGCAGCCTGGGAAACATGCCAAAACCCCATCTCTGCAAAAAATTACCCAGGCATGGTGACACATGCCTGTAGTCCCAGCTACTCGGGAGGCTGAGTGGGAGGATCTCTTGGGCCTGGGAGGCGGAGGTTGCAGTGAGCCAGGATAGCGCCACTGCACTCCAGCCTGGGTGACAGAGCGAGACCCTGTCTCATAAATAAATAAGTTAAATAAATAAAGGTATAAATATTTGGGTTCTAGAGTCAATGAGCAAAGATATAGTGGTTACTAATAGGTGATTTTGGCATGAAGAAAAACTGGCCATAAAATACAGTTGAAGATTTGGCTGCATTTTTGGCTTATGATTACATACCTTAATAACAACTCAATTGAGGGGTCTATATATGTTCTTTCTCATTTTCTGGCAGTAAATCATATTCATCATATACATCCCAATTTTGCACACACAAAAAATGAAAATAGCCCCCAAAAGAAAGGCTGTGGATAAAGCGATCCATCCTCAAAAGGCCCCGTGCTGTCATTTCTCAACAAAGGCGCAGAGAGAAATCAAGGTATGGAATCTAATGAATGTCCGTGAAGGAGGTACTTTTGAATGCTTTAAAGCAAGTCTAAATAAAGTTGTGTTTTCTTTTCTTTCTTTCTTTTTTTTTTTTTATGAGACAGTTTCACTTTTGTTTCCCAGGCTGGAGTGCAATGGTGCAATTTCGCTCATTGCAACCTCTGACTCGAGATTCCCCTGCCTCAGCCTCCCAAGTAGCTGGGATTACAGGTGCCCCCCACCACGCCCAGCTAATTTTTTTGTATTTTTAGTAGAGACGGGGTTTCATCATGTTGGCCAGGCTGGTCTCCAAAGCCTGACCTCAGGCGATCCACCCGCCTCAGCCTCCCAAAGTGCTGAGATTACAGGAGTGAGCCACTGCGCCCGGCCGAAGTTGTGTTTTCTAAAGCTATTTACATGTAAGCTGCTGCTCCTTAGGAAAATTTGGTCCTGTGGTTTATATTTTGGCATGAAACAGCATTGGGCTGTATTCCAGAATCCTGCTTGAAGATTTCTTTTGAAGAAGTCAGAAATTTTCTTTGCATTTTTGTTTTTTGAGACAGGTTCTCCGTCTGTCACCTAGGCTGGGAGTACAGTGGTGCCATTATAGCTCACTGCAGACTTGAATTCCTGGACTCAAGCAATTCTCCTGCCTCAGCCTCCCAAGTAGCTAGGACTACAGGCATGCGCCATCCCACTCAGCTAATGTTTTTATTTTTTATACATATGGGGTCTCGTTGTGTTGCCCAGGCTGGTATTGAACTGCTGGCCTCAAGCAATCTTCCCTCTTTGGCCTCCTAAAATGCTGGGGTTACAGGTGTAAGCCACTTTAGTCACTTTAGAAATTTTCACTTTATGAATTGATAAATACAGCATTGCATCACTTAATAGAGATACATTCTGAGAAATGCATCATTAGGCAGTGTCATGATTGTGCAAGCATCACAGAGTACTGATAGAAACCGAGATGGTACAGCCTATTAAACACCTAGGCTATATGGTATAGCCTGTTGCTCCTAGGCTACAAATCTGTACTGCATGTTACTGTGCTGAATACTATAGGCAATTGTAACACAATGGTAATTATTTGTATATGTAAACCTATCCAAACACAAGAAAAGGTACAGTAAAAATATGGTACTATAATTTTTTTTTTTTTTTGAGACAGAGTCTCACTCTGTTGCCCAGGCTGGTGTGCAGTGGTGTGATCTCAGCTCACTGCAACTTCTGCCTCCTGGATTCAAGTGATTCTCCTGCCTCAGCCTCCCGAGTAGCTGGGACTACAGGTGCGCACCACCAAGCCCAGCTAATTTTTGTATTTTTAGTAGAGACGGGGCTTCACCATGTTGGCCAGGATGGTCTCAATCTCCTGACCTCGTGATGCACCCGCCTCGGCCTCCCAAAGTGCTGGGATTACAGGCGTGAGCCATCACGCCTGGCCGGTACTATAATCTTATGAGACCACCGTTATATATGCAGTCCATCATGGACCAAAATGTCATGTGGTGCATGAGTATTTTTCATCTAACTTATATATTGCTCAATGAAGTTTGGGCAGCTCTAAGGAGCAAACATGTTCATAGAATCTAAGTCAACTTGGCCTAAATATATACAACAAAATAGGAGTGATTTTACAAATTCATATTTTGTAGACCTAACTGCAAGGTCATAAGGCATATGCAAAATGATTTCATCAGTTCAGAGGACTAACAGGACTCCACAGAGCATACCCAGGAAATGTTTTTACTTAGAAGCAAAGGATGTGGCTCAGCAAAAGAAAGGGAAGGTAAGCGTTGGGGCTCAGAATCATCTAGCTGCACGTTCCTCAGTGGTTTTAATTCACACATGGACTGCACACTGTCTCTGAACTGAAGCACTAAGATCTGTATCAAACTTGATTTGGGGAGAGCTGACAGCAAAACTTCTCTACATGGGTTTTGTTGTTGTCATTATTTTGTTTTTTGAGACAGTCTTGCTCTGTCGCCCAGGCTGGAGTGCAATGGCGCAATCTCAGCCCACTGCAACCTCCGCCTCCCAGGTTCAAGCAATTCTCCTGCCACAGCCTCCCAAGTATCTGGGATTACAGGCATGTGCCACCACGACCAGCTAGCGTTCGTGTTTTTAGTAGAGACAGGGATTCTCCCTGTTGGCAAGGCTGGTCTCGAACTCCTGACCTCAGGTAATCCCCCGCCCACCTCGGCCTCCCAAAGTGCTGGGATTATAGGCGTGAGCCACTGTGCCCAGCCACCACATGGGTATTTATGCCTCTCTGTTCCCTGGTTACATAGTCAAGCCAGGCTATCTAACTGGTTGTGTGAGTTTAAAAAAGTTAAAAAGCCATCATAAACAAATTGGCTCTGGGAGTCTCCCAGA
Organism: Hylobates moloch; assembly: GCF_009828535.3. Lineage (NCBI taxonomy): Eukaryota > Metazoa > Chordata > Mammalia > Primates > Hylobatidae > Hylobates > Hylobates moloch. Next base: position 64,871,469 of record NW_026652287.1, read on the forward strand.
GAATATCAGACTTTAACCAGTACCTCATATAGCTCACTGGCCTTATTCCAACCAAGAGTCAGAGCCAGACATCTGGGCATCATGGAGATAATGTTAGAGCTTTGCAGTCTGACTGTAAATCAGCTCCGTCTTATAAACATGGTTCCTATAACTGCTGTGTATTTCCTGATAATGTATGTGAACAAGCATATCTCCTCACCCTCTATGTCCCCAGTATCAGATAGTGCACAGTACATCTCAAATGTGATCATTTCTTGTCAGCTAATGCTTGAATTTCTCCACTCAGTTTCTGGTCTAGCAATAGAGCCAGGTTTGCCATGTCCTGCTTCACGAGTAATGTTCAACAGCAAAAGCACAGGCTCCAACACTAGTCTACAACATTCACCTGGGATGTTCTACCATTTGAGATATTCATCAGTTTATAATCGGGCTTTTTTTTTTTTTTTTTTTTTGAGATGGAGTCTTCGCTCTGTCACCCAGGCTGGGGTGCAGTGGCACAATCTCGGCTCACTGCAAGCTCCGCCTTCCGGGTTCACACCATTCTCCTGCCTCAGCCTCCTGAGTAGCCAGGACTACAGGCACCCGCTACCACGCCCAGCTAATTTTTTGTGTTTTTAGTAGAGATGGGGTTTCACTGTGTTGGCCAGGATGGTCTCGATCTCCTGATCTAGTGATCCACCCGCCTCGGCCTCCCAAAGTGCTGGGATTACAGGCGTGAGCCACCGTGCCTGGCCTATAATCAGGCTTTTCAAAACATTAGATATGTGACAATACCAAGTGCTGACAAGAATGTGGAACAACTGGATCTCTTTCTTTTTTAACTTTTGTTTTAGATTCAGGAGTGCAGGTGCGGATTTGTTACTGGAACTCTCATACACTGCTAACAGGAAAGGCAAAATGGTAAAGCTGCTCTGGAAAACAATATGCCAGTCTCAAAAAGTTACACATCCAATATGACCCAGCAATCCCACTTATAAGTATTTATCCAAGAGAAATGAAAAATTATGTGCACATAGAAACCTGTACATGAGTGTTTGTAAGTATCATTTATAATTAAAAAAAAAGCTAGAGACAAGCAAATGTTCTTCAGTGTTTAAATGGATACACTGTGGTACATCCACAAGATGGAATTCTACTCAACCATAACAATAATGAGCTACTGAAACATGCAACTATGTAGATGAACCTGGAATGCATTATGCTAAAGGAAAGAACCCAGTTGCAAAAACTTACATGCTGTATGATTCCATTTATATGACATGCTGGAAAAGGTGAAAATACAACAACAGAAAACAGATCAAAGGTTGCTGAGTGTCTGGGGTGGGGTGGGGTCTGAATACAGAGGGGGTGCACGAGGGAATTCTTTGAGGTGTTGGAATTGTTTTGTATCCTGCTTGTGGTCATAGATAACAAAAATCTATGCATGTGTAAAAAATAGAAGTATACATACAAAAAAGTGAATTGTACTGTCTGTAATTTTTTTTTAATAAATAAAAATCCCTAGCTCTGCTTCATCAGCAGCAGTACCTCCTGATTTGTGTCTCCAAAGATATCTTTAGACTGGCTTCTGAATTACATATCCAGTAGTAGTCAGTCTACACACACACAGGCCTTGCCACATGGTCTCATCATTGTTCCGCAGGTCAACTCACAACACAAGTAACACATTACAGTTAGCCCATATTTGTAAACTCCATCCAGATAATCAACCCCCCATTGGAGTGGCAGGCTTCATGTCTGGGGGTGGCACACCTATGGAACTCAGTGTGTGTGCTCTGTTGGGTATCTCCATCACATCTAACAGTGGCTGACAAACCAGCCAATACATAGTCATCCGGGCATATGCAATCATTGGGAATAATACTAAGTGGGAATTCTGCTATCCCTTGATTCTCAGTGGTATTCTTAATTCCAACACAGTGCCATTTAAAAGTCCCTGATTGTATATGTGCAGTGGCACAATCTCGGCTCACTGCAGCCTCCGCCCCCCGGGTTCAACCAATTCATCCGCCTCAGCCTCCCAAGTAGCTGGGATTACAGGCATGTACCACCATACCTGGCTAATTTTTGTATTTTTAGTAGAAACGGGGTTTCACCATGTTGGCCAGGCTGGTCTTGAACTCCTGACCTCAAGTGATCCCCCGCCTCAGCCTCCCAAAGTTCTTGGATTACAGTGTATGTTTTTATTGATGCATAATGATTATACATATTTATGGGATATGTGCGATATTTTGATACATGCATACAATATGTAATAAATCAGGGTAATTAGGATATCCACCTCAAACATTTATCATTTCCTTGTGTTAGAAACATTTCAAATATTATCTTCTACCTATTTTGAAATATACAATAAATTATTGTTAACTATAGTCATCCTCCTATCAAACACTAGAACTTATTCTATCTAACCATATATGTATGTTTTTGAGACAGAGTCTCGCTCTGTTGTCAGACTGGAGTGCAGTGGCATGATCTTGGCTCACGGCAATCTTTGCCTCCCGGATTTAAGCAATTCTCCTGCTTCAGCCTCCTGAGTAGCTGGGACTACAGGCACGAGCCACCACACCCAGCTTATTTTTGTATTTTTGGTAGAGACAGGATTTCACCATGTTGGCCAGGATGGTCTCAATCTCTTGACCTCATGATCCACCTGCCTCGGCCTCCCTAAGTGCTGGGATTACAGGCGTAAGCCACTGCACTCGGCCCTATCTAACCATATTTTTATATCCATTAACCAACCTCTCTTCACCCCTAGCCCCTCACTTCCTAACGTCTGGTAACCATCATTCTACTCTGACCTCCATGAGATCAACTCTTTTAGCTCCCACTTACGCATGAGAACATGCCAAGTTTGTCTTCCTGTTCCTGGCTTATTTCCCTTAACATAATTAACCTCCACTTCCACCTATGTTGCTGCAAATGGTAGGATTTCATTCTGTTTATGGCTGAATAGTATTCCATTGTGTATAAATCCATTATGCATTGATGGAGACTTAGGTTGATTCCACATTTTGGCCGTTGTTAATAGTGCTGCAGTAAACGTGGGTGTACAGATAGCTCTTAGATATACTGATTTCCTTCCTTTTGGATATGTACCCAGCAGTGAGATTCCTGGATTATGTGGTTGATCTATGCTTAGTTTCTTGAGGAAACTCTATAATTTTTTCTGTAGTGTACTAATTTACATTCCCACCAGCAGTGTACTAAAGTGTTCCCCTCTCTCTGCCCTCACCAAGATCTGTTATTGTTTGTCTTTTTGATAATGGTCATTTTATTTTTTTATTTTTATTTATTTTTTTATTTTTATTTATTTTTTTGAGACAAAGTCTCGCTCTGTTGCCCAGGCTGGGGTGCAATGGCGTGATCTCGGCTCACTGCAACCTCTGCCTCCTGGATTCAACTGATTCTCCTGCCTCAGCCTCCTGAGTAGCTGGGATTACAGGTGCATGCCACCATGCCAGGCTAATTTTTGTATTTTTAGTAGAGAGAGGTTTCACCATGTTGGCCAGGCTGGTCTCCAACTCCTGACCTCAGGTGATCCACCTGCCCTGGCCTCCCAAAGTGCTGGGATTACAGGCATGGGCCACCACACCCAGCATTATTTTTTGAGACAGAGTTTCTCTCTTTCACCCTGGCTGGAGTGAAATGGTGCGATCTTGGCTCACTGTGACCTCCGCCCTCTGGGTTCAAGTGATTCTCCTGCGTCAGCCTCCTGAGTAGCTGGGATTATAGGGGCCTGCCACCACACCTGGATAATTTTTGTATTTTTAGTAGAGACGGAGTTTCACCATGTTGGTGAAATTTGCATGAGATTCAGAAGGTGGAAGTGAAGCAGTGCCACTATTCTTGGAAGGTTTTCATGGATGAGCAAATGGCTACATGTGGCATGTTCTTCTCATGGCCAATAGCAAAAGCCAAGTCATAATATGAAAGCACATGTAAAGTCCTGTTGGGGACCAGCCTCAACACCACCTGTAGGGTACCTGAAGTCTGGTGGCGACAAAAGAATGAGAAGAGACAGGTTAAGAGTTCATAAGGGAGGGAGCCAAGGGGCCAGAGCAAATCAGAGGCTGCAAAGGCACCAAGCTCTGGTCTCCACACTATTTATTGAGTACAATCACTTAGATCTAAGAAGCAGATGTTCAGGGGTGAAACAGTGAAAGGGGGGCAATGGTGGTTTAGGTAAATTTTCTTTGTGCTGAAGCAGCATAAATTTAACTACTGATTTATTCTTTTACTTATCAGAAAGCAGCTGTGGGGAGTGGGCCTAACTAGAAGACAGCATATCTGGCCACATTCCAATGCTTCAAAGGAGTGTCTTTCTCCTTGAGCACAGTGTTTATAGATAAGAGAGCAGGTCACACTCTGGTCATGGGAACGTGATGGCAATTAGGAGGCTTTCCTCCTCAGAGGCCTCTTGTGGCTTTCCACAACTTATTGTCCCATATTTTTATGGCCAGTTTATGCAGGCACCCCACAAACCCTTTTCCCAACAGTTCTACCAAAAATGACTTCCACTCACATTCTATTCGCTAAATCCAATAAATTGCATGTTAGAATGCATGTTAACATTATCTATTGGTTGTGTTTTGACAATTTTCTTTTTTTTTTTTTTTGAGACGGAGTCTCACTGTATTGCCCACGCTGGAGCGCAGTGGCACGATCTCGGCTTACTGCAAGATCCATCTCCCAGGTTCACCCCATTCTTCTGCCTCAGCCTCCCGAGTAGCTGGGACTACAGGCGCCCACCACCAGGCCCAGCTAATTTTTGTATTTTTTTTTTAGTAGAGACAGGGTTTCACCATGTTAGCCAGGGTGGTCTCGATCTCCTGACCTCGTGATCCGCCCGCCTCGGCCTCCCAAAGTGCTGGGATTACAGGCATGAGCCACCACGCCTGGCCAGTTTTGATAATTTTCATCCACATCAAATAAGAATAAATATAGCTTATTGGCTGGGCATAGTGGCTCACACCTGTAATCCCAGCACTTTGGGAAGCTGAGGCAGGTGGATCACCTGAGGTCAGGAGTTCAAGACCAGCCTGGTCAACCCGGTGAAACACTGTCTCTACCAAAAATACAAAAATTAGCTGGGCATGGTTGCACACGCCTGTAGTCCCAGCAACTTGGGAGGCTGAGGCAGAAGAATTTTTAACCTGGGTGGCAGAGGTTGCAGTGAGCCAAGATCGCACCACTGGACTCCAGTCTGGGCATGTCCCCCCCCTCAAAAAAAAGAAGTAGGCCAAATGTGGACTAATGATGAGAATGTGTAATAAACCACGTTATGAATAACCTACTTTTGTCCAAAGAATTTATGAAATTTACATGAAATATTCCCATTAGAATAAAAGGAAACTGATAGCAGTTGTTGCACCTGTGGAGGGAAAGTGAGTGGCTACAGAACTAGATGTTAGGGGAGAATTAATTTTCACATTTTTGGTAATTTTTGAATTTTTATAACGTGTGCTTTTATTAAACAAAAAATTTAGAAGGTTTTAAAAAATAAATGTAATGTCAAAATACATACGCCAGATACTCTTTAATCCCACTGTTGGGAATCTGCATAATAGAAACAAAAGAAGGTAAAATTAGAGTTCTAGGTGAACGTTAGAAACAACTTCAATGTCTGTAGTAGGTAATGGCCCAAAATATGGACATACATTCCATTCTAGAAATATTCTGAACCTTACAAAGAATGGGTTACATCTTTACGTACTGACCTGGAAAAGTATTCGTGATTATTACGAGAAGGACAAGACGCCGTCAAATGTTCGTATGGGGGTAAAAGCTCCTCCAAACACATGCAAAAAACGCTTTCTGTGTACAGGTTGTTTGAGCATAAGGGAAGAAGAAATACACATACTGGTTATCTCAGAGATTTGAGGGAAGGGAGGAAATTGTTTTCATTTTATTTATGCTATATTTCACTGGTTTCAGTGAAACATGTAATTTTAGAAAATTTATCCTCAATAAAAATATTTATTCTCAATAATGGTTAATACAATAACTCAGAAACAGCATTAAAATGAGACCAAAATTTACACTTTAATTAGTTTTCCACTTTCTCACTTAAAAACATTTGATTTTCAAGGATTACTTAAATAAATCAATACTAATGAAATTGGTGGCGTACCAACTTTTTTCTTAAATAAAACAAAGACAATGTATATTTCCATCAACAAATTTCATGATGCTAGACTAGGATGGGGAGGGAGGAGAGGAAACCTGACTGGCTTCTCACCAGTATGAAGAGTCTGATGTAAGTTAAGTTGTAATCTATGATTAAACGCCTTCCCGCATTGATAAGGTTTCTTTCCAGAATGAATTCTCTGATGGTGTGAGAAGCTTGAATGATAGCTAAAGGCCTTCCCACATTCCTTACATTCATAGGGTTTCTCACCAGTATGAATTCTTTGATGTTGAATAAGGTGTGAATGAAGTCTAAAGGCCTTACCACATATCACGCATTCATGAGGTTTCTCACCAGTATGAATTCTCTGATGTCTTTTGAGGTGTGAACACTGTCTAAAAGTCTTCCCACATTCCTTACACGCATAGGGTTTCTCACCAGTATGAATCCTCTGATGTAGGGTTAGTTTTAAGCCATTACAAAAAGCCTTCCCAAATTCATGACATTCATAAGGTTTCTTGCCAGAATGAATTTTCTGACGGTGCGAGAAGCTTGAGTGATACCTAAAGGCCTTCCCACATTCCCGACATTCATAGGGTTTCTCACCAGTATGAATTCTCTGATGTATAGTAAGATGTGAGCAATGCCTAAAAGTCTTTCCACATTCTTTACATTCATAAGGTTTCTCACCAGTATGGAGTCACAGATGTTCAGTAAGTTGAAAGCCACGAATAAAAGCCTTCCCACATTGCTTACATTCATAGGGTTTTTCACCAGTATGAAGTCTCTGATGTTGAGTAAGCTTTGATCGCTGTCTAAAGGCCTTCCCACATTCTTTACATTCATAAGGTTTCTCACCAGTGTGAATTCCTTGATGTAGAGTATAAGTTCTGAGCCATAATTAAAGGCCTTCCCACATTCGTTACATTCATAGCGTTTTTCACCATTATGAATTCTTAGATGTTTAAGCTGTGAGCAATGAACAAAGGCCTTCCAACATTCTTTACACTCATTGCATTTGTCACCATTTTCAATTGTCTGTTGTTTAAAAAGGCATGGTGTATTAACAATTTCTGTGCATTCTTTACATTCAGAAAGTTCTTTAGAATGAGTTCTTTTGTGGTGACTAAGAAATAAATGGTAACTGAAGATTTTTCTACACTTTTTACATTCAGAGATTTTCTCTCTATCATAAAATTCTTGAGTGAGTAAAGTATGTTGGCTAAAAATGGGCATGTTTTCATGGTTAATCATAAGTTGTCTAAAATAACCCTCCTCTTGTCCCTGATGTTGCTCAAAATGACAGTTGCCTTCCCAGATATCTCTGAAAATTCATCTCTCAGGACTATGGCTTTTAAATTCTTCCATGTTAACCCACTGGGATAATTCTGTTTCATAAATATCCCTTTTTGGAGATAACTTCTGGGGCTCATCTCTGGATGCCAAGTCTGAAAGATAAGAAATACATTTTAACTCCTGATTTTGTACTATAAGAGAAATAAAATATCTATGGTAGCAATGAGAGATAACTGCAAATAATTCATATAAGAAATAAAAGGCTTGGAGAACTCTTAAATGGGTGAAGCAGCACAGGGAAATGACAGCACTCAAATGAAGTAGTTAATTAGGGAAATAAGCCAATTCAATGGTGCTGAAATTTTGATCCGCCTCTGAATTACCTTGAGAGTTTGTTGCAATTATAGATGTTCAGGAAACATTCTAAATCAACTCAATCAGAATCTAAGAGAGTTGGTCTTAGAATGAGGTCAACTGAGTCAGAGTCCATATATTTAACACTATCAGGCCAGAGGTTTATGTGGCAGATTGTCAGCTGTTGCCAAATACCTATTTTTTTCCCTTTTAAAAAAATAACAATTAAACCCATGGCTTTTTATTTGAGAATAAAGCTGGCAATATAAACTCTGCATTTCCCAAGCTCCTTTACAGCTGAGAATGCCATGCAACTGGGTTCTGCCTAAAGAAATACAGAAATATTATGTAATACCATCTGAGTTCTTTCCTTAAGAGCCAGGTGGCCCACGCCCTATATTGCTTGTTTTCCCTCTTCCTCAACAAAGCTGATGGCAATATTGATTTGCTGTCATGTCTATCAAATAATGGCTTTGCAGAGTAGATACCTTTCCAGCTTGGATTTTAATGCAAGAGAAAATTAAATTTATATGCCTGGGTTATAGACATTGTATCAAAAAAGAAAATTAATTTAAACATCTAGATGGTTTCAATAGCTATTTTTCTGGGTCTCTGTCACAAGCAGCTTAACCTGCATACATACAAATACAGCTTCCCATGGAAATTTTAAAACTTCAGCTCCTTGGCATGAGAATATAGGGCTTCTGCTAACCAATATAATCTCATTTTGAGTCCAATTCCTTTTTATTCGTTAAGCTATAACCAAATTAATATGTCAACAACTAGGACATGCCAAAGCCTTTTCCTATGTTAGAACTTCATAGCTTCTTCCATGTGCTAAGAATCTTTTTGCCTAGATTTTTTGTATAGTGGGCTTCATTTCTTCTAAGTCTCAGAGTAAAAGTCACTTCCTCAGAATTGTATTCCCGATAATATTATCTAATGAAGTCCTTCCTGAAGTACTACTGGATTACATATTCATTTTATTATTCACCTTTTTAATATTTGGCCAGTCTTGGTGGTTCATACCTGTAATCCCAGAACTTTGGGAGACCTAGGCGGGTAGATCACTTGAGGTCAGGCATTGGAGACCAGCCTGGCCAACATGGTGAAACCTGTCTCTACTAAAAATACAAAAATTAGCTAGGCGTGGTGGCGGATGCCTGTAATCCCAGCTACTCAGGAGGCTGAGGCAGGAGAATTGCTTGAACCGGGAGGTGGAGGCTGCAGTGAGCAAAGATTATGCCACTGCACTCCAGCCTGGGCAACAGAGTGAGACTCTGTCTCAAAAAAACAAACAAACAAACAAAAAATATATATATGTATGTTTTTTTACCCATAAAGCTACTCAAGGATAGAGAAATCACTATAAAACCAACCTTTACAATATAATAAGTATTCAATAATCAGTTGCTGAATAAGTGAATTAAATTATTAAGGAAAAAGAATTAACTTGAAGAGAAACAATACAAAGATAACAGTTGACAATCATAATCATTTAATGAATTAAGATGAAGAGAAACAATACAAAGATAACAGTTGACAATCATAATCATTTAATGCCCTTAAATTTGTAATAACTACTGAACATCTCTCCATGCTTCTATTCACTCCTACATCTACTGCACTGATTTTATATATAAACACATACATAAATAAACCATGTACTTGCTTATCTATAACAAGCCACTCCAAGTGAGTGGCTTAAAACAGTAAGTCATTTATTATTATTATTACTATTGCTATTGTAGTTATTAGTGAAGACCAAATCATGCTCTGTCACCCAGGCGAGAGTGAGCGCAGTGGTGCAATCACAGCTCACTGCAGGCCCGACCTCCTGAACTCAAGAAGTCCTCCTACCTCACTCAGCTTTTGGAGAAGCTGAGACTATAGAGGTGTGCCACTATGCCCTGCTAATTTTTAAATCATTTTTTGTAGAGAAAACATCTCACTTTTTTGCCCAAAAAAAGGCTTGCCAAAAACACAAAGCCTTAAACCCCAAACCTTTAATATTATAAAAATAACAAGGCTCAAGTCATAAACACTGGATTTCCAGAATTTAAAAAGATAATTTTTGAAAAGGAATTACATTTAGAAAAGATTTTTTTTTGAATTGACTGTCTTCTAAAACAAATTAAAAAAACAAAACAAGAAAAGCAATAACAAAAAACAGTTGCTAATCATCAATCCAGAGAAATGGATGGATTCCAGTGTTTTATTCACAAACAAGCTTCATCCAAATGGCAGAACAACAGGGGTCTGGACTTCTGCATGGCTCAGGCCTGAGTTTCTGAACCGGGGGGTATACGGTGAGGTTGGGATTAAGGGTTTTCCTGCCTCATTTAATCAGGGCCTAGTCACAGTTGCACCAGCAGTTGTTTTCATATCCAATTCTGTTGGCCTTATAGTCTGGGAAAATTCTCCCAACTCTAACAATGAACTGACTTGGAACTTGAGACTCTGAGGTGCTGATATTGACACCAGAAAATCTGGACACTGCTCCAGGGTTCTTTCATAAAGTCCGAGAGGTCATACTATTTTCATAGCAACATCAGGGCGTGATTTGCCGTTTTCACTCTCATTTTCTCACAAGTATACAAGGAGGTTTTCAGAGGCTGCATAATGTGTGATATCACAACAGATTGAACACAGGAACATATAGGAGAACCCAGCTGTCTTCTATTAAACCACATATGAAAGAGATTTGCAAAAATGTAAAGCAATACTGCTCTTTCACCAAATATTTTTGTTTTGGAAAATGTGGTTGTTTTTCATAGAATCTTATTTATGATAATGGCTTTATTGTATTTTTAAAAGAATTAAAATATTTTTACTTTACTTATAATACACTAAATAAAAGAGATCATGTATAAGCTCTTTAGAGTCCTCATAATTTTTAAGAGCTTATGTGAAGTTTAAAGTTTGTCTAAAGAGGTTCAGAGACCACAAATTTTGAGAATTATGAGTCTATGGGATAGCGAAGGAAGAAAAACACAAAATGACAATTAATATTTATTGAGTGCTTCTTGTTTGACAGGCACTGTGCTAAAAGCCTTACATGGATTGCCTCCTTTAATTCTCATAACCACCCCTCAGAATAAGTACCAGTGTTTCTTCTTTTATTTTTAAGAGACAGGGTCTCACTTTTTCACCCAGGCTGAAGTGCAGTGGCACAATAATAGGTCAGTATAATCTTGAATCCTGGGCTCAAGTGATCCCCCTGCCTGGGCCTCCCAAAATGCTGGGACTACGGGCGTATGCCACCACGCCTGGCTTTAGTGTTCCTTCTTCTGCAATAGATGAGGAAACTGGAGCTTGGAGAGGATGTTACTTTCTCAAGGTCATATAGCCGGAGAGTGGCAGAGGATGGAACTGAACCTGGGAGTGCGGCTGTAGCTCCCTTATTCTTAACCACTTGGTGGCGGTCCTTCTAAAAGCCTGTCCCCCTCAACTCCCAAACCACTGTACTAATGTGATGTAATGGAAGATTGTGATCTGGGAGGCAACGGGAGAGGATATTGTACTACAGACACTCAGAAGATCTTTCCCTCTCAGAGTCAGGGTTGGACTGGAACAATTGCTGGCCTCTCATGGTGTATGGACACCACATGGGCAACTAGATCCTAAAACACAGTGACCCACACTGGTGTCCCTCCTCTTTTAAGTTGCTTTGGGAACAAAAAGGCCATGATTATTAAAATGTCATAGTTTTGTAGGAAATGAAAGCCAAGACCCATTAACAGGGGTACAGCTAATGGGCATGGTGTATGAAAGAGGCAAGGGCCGCTTGGCATTGTTTTTCACTCTTAGATAAAGCTGGAAAGGACCTCAGAACAATGGCATGTTTTAGCCTAAAGAGAAAAAAACAGTGTGTTTCTAATCTGAGGGAAAAATGATGGTGTGTTAAAAGAATATGAATTAGTGGATGCTAAAGAGGTCTGTTATTACTCACAAGGACTAATATTCCACAGAATTGAATTTGACTAGGCCGGCAGAAAAACTTCCAAATATTCCTTTCTGTCCAATGCAGGGATCAGGCATTATTGCCCCAAGGCAGATTAGCCTTAATTGGTCATACGTTTGCAAATATTAGCATAATGCCTTTCCATTTCTTCTACTACCTTAATGAATTGCTTTACATTGGCTCTCCTATTGCCTTATCTTTCTTGCCAATAGCACTTGACGGCCCAATGAAAGGCACTTGACTTCTCTAAAGATATGCAAACTTCATTAGCCTTGGTTCTTTAAAGGTGTTAGGCTACGTTTTCGGGTCAAAAGTCTGGGATAGTGTCAAGGGGTAGGGTGGACTGTCAGAGTGAGAGACACCATGGGTTTGCTGCTTGGCTTCCTTAGTTAACACACTGTGTTTTGCCATGTGAAGGGAGAACTGACAAGGTATTTGGGAACTGAAAAATTGTAGTTACATCTGAGTTCACAAAACTCTGAGCTGGAGTTGGACATGACATTACTGGCTTCTCCTGGTAGACGACTTGTGCTCCTCAGGGTCTCCCAAAGGCATGACTAACCACTCTCCTCGGTGTTATCCCGATTCTCCAGTGAGCCATGACCTCATATTATTGACACTAAGAGCAATGTTCTCAGGCCAGGACAGCACTCTGGAGCTTCACAGACCAGTAAAGTCACATTCCTTCCCTCACGGAGTTTAAAGTCCCACAGGGAAGGATAGATGGGTGAACGAAAGGCAAACACCAAATGGTAAATGCACACTTGGGAGCTTCCTCTTCTTTGAGATAAGAAGGAAGGCTGAAGAAACAGAAATGTTGAGAAGCCGGTGTGGGGAAGTACAGCAGGTAGAGGTGAGAGAGAATGATGGAATCTCTACTCCATTTGAACAGGAGATGGGAGTTTGGGCTGTAAGTGAAGGAGGTGGGCGGAAATTGCGCTGCAGCAAAGTGAGAGAGAGGTGAAATGAAATAATTGCAGTGGGCGTTGGAAATTTAAATCAGATTTAAAAATACTCCTGCCCCCTGGCTTAGGAAAAAAATGAGCATAGGTAAGCCTTATCTAAATAACCATCTTCCTTCCATTTCATTTGTTCCAGTTTATGTTTGGAGAATTTGTATTTGATCAGATAGTTAATAAACAGATGAAATATGAGTACAAAGAGAAAGAGTTGCCATTCCTATAAAATCTAAGATGAAAGCTTTGGAAAGGCTGGATAAAACTGAGTTACCAAAAAAGCATCATTGAATAAAAGGTGAGAGAGACAACTATAAGAGAAAAAAAAAAAAAAAAAAAAATCGGTGGAGGGAATTTTGTTTCACAAGTGTCTTAATGTTCTCACCATATAATAAGCAAACGCTGGGCATTGTATATGATGTACAATGGTTTGATTTGTGCAACAGAGACTAGCAGCAACTTGGTGGATCTGCATTCAGGAAAGAGACCCTGGCCCTGCATCACATGATTGGTGAATAAATGCATAGTTAGATGTATGTTCTAGGTTAAAGTGTTTAGTGAGCTCTGCATGTATCATTTTAATGATTCTCTGTTTTACTGACTTTTTTGATTTTTCAACCAATTCCCTGTCAGGTATGGTTGGATAAGAGGTATAAAGGGAGAGTCAAAAGGCTTGGGGTTTTGTTTTTTTCCCCCTTCACTTGAAGTGAGCAGGAGTGTGATTATTTCATCTGACCACTAGATGCCACTATTGCTTCATGGAAATATTTTCCAGCTGCTTTGGCTCTAGCAATTTACTCTGGACATTTTACTCTTAACTGAGTGCTTGCGTGAGGAAGGGCAGAATGGGTCCCATTGTTACCTCCTTCACCTGTGCTCAAATTTAGTAAAGTTTAAAAAGTATATAGACGTGGCATTTGAATAAGGGGCACCCAGGTACAAAGTTCCCAGCCAAGGGTCATTATCTCTTGAAGAATGACTTCGAAAACGGCTTCCTTTTATTTTATTTTTATTTTTATTTTTTGAGACGGAGTCTTGCTTTGTCACCCAGGCTGGAGTGCAGTGGCGTGATCTTGGCTCACTGCAACCTTCGCCTCCTGGGTTCAAGCAATTATCCTGCCTCAGCCTCCCAAGTAGCTGGGATTACAGGCGAGCACCACCCTGCCCAGCTAATTTTTGGATTTTTAGTAGAGACAGGGTTTCACTTATGTTGGCCAGGCTGGTCTCGAACTCCTGACCTCAAGTGATCCGCCCGCCTCGGCCTCCCAAAGTGCTGGGATCACAGGCGTGAGCCACCTCGCCCGGCCCAGCTTCCTTTTAAAACAAGTAGAGTGATTTATTGTAAGTGAGGGAAAATAAATATTCTGTCTGATTTAGGGCATACACACTACCTTGTGTCCAGTGCAGGTCACTCTGTCATAACAAGCCCCACCAGGTGGCTATCTCTGGCTGCACAAAGGGTAAAGCTGCCGCTGAAGCCCAGCACCCCTCCCCAATGTGAGCCCGTACTCTATATGCTGAGGAATTCCTCAGGTCAGTAAAGTCACCTTCTGAGGAATTCCTCAGCATATAGAGTAGGGGCTCACATTGAGGAGGGAGGAGGGCCAGCCCTACAGTGTCCTGAGCTGGCCATGGAGATCCCCTCTATAGACCCTGACATCTGTTTCAGGGACCTCAGAGCTGAAAGAGCTCTTGGAGGTCACCTGCTTCAGTCTCCCACTTACTGCAAGCAATCCTTTGGTAACATCCTCGGTACAGGAGCGCTCACCTGCTGGAACACTCCCCGTACTAAGATCCCTACTTGGTTGAGCGTTTCATTTCCTTGTGGGGCAGCACTGTTAGAAAGCACATTCTATATTAAGCCAAAATCTGCCTCCCTTCAACTTCCCTTAATCATTTCTCATGATTTCCAGACTCCTCATCAATTCAGGAGATAAGAAGGGAGGAGGAAGGATTGATTCGGGATAATTCAGTCCTTATTCATTGAACAGCTTTAGGGCCAAGGCCCTGTGCTAAGCAATCCAGAGCATCTCCTGGAGACAGTTGGGATTATCAATGTTCTTACTGTGTCTTTCCTGGAATGAGACATAACATTCCAGGTGAGGTCCAATTCATGCAAGGTATAGGGACAATTACTGCACTCGATCTGGAAGGTTCCATTGAATAAGATTATATTAACTTTTTATACACTATAACAATACTGGTTCATTTGCGGTTGAGGTATATTTAAATTCCCGCCTTTTTTTTTTTCCTCAGGATCCGTGTCAAGCAAGTTTTTTTTTTTTTTTTTTTTCCATTATGTACTGCTTATTTTTATTTATTTTTTGGAGACAGGGTCTCACTTTGTCATCCAGGCTGGAGTGCAGTGGTGCCATCCTGGCTCACTGCAATCTCTGCCTCCCAGGGTCAAGCGATCCTCCAGCCTCAGCCCACCAAGTAGCTGGGACCACAGGCATGTGCCACCACACCCAGCTCATTTAAACACATTTTTATAGAGCCGCAGTTTCTCCATGTTGCCCAGGCTGGTCTGGAACTCCTGAGCTCAAACAATCTGCCTGCCTCAGCCTCTCAAAGTGCTAAGATTACAGGTGTGAGCCACTATGCCTAGCCGTATACTGCTTATTTTTAAATTTAAATTTAATTTTAATTAAATTAATTTTTTTTTTTTTTTTTTTTGAGATAAAGTCTCACTCTTGTCTCCCAGGCTGGGGTGCAATGGTGCGATCTCGGCCCACTGCAACCTCCACCTCCCAGGTTCAGGTGATTCTCCTGCCTCAGCCTCCTGAGTAGCTGGGATTACAGGTGCCCTCCATCATGCCTGGCTAATTTTTGGTATTTTTAGTAGAGACGGGGTTTCACCATGTTGGCCAGGCTGGTCTTGAACTCCTGACCTCAGGTGATCCACCTGCCTCGGCCTCCCAAAGTGCTGGGATTACAATCAGTTGTGAGTCACCATGCCTGCCTAATTTAATTTTTTGGGATGGGATCTTATTATGTTGTCCAAACTGCTGTCAAACTCCTGAGCTCAAGTAATCCTCCTGTCTCAGCCTTCTGAGTAGCTGAGATCCATCCGGTACTTTATTTATTTAATTAATTTAACTTTTATTTTAGGTTCAGGGGACCGTGTACAGGTTTGTTATATAGGTACACCTGTGTCATGGGGCTTTTTGTACAGATTATTTTCTCAAATGGTATTTCTATTTTTAAGTCTTTGAGGAATTGCCACACTGTTTTCCACAATGGTTGTACTAATTTACACCCCTAACAACAATGTATAAGTGTTCCTTTTTCTCCACAACCTCACCAGTGTCTGTTATTTTTTTGACTTTTTAATAATAGCCATTCTGACTAGTGTGAAATGGTATCTCATTGTGGTTTTGATTTGCATTTCTCTAATGATCGGTGATGTTGAGCTTTTTTTCATATGCTTGTTGGCAGCATAAATGTCTTCTTTTGAAAATGTCTATGCCCTTTGTCCACTTTTTAATGGAGTTGTTAGTTTTTCTCTTGTAAATTTGTTTAATTTCCTTATGGATGTTGGATATTAGACCTTTGTCAGATGCATAGTTTGCAAAAATGTTCTCCCATTCTGTAGGTTGTCTGTTTACTATGTTGGTAGTTTCCTTTGCTTTGCAGAAACTCTTTAGTTCAATTTATCCTGTAGTTTTTAAACAAAAATTTTCACCACAAACCTAGGTCTTTGTTCATCCATTCATTCAATTAGTGGCTATTGAGTACTTCACAGTCATACCTGCCACTTAGCTAGGAGATAAGACAATTAGTCTACCCTTTGTTCGTTTCTCGTTTTAGTGGACTCTCCCAGGGTCCTGTCATTCACAGATTTGAAACGTATGCCTGCTCTGACTTCATCCTAATTGCTAAAACATGACTGCTTGTGCTTGTTTGTTCTACAAGAACTTTAGATGCATCTGACTCATTTTTATGGACTCTGAGTCAATACCAAGGAATATGAATGAAATTTAGCTTGGATTTGAGATTCTATTTATCATCATGTAAAAATGATGCTTTATAATTTTTTTCGAATGGTGACTTAGTTCCACACTTTTAGTTAAATATGGTACACATAGATATGTGATTATGCTCAAGGAACTTGCAGAATAATAGTGTGTATCAGGGAAATCAGAAATAGGTAATATGAAAGCATGTGCCATCCTCCACTGCTGATAGTTCCTGGAGCTCAATTATTGTTTGAGGGAAATATGGCCTTGAAGACCTTTTTGGGAATAAACTCTAGAAGCTTCTTCTGATTTAAAAGGGTGATCATAAGCAAAGAAGAGGCAGCCTCAGTTTTATGGGGGACTAAATGTTACTGAGAAGCCACTTATCCGTTGTGAGCTAGAACTATATCACACATCTCTTTTCTTACAAAGACATTGATTGGTTCCAAGTCTGGTTTCGTTTATGCCTTGCTACAGTAACCCATGAATGTCACACTGGCCAGCTAAATACTAATCTATGTGACTGGAAGAAATAACCAAGTCAAGTGGTTCCAAGAACTCGGTAAGTGTTGGTCAAAACCCTTGAAATTAACTGAATAATTAATATATTGTCTGACAAAATACAAGATTATTAAATATTAGCCATTATGTGTTTAAAAGTGTTTGTTATGATGAAATTTAGAGTTAGAAATAGCTCCCCCAAGTTTTGGTCCTGAGCTACTCATTTTGGTAAATGACGAGATTAATATCATTAGACAATGTAATTACTATATTTCAGATATTAGTCATATGTGTCAGTTTGATATTTCTACATATATATTTCCTATTCATATTATACCTAAGCTTCCAGTTTATTTAATTAAGTTGTGACCGTCGTAAGTAGGAAAACAGATATTAAATGAAGATGAGAATCTGAACCACAAGAACTGTATGTGATAAATTAATGGGCAATATAGTGCAGTGATGAAAGAGATATTTACATTGCAGGCTGCATTTGGAATCCAAATAGTTTGATATAGATTTCCTGGAAAAGTCTCTAAGAGGAATCTAGAATTTGAGGGAAACTTTTGACTCAGATTTTGTTCATAGACAGACTGTTTTTTTACTCAGCTTATCGGATGTGACACACACTTGGTTTTCCTTCTACCTCACTGATTCCTGCTTTTCAATCTCCTTTGCTGGTATTATATCAAATTTAGCCTAAAGCTGCCTCCTTACATATTTTAAGTTTGGCCTAAAGGTTTCTCTGTACCTTGTGAACTATAACAAGTAGAGGTGTAAACAGACCCATATCCTACACTTGTGCCAATCACCGAGTCTTGGCCAATCAAATGTAGCCAACTGTTCAAACCATGTTCAAATAAGGCAAATGCTGAGCCATAACCAATCCAGCTGTTTTTGTACCTCACTTTCATTACCTATACATCACTTTCCTTTTTCTGTCCATAAATCTTCTTCCCCCATGTGGCTGCACTGGAATCTCAGAGCCTATTCTGGCTCAGAAGGCTGCCTGGTTCACGAATCATTCATTGCTCAGTTAAACTCCATTACATTTAATTCAGCTAAAGTTTTTATCACTGGTTTCTCCTTTTCTTCCCATCCATTTAATATTGAGGTGCCTCGGGGCTCAGCCCTAGCCCCTCTTTATCTAGATCTACTCCCTTGGTGACCTGTTCCAGGTTCATGTCTTTAAATACCGTCTTTATGCCAACAAGTCCCAAATGTGTGCCTTTAGTCCAGAACTCTCTCTGAGTTCCAGACGTAAGAACATCCAAATATGAACTCCTGATCTTCCTTCCAAACCTGCCCCCCTCAGCTTTTTCATCTCAGTTGATGATAACTAAGCGTAGCAGTTTATTAGGTCAGAAAAGTGACAAGGGGCTGGGCGCGGTGGCTCACGCCTGTAATCCCAGCACTTTGGGAGGCCGAGGCGGGCGGATCACGAGGTCAGGAGATCGAGACCATCCTGGCTAACACAGTGAAACCCCGTCTCCACTAAAAATACAAAAAATTAGCCAGGCGAAGTGGCGGGCACCTGTAGTCCCAGCTACGCGGGAGGCTGAGGCAGGAGAATGGCGTGAACCCTGGGAGGCGGAGCCTGCAGTGAGCCGAGATCGCGCCACTGCACTCCAGCCTGGGTGAAAGAGCGAGACTCCGTCTCAAAAAAAAAAAAAAAGAAAAGTGACAAGGGACTTGCAGAAACTTGTGTGAAGTTTGAGTTTTCTCTGAATAAGATAAGAAGACAGAGAGTTTTGAGCAAGAAGTGGAATTATTTGGCATATTTTAAAGGGATCATTCTGGCTGCTTTGCAGAGAGCAGACAGTGGAGGCACAAAAATATATCAGGAGAGACCAGTTAGGAGGCTGCTGCAATGACCCAGGTGTGAGATCATGATGACTTGAATCAGGGTAGTAGTAGTAGTAGTAGTAGTAGTAGTAGTAGTAGTAGTGGTAAGAAGTGGTCAGATTCTGGATGTGTTTTCAAGGTAGAGTTAATAGGATTTCTTGGCAGGATGCAGGAATGTGAAACAAAGAGAAGTCAGGGATTATTCCAAGATTTTTAGTTTGAGCAACTGAAAGAGTGGTATTACCTTCAACTGAGATGGGGAAGATTGCATAGTGAGTTTGAGATATCCACTAGATATTGAAGCAAAATGTTTGAATTGGAATTTGAACATTTTAGTCCATTTGAAGTTCAAGAGAGAGGTCTGGACTGGATATGTAAAATTGGGAATCATTGGCCTATAGATAGTATTTAAAACCTTAGACTGGAAGAGATCACTAAGGTCTAAGATACTTACAGTAAAGAGAATTTCCTATAGACCTAGAGCATTTGTTCTCAACCAGAGGTGCTTCCCCTGGGGATATTTGACAATGTCTAGAAACATTTTTGGTTGTGGGGAGTGGTTGCTACTGGGACCTAGTGGACAGAGAGCAGGGATGCTACTATATATATATATCTATCCTATAATGCCTAGGACAGCCCCCAACAACAAAGAATTATCTGGCCAAAAAGTCAGTAGTGTCAAAGTTGAGAAACCCTTGTGTAGATGGAGAAGACCAAGGACAGAGCCTGGGACACTGCAATATTTAAGAGGTAGAGAGGAAGAGGAGGAACCAGCAAAGGAGACAGAAGAGTAATCAGGCAAATAGGAGGAAACTAAAAGTTGTGGATCCTGGAAGGCAAGTGAAGAAAGTTTATCAATAAGGAGGTGTGTCAAATGCTGCTGATTGGGGCATGGCATCAGGTGCCTGTAGTCCCAGCTACTGGGGAGGCTGGGGCAGGAGGATCACTTGAGCCCCAGAGTTCAAGGCCAACCTGGGCACCATAGTGAGATGATGTCTCCAGAAAAAAAAAATGCTGCTGAGTCAAATTGGTTGATAACTGAGAATTACTCATTGTATATATCATCATGCATGTCATTTATGATCTTGAGAAAAACAGTTTCAGTATATGTGTTGGGTGGACTTAAGACAGAACGGAAGGAAAGGGAGATTGCAGACAACTAGTACTTAAAAGTTTTGGGAGAGGCTTTGCTGCAAAGGAAAACAAAGAAATGGGGCAGTGGCTGGCCAGAGGTAAGTATCAGAGAATTAGGCATGAGTTTAGAGTGCTGACTATCAGACCACGTCAATGGCCTTAGAACCAAGGACAAGGCAGATCCAGGTTGAAATGATTCTGGACACAGGTCTAGAATGAGAAAAAGGTCTAGCAATTAATTATTTTTGTTGCGTGATGGCTTCATCAGTCAGAGGCAGGTCTGATGGCTGGGGCCAACTGGACCAGACAGTTCTAAGACACACTATTCTTTATATTCTATCCTTTTCAGTCCAAATAAAGGACTGGAGCTGGCATATGAATTCTTCGCAATAACTCAGTACAAGGTTCCCTGCTGTCACTGACTCCTAGGGGTAGGCTTATTTTTATTTTATGTGGCTCCAAGGGTGTGGGTAAGTTTCAGGGCCCTCTCTGTCTGGATTATTGCAGCAGTCACTTATCTGACTCCAGCTTGCTGCCTTTCACTCCCTTCTCTACTTCCAGAGTGATCTTTCTAAATGCAAATCTGAGTCTATCATTCCCCGTCTAAAAACTGTGTATGGCTTCCCATCCTAATCAAGAAAAAATTCAGGCTCCCTTGTGTGGCATACAATGTTATCTCAGACTTAGTTTTCCCCATGTTTTTCAGGCTTGTGTCCAGCTTCTCTGTGCCTTGCAGCAGATATTGGACTTCTCCACATCCATGGTTCCATGTACTCACCGTGCAGAGTCACACCTCCAAACCTGTGCTTAACTTGTTTACCCTTCTATAACACCCTATCTACTTTTCTGTGCTTGGTTAACTCCTGCTCATTGTTCAAGACTAATTTCCTTTAGGAAGCTGTATACATTAGAATTCAATTTGGTTACAAGTGACAAAAAATAACAGTGGCTCTGTTGCTGCCCTGGAGTAAACATGAGAAAGAAAAGGATATTCTGGGGTCTGTGGAGAGGAACATCAGATGCTTCCACAGTCTGTTCTTGGAACCACTATTATTCAACTGGGACTGGCAAATCCCAGCCTGATCTTTCTTAGATTTCAGGACTATGATGTTGCTGCCTGGTATGTGCCTTCAGCTCTAGGGAATTAAAATCATGTATTTTGCTTTGTTTTGTCTCATATTTTGCCCAAGCCTTGTTTTAGATTAACTTGTCACTTCATTAATTCATTCAATGACTGATTCACGTGTGAGTTTGCTGTAACTTACTATATAAAAAGTCTGTTTCTTCTGGTTTAATCATCAGGGTTTCTGGAGGTGTGGAATAGCAGACTAATTATCCCTCTGTAACCACTCATGTTTTTGAGATGAATTACCTGTAGTATGAATTATTTGCTCATTCACCCTATTATTTGTTTAAAAATAACTATTGGGCACTTGTCACCAGACACAGTGCTTGGTGCTCAGGATGCAGAATGAGAGACATTCTTTGTCCTGAAGGAGCTGCAATCTAGTGTCAGGGTAGACAAGGAAAGCTAGAGTGGAGTGTAATAAGTTCTTAGGTCAAGGTATACCTGAAGTGTTATGAGAGTCCAGAAGAGGGGCATGTGATTGAGACTTGGAGTCAGGGAAAAACCACAAGAGAAAGTAGTGCCTGAAGGTTGCAGTGAGCAGAGATCATGCCTCTGCACTCCAGCCTGGGAGACAGAGTGAGACTCCATCTCAAAATAACTAACTAACTAACTAACTAGCTAACTAACTAACTAATGTAGTGCCTGAACTGAGTGATGAGAGACCTAGGAGTCAACAGGAAGCTAACATGGGCTGAACCAGCTTGATAAAATAAAACTCTCCACAGTTTAATCAACCCTAACCCACACCATTTCAAATAAATATTCTAAGTAAAAAAAAAGTGCTTGGTAGGTAACTTTATCACAAGTTCCCTAATCTCCATCAACCCACCCCAGTGTTACCCCAAATAAATATATAATACAAGTTCCTCAATTTCAGCTAGATCCCCACCTGGATTCCTATCCCTCCTCTAGAGACTTCTGGAATGTCACTGCCCTATTTTCTTCAGCCCACTCCATCCCTCAAACTCACCCCTGTCCCTGATACCTACAAATCAGCATCATCCTTGGGGTCATCTAAAGAAAGTAATGAGAGATGGGTGGAGTTAAAGGATAAGGCAAAGTTCAGGGGCGAGATGAGGCTTTAGGATGAAAAAGGACCAGGAATTGGGTGGGGATAACTGCTGCACATATCCTGTGGTATTGTGTGGCATTAAGAATCTGCCTTATACCTTAGAAAAACTCTTTCTCCATCTCTGGTGGTAGGGTAGAGGATAAAGTGGAGAGAGTCTTACTAGTGCATCTTGCCAAGGGCTTTTTTTAAAAAGACAGGTTCTAGCTCCATCAACCCCGGCTGGAGTGCAGTGGTGTGATCATAGCTCACCGCAATCTTGAACTCCTGGGCTCAAACGATCCTTCTGCTTCAGCCCCTCAAGTTGCTGGGACTACAGGCACATGCCACCATGCCTGGCTAATATTTTGATTTTTGTAGAGAGGAGGTCTCACTATGTTGCCCAGGCTGGTCTCAAATTCCTGAGCTCAAACAATCCTCTTGCCTCAGCCTCCCAAAATGTTGGGATTACAGGTGTGAGCCACTGCACCAGGCCCAATTTAACCATTTTTAAGTGCACAGTCCTGTGATGTTAAGTCATTTGCATTGTTGTGCTTTCCTGATACTTCTTGAGCTCTTTCTATCTGTAGACTTTGGTCCTCCCTTAATTCAAGATAATTCTCTTCTAGCATATCTTGATTATTTTTTTGGCCAATTTCATTGTATGTGTCAGAGTGTGTGTGTGTTTTAACCAACATATCACATTCTGAGGAGAGTGCAGCAATGTGGGTTCTAATGGTTTCTTTCTTCTTATTCTCCTGGGCTGCTTCAGAATTTAAGTGTTTGGTTTAATAAGGTTAAGGAGCTGTTTTTTTTTTTTTTTTTTTTTTTTTTGGAGAGAGGTCAGCAAAATGCTCTGTGGATAAACCAAGAACTTAGTATGCAAAGGGCTTTTGGTAGCCTGTGCACACAACCCGAGCACACATGGTGTGTGTGTGTCCACACACACGCATGCCCTTGCTTTCCTAGGTCACCTGTGGAGAAAGAAACATCATCTCTCAACAGAGGATTGTTCCTCCGTTTGATGATACGTGCATCCTGGCATCTGGAATTCAATTGACTGTTCTGTCTTAGAGACAAGAATCTAGAAAGTGAGTGGGAACATCAGATGTGAGTCAATATTTCACAATGTCACTAAAGAGAACATATCAACACTCAGTTAACAGGCAGCAGCCCCGTGCAGATGATGACGAAGGCTGGATATATGTCAGGGTGTGAGCATGGAAGAGGGCAGGGGCTGGGGACTTTTACAAGAATGTTTCCGTGCCTAGCTCAGTGCTGGCCACATGTTTAGTTAAGCAGGACATTTCCTTACTGGGAGTCTGGTTGGAATTGATTTTCTATTAACTATTTACTTTGATCTTCTATTTTCTCCATTTTAATAGGTTGTTAGCAAAATCAGCTTAATGTCAGTCATGTACATTGATTAACTGTTTCATTGATCTTACAAACACAACCATTAAATGCTTGTGTGTTACAGAGATAATTATTGTAACTGTATTCATACTAGACAGATAGACAAACAATATGCTAGGAAGGAAGTTTTTTTTTTTCTTTTTAATAAGAAGTAAATTTGATACTCAAGAGGTAGCATGGTAGACTTAGAATGCCCCTCCCTACTTTGCTCATCCTTCAAGGTCTGACTGAAATATGACCTTCTCTCCAAAGCCTTGCACGGTCTTCCCAGGCCCCATCACCGTTCCTTCCTCGACTTGTGTGTGTTCTCATAACACTGCATATAGCTGCGTATTTACCCAAGGCAGGAAAGTGACCCTTATTTATCTTTTGCATATAATAGAAGCCCAGTACATTCTGACTAGTTTTTTTCTGTTTGTTTGTTGTTGTTGTTGTTTGAGACAGGGTCTAGCTCATTGTAACCTGGAACTCCTGGCTCAAGCAATCCGCCCACCTCAGTCTCCCTAAGGGCTGGGATAATAGGTGTGAGTCACCATGTCTGGCCCTTGATTCAGTTTTAATTTCGATTTTCAAAAAGTAAAAAGAAGGTTTATTGTTTTTGCTAATTTTACAAGTAACCAGGCTCACTGGATTGGGATTAGACAATAAAGTAGAACATACAGTCACCTTCAGCCTATCACTTAGAGACAACCATTATGAATATTTTGGGATATTTATCTCCAGATCTCTCTCTCTCATATGTGTATATATATTTATTTATATTCACAAACTTAGAGGTAGATATTTTTCTTTTTTTTTCTTTCTCTTTTTTTGAAATGGAGTCTTGCTCTTCCACCAGGCTGGAGTGCAGTGGCGTGATCTCTACTCACTGCAACCTCTGCCTCCCGGGTTCAAGCAATTCTCCTGCCTTAGCCTCCCGAGTAGCTGGGACTACAGGTGTGTGCCACCACACCCAGCTAATTTTTGTATTTTCAGTAGAGACAGGGTTTCACCATGTTGGCCAGGACGGTCTCGATCTCTTGACATCATGATCTGCCCTCCTCGGCCTCCCAAAGTGCTGGGATTACAGGTATGAGCCACCGTGCCCAGCCTGAGGTAGAGATTTTTCTAAATAAAAATGGAATCACATTATAACTCCTTCTTCGTCAGAAGCTCTTTTAACTCAATATGCCATAGGCATCTTTTCCTTCCTTTCTTCCTCCCTCCTTCCTTCCCTCCCTCCCTCCCTCCCTCCTTTCTCTCCTCTTCTTTTCTTTTCTTTTCTTTCTTTTTTTTTCGACAGAATCTTGCTCTGTCACTCAGGCTGGAGTGCAGTGGTGCAATCTCAGCTCACTGCTCACTGCAACCTCCACCTCCCAAGTTCAAGTGATTCTCCTTCCTCAGACTTCCAAGTAGCTGGGACTACACGTGTGCACCATCACATCCAACTAATTTTTGTATTTTTTTAGTAGAGATGGGGTTTCACCATGTTGGCCAGGCAGGTCTCGAACTCCTGATCTCATGTGATCCACCCACCTTGGCTTCCCAAAGTGTTGGGATTACAGGCATGAACCACCATGCCTGGCCACCATAGGCATCGTTCTGTATGAATAAATATGAAGCTAGACCCACTTGTTTAACCAATCACCCTATGTTGAATTTTTAGGTTATTTCCAATTTTTCATACTACTATAAATAATACTATGCTAAATATCCTTGTATATACATCTTTGTAGCCTATTTCCATTCTACTTACCCAGTCACTCTTTAAAAAAATCTTTTAGGCTATTGTCAATATTTTCCTATTGCTATAAATAATACTTGGATAAACATCTTGTACATACATCTTTGTCCCTTTTTCAATTTTTTTTAAGGATAACTTCCTAGAAGTAACCTTGTTGGTTACTCATTGGTCAAAGAGCATGTACTTGTAAAACTTTTGGATACATGTTGCCAAATTACCCTGCAAAAGGTTGTGCCAACTTGCACAGTTATTACCTGTATGTAAGAATTCCTCTTTCACCGTACTCTTGGCCACAATGGGGTTTGTGAACATTTTAAAACTTTATTAAATATATTTTGTGAACTAGGTGTTAAGGTTAACCACAAATAGCACAGTTTCTCTAGGGAAGTGTGTCGCATCTAAACAGCCAACTTAGAAATAGCCCTCCTCCATCAGCTTGTGGTTGCCTGTGAAAAATACCCTGAAATCTTTCTTTAACACCACTCATTAAAAAATGTACCAAGGTGTGAGGTGGTTCCCTCCAAGCTGGTTAATTACTGTGTGCCAGAGGATATGAAAAAACGAAACAAAACAAAAAACCAACAACAGTCTCTTCTTTAAGGGAGTCTTGGGCCATGCAATCTGATGACAACATTATCAGGTTTTTCTAGGGGATATTTATTATTAATTAATGGAGTAAACAGGTCAGTGGTGTTTAGAACTATACCCAAGACCCCTTGAAAAGATTCAGGGCAAGAGATAAATTGATGAGGTCCCTCCAAATATGACTTTTCATCCAGAAAATTATGTTTAGACACCCAGCACTAGAAATATGTAGACAAATTGGAGAGAGTTCAGAGAAAGGCAATAAAAAGATGAAGGGAACGGAGGGACTGATTTATGAGGAGAGATTAAACAAACCAAAAACACAGAGCCAGGACCCAGAAATGACTTCAGGGAGCATGATAACAAACAGCAAATACCTTTCCATGTAAACCACCAAAGTGGGGACTTGTTTAGCTTGGTACCAAGAATGTAAGTAGTGGCAGTGAGGTGAAATGAAAGAGAAGAATCCAACTTATTAATGTATTCAGGAGTGTCTCTAGAGAGAGGTTAGAAGTTCTCTGGCTGGAAACGTTTAGCACCAGACAGCACTCAGCCCCCACAAGGAGAGGATTCTAGACCGGAAAACAAGAAAATAGACTTGCAGGTTAGATCATGCCAAGCCTTGGAACTCTTCCATGTTGTTACCTCATGGTGACTGTATAAATATACTATCTGGGGTCCCGAAGGTAAACTAATACAGCTCATCTCTTTTTCATTTCCTGACTTTAATGCCTCTTTAAGTTAGCAAGTTCAATCAGGTTTGAACATATGCTTTTTCAATCAAGTCTCTCTGCACGGTGTCTTTGTGACAGAGGTGGGTGCCAAAGCTGGGGTTCAGGTGACTGCTGGAGATATCTCTGGGCTCCTTTAGTGCCTGTCTGAAATCACCAAGGAAGAGAGGAAAGAGTCAAGCAGCCGGGAATACAGCCCACCTGCCCGAAGCCGGAGAGAATGTCCTGCATCAGTTAGGCCTCATAATTTTTGCCCTAAATCTCATCCCCATAACAGAAATGTAAGAGCTTTGTCTCTTCAAAAATCCACCAGGTTCCAGAGGAGATGGAGAAGGCATGTGGGGGCCTACTTGGGGAATATGATCTTCATTTTGGTTTCCTTGTCCTTCTGTCAATAACAGAAAGTTAACTTGCTTGGATTTGCTCCAGCCAGTATTCGGTGATCCATAAAAAGGGGAATGGAATAATAAGAAAAATGGAAACAAACAGCAATACACACACACCACACTCCTCTATTGTTTGAAGCATTTTACTCTTTCACAACAAGCCAAGTGTTTCCTAAGCCGCTGTCGTGGGCCTGACGCTGAGTTGGCGCTGTGGGGAGTGCCCATGCAGGCTTTTTGTGTGATGCCCAGAATCAGTGCTGGTGCAACCAGAGGTGGTAAAAAGAAAGTGAGGAGAACCAAGGCTGACTGACTGTGCTGACATTCCTCATTAGGGTTGCACGTGGAAGAGAGAGAGAACTAGTGTTCAGGTTAGCAGCTTGAGCTTTGACCATAGACAAGGCTTTCTCTACCAACTGTGCAACCCTGGTCAAATTATTTAACCTCTCTAGGTCTTGATTTGTTCATCAGTAAAAGCAGAGATGAGAGTACCTAGCTCATAGGATTGCTGGGAGGGTTAAATAAATAAAACATATAATGTGCTTAACCAGTCTTGCACAAACTAAGCACTCAATAAATGTTAGCTATGACAGTCCCTCCTCTTCCTGCATGCACACACAGAAACTCCTATCTCGAAGTCCAGGGGGCCTCTGGCAACCACCTGTGAGTAAGGGAAGGTGATCTTCCCCTCTATTGCTTAGTTTGCTGGCCATGGGTTCCCAGGGAATCCATCATTTCAGTGAAAAGTTTTAAATTTTGACTTTTTAATTTCAATATTTTATTACTGAATACATTTAATGTCTTAATATTTTAAAAAACCAAATCCAACCTGATTTTGGATCACATCTATGACTACCTTATAACCAAACACTTAACCAGTGCCATTTAATTTTAGTGCCCACGTTTGCTTCTAGGTTCATAATTGTGTTGACACCAAGTGATCACAGAAAGCCACAGCTTTAAACTTTCCTTTGCACTGAGCTGTGGCCCCTATTTTTCTGTATTTCTTAAGTTTGAGGAAAACTGAGCAATGACAAACACCATGGAAAGTAGGAGTGAGGAAGGTGGGAGGCCATGTCTAGGGATGTTCCGGGAGTATCTCCAAAATGGAGAAAGTTCCAGAAATAGGAGGCAGCATCAGGTAGTGATGAGCTGTGAGCCAGGCTGATTTGGGTTCAAAGGTCAGCTCAGCCACCTGAGCTGTGACCTTGGAGCTTAGAGGCCATCCCAGCTAGATGAGAATTAGAGAATCACTTATGTGAAATCCCTTGCTTCATCCACCTGCAGATATGGATTCATCCCCCCTGAACACCAACATCCCCTCACTGGTATAGCACAACATATGGACAGAAGGGGCAGATTTTCAATGGTGGAAGACTAGGCAGCAGAGACCTAGTGTTATATGGCTATGGCTGTGATGATGTCACCTCCAATCTGCCACCACAAAGCAAAGATACCGTAAGGAGGACAACTTCTGTAAAATGCACAGAAGGTCAACAGGGGCCAGTCACTCACCTGGTAAGAGGAGTGGCGAGAAGAGGTTTTCCAGGGAAAAGGACACAATGCTCCTCCTGAGACAGTCATAAGAAGGAGGGAAATTGATTGCATAGAATATAGAATGTTGGGACTTGGAGGAAAAGTTTTGTAGATTTGGGGCGCCCAGTTGTAATATTCTGGCTGTGCCTGGCCATCCTGATGTTCAATAATGTGAGTCTTGAGTACAAGAGCTGAGATATAGCTCTTCCAAATCCTGGGGGCAGAAAGCACACCAGTATGTTTGGCTTGGCTTCTGGAATTGGTCTTCTTTGGGGTCCTCACAGCTGCCACTCCACTTATAGAACAGAGAAGAGCCAACTCCTGGTTGACCAGAACATGGCCAGGAAGGCAGCAGCAGGTTTTGGAGGGAGACCAGTGGGTTCACCTAACTGAGTCTCAGTTTTCACATTGGACATATAGGGGTAATTGTGAGGACAAAAGAAAATCACCTAGTCCAGGACCTGGCACCCAATCAATTGTAGCACAATTTCATAATTTACAACCGGCAGTGGCTAGAACAGAGTGGGCAGGCGCAGCTTTCAGCCCAGAGAGTATAGAGAGAAGAAAACTTTAGTTGCTCTGTCATTGAGGACTTTTAGCCTTAGCTGGCTGCCCTCAGGATCTCTGGGAAACAGAGATAGTTGCACATGTATGTGACAGAGAATTTTGCTTGCAGGCATGAAAGTGTCGGGGAGAAAGGGCCACACAGTTTCCAGGGACCAGCAATGCCAATTACTTTTTTCCAGCTTATTTCTGGGGTTTTGGACATGAACATATCTTTGGTTGATCAAAGCATCCCTGTTCATTTTTAGTCAGTAGCTAATTAAAGTGAACTTAAACTCTGTAGAAAGTAGATTTTAAGTATGTATGCATGTGTGCAGGGAGCAACATCTGTGTATAGTGAAAAGTAAGAAGAATCAGGACACTGAGTTTCTGTTTTCTCCTGACTCTATGATGCAGGCCTGCCTGGCCTCTTCACTGTTTTGGGCCACGATTTCTTCATGGACAAAATCTTCAGGAGTCTAGATCAAATGATATCTAAGAAAGGACCCTTCCTGCATTTCCAGCTGATCTATGAATGCATTCCTAAGGTGCTGGGTGGTTTCTGATTTTCTTAGAAGTTTCGGAGCCAACCGCCATATTCTTAGATAGGCTCAGGGGAATTCTATTCTGAGAACCCTCACTTAGAGAGAACAAGTCTTTAATTTGAGGATCAGCTCAGCCTTTAAATTCTCCATTTCTCCTTCACTCTCTGTCTTTGGGCTTACTCTGCATTGTTAATTCTATGATAGAATGAAAAGAGAACCGTGAACAGTTGTGAGGAAAATTTTTTTGCCCTAGGCTAAATTTCAGTTACAATGCAGGACAGATTTGATGGAATTTAAGCCCATTTAGTTATGTTCAGAGAGGAAACTACAGTGACTTGGAGAAGCAAGTAGAAGATATGGAACACATGACTAAAGAATCCATCTTTACAGAGCTGCTTCCTCAAAGCAAGGCTCATGGGCTTTGGGGTAATGTTGTGTACCTTGAGAAAAATAGCAACATTTTCACAGTCAAGTCCACTAGCACTGCAGATGTCTAGGTATTGCTGCTACTATTGCCAGGAGGACCAACTTGGAGGGCTATCTCCTCCACCTCCTCTTCCTCAACCCCATGAAATTAAATTCAGGATAGGGGGAAAGTGAGCCCAGGAGAGATGTTGGAGTTTGCTCCTTGTAATAATGCCACCTTAGGTCCAATAAGCCTGAATGGAATTTCATGTATTCACAGCTGGCTCTGAATTCTGTGTCAGAAAGGCAGGAGCTTTGTCTGTAACCTGAGTTCTTCTAACAATTGTTTTTGTAAAATTAGGGGGATTTGAAAAGCATGAGGTTAATGTGCTTAGTGATCTTATTAGCTCCTTTATGGAAGCAGACAAGCACATTTCCAGGATTGATCCAGAGTAGAGAGATAAGGAAAGAGAGGGAGTGGGAACACTCTGGACTTTCCGATCAATTTTTCTGTAAACCTAAAACTCCTTTTATAAAAATAAATTCTATTAGTTTTTTTTTTTTTTTTGTAAAAAAAGAAAAAAACTACAATTGATGCTGAGTAGTTCACTTTTAAAACTACAAATTTGCCATGACAGGGATAAAAAACAAACAAAAAAACCTACTGATAATTTATCTCTATATGACCCCTTTTTCATTACTACTGGGCCACAAAGCATCTTATAACTAAAAAAAAAAAAAATGCTGTTTGTCAAAGAAAAGCGTATCGAGATGGATCATTGTTGGCCTGGCTTGTGGTGGGGCCATTGAGGGCAGAGATGCACTTGGAGCTTGACACATAGTAGATACTCAATAAATATAAAGTGAATGAATGGACAGATTGGCAAATAAAAGAGGTAAGCAGTCTCTGTTGGGATGCATGGAACTTTTAATATTATGCCTTGGGGCAATGCTCAGGTGCAGACGGGCTCTGGGGACCAGTCTTGACCCTGGCCTGTAGCTCAGAAGCCGCCATCACCTATTCCATCTCTGAACTCCTTACAACACAATATCACCAGTTTGCCTTTCTCTCATTATTTCTGAAGACAAATCATTAGGTCTTTTTTGACTTAAAGGTCTTGCTGTCAATTGTAGGGGAATAGAAGCAAATGAGAATTTCTTTCCTTAAGTTGCCAGAATACTAAAAAAATTCTTAGTGCCCTGGGCCCTGGCACTTGCCCTACACCTGCAGTGGCAATTGGATGACCCCTTGGTCTCCAGCGATTGGCTTTTATGTACTGTCACATCACTCCACTCTTCTTATCTAACATTACTTGTATTCTTCATTATTGTCTACCTTGTTTTTTCAGGATGTAAATTCCTTGAGAGACGGCTGCTGCCTGTGTTATTCACCACTCTATCTACTGGGCTTAGGAGAGGGCTTCGGCTATAGTAGGTGTTCTGGTTGGAGAATGAATGAATGGAAACCCAAGAGTCAAAGCCAATTTGGATAAGAAATTTGAACCTGAGTTGGGGATGTTAGCACAGCTCAGGCACATTCATCAGGCAGTTGGGAATATGAATATCCAACTTATTCATTCATTCAAAAATTATTACCTAAGCATCTACTATGTGCCAGCTACCATGTAGATGTTTTAAATACAGATTTGGCTTTCAGCCTTAGATGTCCCAGGAATAGAACCTCCAGATCAAGTTCTCAACTTATTTCTGCTGCCAATTTGCTGTGTGGGTTGGACCAAATCACGTAACTTCTCTATGTACAAAGTAGGTCCGCCGATATTCCATCACCTCCCAGGGCAGTTGTAAGGATTAATTGGCATTTATAGAGTGCTTTGAGCTCCAGAGATAAAAGGTCTCCTCCTTCTGCCAAATCGCATGATTACAGTAGTGTGGTGGGATACACGATTTAGAGCTTATGAAGGACTTTGAAGATGAAAAGAGACGAAGGCTTATTATGATTTCTTTCAGCTCCTAGGCAGGACTGACCTTGAGGTTTATGTGCCCCCGAGTCTTTCTGGCACCACTGGGACTCTTTTTCTTGTCCTTCTCAAGAAGTTATACTGGCCCTCAAATTTTTTTATTTTGCATAGTTTCTAAAAGAAAAATCAAAGGCAGCTTCCTGCATTATAGAAACACAACCTCAATGATCCCAGGGCTAAGGGAGGAGGAATAAGGCACAGACTAGTTTTTTTCTCTGACACTCTCATTCCTGGATTTATGTCACCAATTGTTGGAACCAGTAAATTCTATTGAAAGACAAGATTGACTCCCTCAATAAAATAAAGCCAAGTAATAACAAACCCAAAATGTGGCTTGAGGCATTAATTTGTTTGATGTTAGATTTAGAAAATGTGTTCAGAAGCAGTCTCTGATGACATACTAAAATGGCCTCATCTGAGAGACAAAATATTGATCTATATCCTGTGCCTTTCTGGAGTTTCCTTCCCTGTTGAAGGTCTGCAAGACTCCATCTCTGGAGAAGGAAAGAGACCTGGTACTGCAGGGCCTGCCACAACCTCCTTCTGAGTTCTCAGGACTCTGGGAAAGGCCACTATTGAAATGTACCTAAAGCAGGGCCATACCTTAAAGCAGGGGCTTGGGGTCTGGGACTGGGGTAATAAAACCTGTTTGGGACCCACACTAGAAAGTCTCACTTGGAAGGAGTCCACTCTATTCTCATTTTTCAAAGCCCACTTGGGACAGAAAATTTGAGAGGGAAGTTAGTGGTATTCAGAAAAGAAGGTATAATGCAGTATCCTAAGGCCTTCCCAACCCTTGCCCCTTAAATGTAGGGTCCAGAGCCACTGCCCAACTTGTCCTACATAAGGGATAGGCCTGCACAGGAACTTGCAGGCTTTAGGTGATGGATGCCGTGTGATTTCCACTTGGCTGGAAGGTTTTGCTGCAGACACTCACATGGTGATCCTGAAGCAGAAGATCTGGATCTTGGAGGAAATGTACTCAGATGGGATCTGATCTTGGTTATATTCATAACTCTATTAAAAATAAATCCAGGCTGGGCACAGTGGCTTATGTAATCCCAGCACTGTGGGAGGCCAAGGTGGGTGGATCACCTGAGATTAGGAGTTCAAGACCAGCCTGGCCAACACGGAGAAACCCCATCTCTACTAAAAATACAAAAATTAACCGGGCGTGGTGGTGGGTGCTTGTAATCCCAGCTACTTGGGAGGCTGAGTCAGGAGAATTGCTTGAACCCAGGAGGCGGAGGTTGCAGTGAACTAAATCGTACCACTGCACTCTAGCCTGGGTGACAGAGCAAGACTCTGTCTCAAAAAAAAAAAAAAAAAGAAATCCATAAGACCAGAAGGACCTTTCAATTTCTTAATGCCAGAAGGGTAGTAAAACCTATCTATATGAGCTCTTTCAAAACCTGACTGGTGGATAGAAATAGTTTATTTACTTTATTGACTGGTCTTAAACCTTTCCATATCTTTTTCCACTTAATTTGCTCAAGTCCAAGAGTTTCTTTTCATTGTATTGTTTTAGCACATACACTAGTTAGTATCAGCTGGGAGTTGGGGCATTATTTTATTGATAGATTGCCCCACTTTCTAGCATATTTACAGGTGAATAAGGGTTTGGCTTTTGGAAAACACAAAAGGTATGCAATTTAAGTCAACAATGACAGCAACAAAACAGTCTCCCTGAGACCCATTTTTGGGAATTTCTATTGCTGTGTAAAACTCACTATGGTGCAAAGCTTTAAGTAAAAGCTGTAATTCTGCTCCTTGTCATAATGCATGAGCATTTCTGGCCAGAACAATTTGCTCTGAAGGACATGTATTACACGCCAAGTAGAGAAATCACTCATATCCCAGTGAGAGTGGATCTGAGAAGAAAGTTTTCATCTATTATTTCAAAGTCGTTTAGTAATTCACAAAGGCCATTCTGTAACATAATTGAGTTTCCATTTCTAAACAACGATATAATAACATAGTAGTTTGATCCAAAATTCTGTCCCAGAATGTCCCATTTCTTGGCAGTTATTTTAAATGGCGCAACTGAGCTTTTTTGGATTTGGGGAATGTTTCCCTTTCTCCATCCAGTGCTTTCTGAAGTTGTAAGATTGCTTGATGAAAGGTGCCTTGTGAAAACACTGCCTTGTTTTATGAAAATATTATTCAACTTTTATGGTATAACTTTTCGCAGTATTTGCGTTAATATATTGATCTGGATATATCTAGAATTTTGTGATTTTAAAGCACAGTTTCTCTCCATATTTATTATTATTTTTATCATCTCTAAAGATTGTTCCCAGTAGTCTTCTATATATCTTGTTTTTGTTATGTCTGATTCTAATTTTATCCAGGGACAGCTGTGGTTTGATGAGTTTAAATCACAGGAAGGACATGTGCCAAATTAAAGGCTTCTTGGTAATTTTTTGGGAGGATACTGGGTATTTTTAACCCTCACCTCTTACCAAGGAGAAATAGGTTTTTATAAGAATGTGCATTTAAACATATTTTTAAATGCATGACTTCTGAGGAAGTCTGAGAATGCTGCAAAGCAGGAAAGGGTTGGGGGATCACTGGCAAGAGAAACATAAAAATGAAATATTAATATGACCAGGCACTAGCTTCAAGGCATTTGTTCTCCAGAAAATAAATGATGCCACATTTCATTTTTTAAAGCTGGCTGTCTAACATAGTTGATATCTCCGTCTTCGTTGTTTAATTACAGGCCTAAGGAGTCACTGGAGAGGGAGGGCATCTGGTTTTAGAATTGATTTTATTTATTGGTTGTGGTTGGGCTGGAGACCTCTGGGAAGCAGGCAGCTTCCAAGAATAGCAGATTTTAGGTGTTACTTACTTGCTTGACTCAGAGAACCGTTATTTCACCAGCATTCAGTAGCTGCCTGACTGTCCACAGGTGTAGCAGACTAAATGTCGTTATCCCTATGGGGAGTCTATCAAAAATTATCTGATTACACCTAGAAAAAATCCCCCAAATTAGAGTTGGGATGGGAAGTATGATTTGGTTAGCCAGCTGGGCTCCACAGCATATTAGAGCTGGAATCTTAATTTTTAGCAGAATAAGATACAAGGGGTCCAATATCTATTGAAATTATAAGCAACCTTTTGTGTGGCTGTGTACTTCTCTGGGGAAGCATGAATAGGCTTTATGAGATTCCCCCAAACAGCCACAACCTTGAAAAGTTGAGATCTCTTTCCAGGCAGATGAGTCAGTCTTCCCTCACTCTCCCATATAGGGTCTCTGCCAGGGAGGAATGCCAGCCCCAATGCGTACTGTGTTGATTTACTGAGAGCTTGAGTTGGAAAGCAGGAGCCACAATCTGATCCCTAAAGGCCACAGCCAGTGGTGTAAGTGGGTGAAGTGAGCGTGGGTGCAGGAGGGTGGCCAGAGACATGGATCCCCTTTCCAAAGGGAGCTGTCTTACCTTTTCCAGGGTGTGTTTTTGCCAAGCAGCAGTGCAGCCCACCTGCTGGATATGTACATATCTCCCAGCATTTAAATGTCAGCAACTAATTCAAAATTTTGAAGAATACAGAACATACCCCACAAAAATGCTTATAGGCAGATTTGGCCAAGATCCTTTGGTTTGTCACTTTTCTGCCAGAGCAGCGGGTCCCATTGCAGGCAAACTCAATTTCACAATGTATTTTTGGCCCCATTTTCATAGTGTATATTTGGTAACAGCTTCTTTTCTACTCCAAAATGAAATCTATACATAATGTAACTCACACATATAATCTTTTAAAAGTAAATATTTTGCCTTAACTGTAATACAAAGGAGAAGGAACAGGAAAGAAACTTGTAATAAATGTTTGTATTTTAACATGTAAATGCTCTAGTATGACTATATTAGAAGTCACAAAAGCCTGTATACATTTCCAAGTGCTCCTTATGGGGCAGGATTGTCACCACTGAAAACCATGATGCTAGAGGCGACTTCCTCATCTAAATGCCATCTTGCTTCCTTAAAACTTTTCACTCATTAGTCTTAGCTCTGCTCTCTAGTGCCACGTAGATCACATTTCATTTGCCCTTATGGGGCAACTTTTCAAAAATAGGAAGAGAGTTTCTATCTCTCCCCTTAAGCCACTCCCCCTTCTCATGCCCAGGTCTTGTCTTCTCTGGCCAAACCTTCCCAGTTCCTTCGACTATTCCTGACATAGTTCACCTCCTAACATCCTCTGTCATTCTGTTTTTCCTAAATCTGGGTCCCTACCTCAGTCCTGAGTCCATCCTGCATGGTGGGATGTGTTTGAGCTGTCCTGCAGTTTCTTTCCTCACCCCCAACCAGGGGGCATTTATGGTCACCCGTGGGGGGGATGCCTTGGATTATGTGTTCCATGTGGCAGCCTTGGCCATTCTCGATGTCCTGGTGATTTAGGAGATGAAGCCCTTGTCCTGGACGTTCCATTATATTGAAGCAGCTCCAGTTGCCAGGTCTGACTGCATTTGCCCCATCGAATAAGCACTAAGCTAATATTCTGACTTATGCAGTTAGCTGCAGCCACATCTCCTCATTTGTTGGCTCATTCATCAGCTTCCTTTATTGCTTCCATCACCTTCTGAGTGCTGTTGTCCGTTCAACAGGTTAGCAGTTTTCCTAGTGTCCTGCTTTGCAGAGGAGGCCATTAGAGGAAGCCTGGGAAGCTGATGAAATCATTATTTTTTGCCCTTTTATCCTAATGGGCTGTTTCCATCCTGCTCCACATCAACTACAGTGTGAAACTTGGCTGCCACTTTGAATCTACAACATGTTAAAACAACTTACTTAAGAATTCATGGGTTTAGCACAAAAATAGAGAGCAGAATGGTGGTTACTAGGGGCAGGGTTGGGTAGGGTGGGAGAAATGGGGAGATGTGGGTCAAAGGATACAAACGTGCAGTTCTGAGATGAATAAATTCCAAGATCTAATGTACAGCACAGTGACTATAGTTAATAATAATGTATTGTATACTTGAAGTTACCCAGGAGAGTTGGCCTTAAGTAATCTCCCACAACAGAAATGTATGTGAGATGATGCATATGTTAATAATTAGTTTGATCGTGGTAATCATTACATAATGTGTACATATATCAAAACATCATATTGTATGACTTGAAGTTTAATTGTAACAAGTTTTATTGTTAATTATACCTCAATAAAGCTAAAAAAAAGCCCACAAAAATAAACAAAAAAATTCATGCGTAATTGACGAGTTTAGTTTTTTCTTTTTTTTGAACTGTAGTGTCAATAGGAGTTAACCACATTGCAGAATATGTAGGCTTTCAGCATCTCACTGACTTCTTCTTCCTCATCTGCACACTCCTTCCTCCTGGACTGCCCATGAAACTTCAAAGTACATTCTTTTTTGATGCAGAATAACTTCATTCTTATTTCTGGAGCTTTGGTCCTAGCCCCCGTGTAGGACCTAACCAGGGGAGAGGGGTGAGGTAGGGAGAGAGAGGAGCATCTCACTGAGCGCTCCAGTTTGGGTAAAATAATTTTTCAGAACAAAATACTTCCCTTCTTAAGAGAGGTGGTAATGCCAACTGTGAATTATAAAGGAAATAATTTTAAAAATTATAACTGTAAGGAAAGCATAACATTTTCTCTGTTCCAAATGCATTGCCATGCTTTATTCTATCCACCTATCTGGAATGACTACACATTTATTGTTTATTTGTGTATTATTCCCACATCGGTTTTTTGAGTGCCTGTTCCGTGCTAAGGAATGGGCTGAGGCCTGTGTATGTGGGATATGCAGGTCTGATGGAAAGGAACTGGCATTTTGGTAGCAGGCAGAAAAGTAAATGTTAAGTCAACCTAGCAAGGTTTGATGGCAGTATCATTGGCTGTTATGGGTGCACAAAAGGGGACTATGTGATCTGGTCTTCAGAGATCGGGGGACCCTGGAAGACTGAGCTGATGTTGAAAGATGAGCAGGAGTTAACCAGGTGAAGGAGGAGGGAAAGGGAGTGCCATGTAGATTGAGGAGCATGCGCAATGGACAGCGTGAGACCTGAAGAACATTTCAAAGGGAATCAGCCATAGGATCTGCTTGGGTGGCCTGCCGGGGATGATGGCAAAGGTGCGTCCTGTGAAAGCCGAGCCCTCCTGACTGCACTTCTGCCTTGCAGGTAAAGGCCCATGAAGATTACTTGTGGCATTTCCTCAACAGAGCCTTTACCCTTGGTATCAAGAGCTTTACTTTTCTCATTTTCCCATTCAATTGTTATACTTCTGCTTCCTGCTGTCTTGGCAGTACACAAGGAAATGGAAATAATATGAATAGGTTCTTGTGAGATCTCATCTCTAAGTTAATAATAACCAGGACTTTGGGTTGTGGGTTTACCCCAGGTGGAGCTCCTCTATCATTCTCTTTTCTGATGACTTGAAGTTGAGTAGATCTAGGTTCCCATCTCAGTTCTACCATTTCCAGGTGTCTGACATTGGGCAAAATATTTAAGTCCCTTGAATATCAGTTTCCTTATCAATAAAATGAAGATAGGATAGTACCCATCTTATAGAGTTGTGATGATGTGAGCTAATGCTGGGTGCAGCAAAAGTATTCAGCAAAGTGGCTTTTGTCCTAGTCTGTACTGAGAATTTAAAATCCCACTCACTGAATAGAGAGATGGTGGCTATAGAATTTTGTGCCTATGTGGGGAAAATAATGGTTGAGAATTGAGTAAATGTGAGAGGGGATGAAGACAATCCTCTGGGAAACACTAGGTTTCACCCTCTCTTTTTATTGCTAAAATAAGAAAATCATAAAGGAAGTTGCCAGGCCTGAGTGTCTTCCACTGCAAAATAAGGGTTGGATTAAGTGATGTTTTAAGACTGTTTAAATCTTGTAGCACTTCATTCATTCTGGGTGTTGGAGTAATTGCTAATCAAGGGCTATCAGTTATAAAGGTACAGGACTTCTAAATTATGGTTATGTATTAGAGCCCCTAGGAAGCTTTTAAAAAATCCTGATGTGTGGGTTCCACTCCAGACATATAAAGTCAGAATCACTAGTGAGTGGTCACCGGACAAGGCAGGGCAGCCAGAGTTGAGGGTTACACTAGTGGCTACAGTAGGAGTTTTGTCTTTGATTTCAGCTTATAGCATCATTTATAATAGTAAGTCACCAAAGTTGGAGAATTAGATGTCAAAAGTTAATATTACAGCTTTTTTTGTTTGTTTAAAAACTTGTTTTTCTCCTTTAGTGAATAATTAAGCTTTTTAGAGATGTATATAATTGCTGGCCTTTGAATTTCCTCTACCAAAATATTCATAGCTTAAAGACGTATGTTGCCAATTATATTTTTAATTAGAATGGAAATGTGTTTAAAGCTCTTGCACAGAAATGTGTACTAAATCTGTTTTAGAGAAACTTACTTGTAAGCCTTTTTTTTTCTTTTTAGCCAATTCCAACTCAGGCTTTGGCCTCTATTCAAGAGAAGCCACTACAATGAAATATTTTCTGACACTATGTGTAAATAGCTGTCCTGGATGTGTGTGTTCTTATTTATGTCAGAGTTCCTAAAAACTGCCACAAATAAAACCTGTTTTTTTTTTTTTTCAATGAAAAACATTCAAAATGGAAGAGGGAGGCATGTCATGTTGACCCAAAAATAGCATCAGCATAATGAGCCCAACATGGGAGAGGCTTTGAAGGCTCAAATCTTAATGGGAAATACTTGCGGATTTTACTTCACTGTAATTGTAGGACAAAACATAATCGTATTTTAGCATGACAGATTCTTAATGTGTACTTATTGAACTTCAGTGTGTGGTCTGTTAAAAAGAATTTCATAGGAGACATTTCATAAATCTTATGTGCATATATATAATTTTTAGAGCGATAATAGCTATACAACTTGTTTAGTAGCTTGCTTTTTTCCCTTATTAACCCATTTATGCCTGAGTTTGCAAATTTTTGAATTTTTGCAATCAGACCTTGGCGATGACCTTGAGGAGTAGGATATAAATAACTCCCACATGCTTAGCGTTCCAATAGTGGAAGACGAGGCATAAATGGCTACCATAAGACAGACATTCATCCTTATCCAAACCTGTAATCTCTGTCATCATTTTAATGACTGCATAATAGTTCTCATTATGGATATAGCAGAATTTATTTA
The DNA here is from genome assembly GCF_009828535.3 of Hylobates moloch. Lineage (NCBI taxonomy): Eukaryota > Metazoa > Chordata > Mammalia > Primates > Hylobatidae > Hylobates > Hylobates moloch. The sequence continues at coordinate 64,911,757 of NW_026652287.1, forward strand.
ACCAATCATTTATTTCTAGACATTTAAGTTGTTTCAAACTTCTGCTGTACTAAACAATGCTGCAAAGAACATCCTTGTTCATATCTGTTCTTGTCTTTGTACAATAATTTTTAAGGATGAATTCATACAAGTGGAATTACTGGGTCAAGTAATGGTCATAATTTCAAAGATTTTGATATATATTACTAAATTATATTAAAAGCGGTATCAATTTACACTCCTACTGGAATAGTTATTTCTTTTTAACTTTTTTATTTTTAATTTTTATGGCTGCATAGTGGAACAGTTATTTCTTGTTCAGAAAATTCTTTTCAGCAATGCAGTGTTGTCATCTGCAGAGTAATTTGAAATCCAAAGTAAAAATCTCCCCCTATAACTCAGCAAATAACTCCCAAATGCCCCAAGCTCATTCTGCAAGGTAAAATGCTAGAGAAAGCTAAACACATATTCAAGCAACAAGAGTGGAGGCCAGGGGGATGAAGAGGAGAAAGAGGTTGTTGACAATGAACTCAGAAGAAATCAGTATTTTTTTACTTGCTCTTATCTTACCCAACCTCTGGAAAAAATGAGCATCCTCCTTAAATTCCCAGTGGAATTTTAAGTGGAATTTCTAGTTTTCTCTTGTTTTTGACATTTAGTTGGTCTAAAAGAAGAGAAAACTAGAAATTCTACTTAAAATTCCACTGGGTCTTATATTTGAGATTGGCAGCACTGAGGCATTCCAGATGGCTTTGTCCATTCTTTTGAACCTACCTTTTGATCTTATTTAAATTTCCTCCCCATTTCACCTGTTCTGGGTTTATTGCCTGGAAAACAAGCAGGTGAACATATTAGCTCCTCCTTAAGGCACCTCTAGACTACAGGAAATTTATGTTCAGGTCAGGAATCATATAACATGACTACATGCTCCACATTTATGGGCAAGTTAAGCAACAGGGAATTTTATACTGGGATTTATGACACAAACTTGTAGCAGGCACATTGTGAGGTGGGAGGGAAATTTAAAGAAGGAAAAACTCTGCCAATAAGAGAGATTCAAATTCTTCAATTGATGGAAAAAACATGTGGCGATTTTATTCTGGAAGTTGCCTATGAATTCACACAAGAGACAGGAAAACATAAATATTACAACTGATCACTCCTCTTTCCCACATATATTAGTTTTCTTTCAGATGAAGTCATTTCTGTTTTCTGGTCAATCAGTGTACAGACCAGAATTGTCTAAGAACATTTAGTTAGATGCTTTAGCAACATTTATACCCATTAATTCCAGGATAGAGGGAAGAAGAAAAGAGAAGCATGTGTTGAGTTGAGAGGGCAAGGCTTCTACATTCCCTAAAAAACTGACCTACACCTTATGTATCCATCCTTATAGCCCATAAAAGCCAGCACAGAGGAGAGCACCAGCTGGAATCATTCAGTGAAGGCAATGGCTTTCAAAGACAGAGCTAGCGGCAGGTGGAATATAGATTAGGCGTCCTTTTATACTTCAAATAGTACTTGTTTTCAGTGTGAAGCAATGTGGTTCTCATATAGTCAATAAAGAACAAATTCGGCTGGGCGCGGTGGCTCACGCTTGTAATCCCAGCACTTTGGGAGGCTGAGGCAGGTGGATCACGAGGTCAGGAGATCGAGACCATGGTGAAACCCCGTCTCTACTAAAAATACAAAAAATTAGCCGGGCGTGGTGGCGGGCGCCTGTAGTCCCATCTACTCGGAGAGGCTGAGGCAGGAGAATGGCGTGAACCCGGGAGGCGGAGCTTGCAGTGAGCCGAGATTGCGCCACTGCACTCCAGCCTGGGCGACAGAGCGAGACTCCGTCTCAAAAAAAAAAAAAAAAAAAAAATAAAGAACAAATTCAGGGTATTTGCTCTTTGGCTAGCGAGGCTGATGACTTGTGATGACTCCAGCATCACACCATCACCTGGGGAGTGCAGCAAACACTGGACTAAAATGCTGGAGAATCTGGGTCCTGGCTTGGCAGAGCTGATTTTTCAGACCCATGCTGAGATCCATGGGCACACAGCGTAATGGCCAGGACAATTCTGAATGATTCTTGGGCTGCTGGTACAGTGGGTGCTTGGAAAATGGTTTCTCCAAGCTTGATTGGATTTTCTCTGATCCTTATCATTTGGTCAGTGTCTTAGTCTGTTCAGGCTGCTATAACAACTTATCATAAACTGGGTGGTTTATAAACTTGTTTCCCACAGTTCTGGAGGCTGGGGAGTGGAAGATCAAGGTGCTGGCAGATTCATTGTCTAGTGAGGACTCACTTTCTGGTTCATAGAGGGTACCTTTTTGCTGTGTCCTCACACTGGTGGAAGGGGTGAGGGGTCTCTCTGGGGCGTCTTTTATAAGGGCGTGAGTCACAGTCACCTCCCCAAATCCTCACCTCCTAACTACTGTCGACTTGAGGGTCAGGGTTTCAACATGTGAATTTTGAGGGGGCACACTCAGACCAGAGGAGTCAGCTATACTACATTGGGTGGACAGGCTATGTGTGATCCAGGGGAGTTTGAGTAAATGATCTTAGTTAGGAGTTACAGTTACTTGCCTAGAAGTTATAGTTATTCCCATTCTAAATGTAGATAGGTTTGGTAGGGGGAACGATAAAAGAGGAGGGTCTTGGGATTCTAGGAATGACCAACAAGAGTCCACTGCTGGGAAAAATCGGATCATATGCTCCTTGAGGGGAGGCTTTGCTCGTTTTGTTCTTCACTCTTCTCCCAGTGGCACATAGTAGGAGCTTAATAAATGTATCATATTGCCCAAGACTAACAGGAATGGTGGAAAGTGACACCATTAGTTGTGACAACGGCAAAGCTTTAATGTTCTCCAAGGAGACTAGCTTACGGGTTTAAGAATATGCAAAATGGCCCCAACATTAATTTCTACTTTTCTACCGCGCAGGCACTATGGGCTGAAATGGGCCAGGGGTTTGCTTAAGATTACTTGACACATTATTGCTGAGGAATACAAATTCAGAGCCCGGGCTTTGTTTCATACTCCTTGTTAAATACAAAATAAGGAGTTGGATCCTAATTGAAGAGGAAACGCATGTCATAGAGCAGTGGTTATCAGAATTGATTGTGTGTCAGTCTGAGTGTGAAACACAGATGGCTAGGCCCCAACCCCAGAGTTTCTGACCCAGTGGGTTTGGGGTAGGGCTGAGAATGTGCATTTCTAATAAGTTCCCAGGTGATACTGATACAGCTCCTTTCAGACCAAACTTTGAGAGCCAATGGAAAAGAGGAAAACGCACTCATATTGGAATGAGATGAAGCTGGCCTCCTATCTTACTTGCTATGCGATTTTGGTCAGGTCGACTTTGCTTAGCTTCAGCTTTCTCATTTGCAAAATGGTGATGATATCTACCTCATGAGGCTATTGTGCAGGTTAAATGAAGTAAAGTGAGTAACGGTGGCTGGTCCATGGTAGTCACTCACTCCAATGATATAAGATCTTCTTCCCTTACTCCTTTTGTGGGATACTCATACAATGCGGGGCTTGTTTAAGGGTTAACATCTGTGTGAACTGAGCTTCTGCTGTATTAATTTCACATTGCCACTTATATATGTCTTGAGGTTTTTGCTAACTATTATTGAACATTTACTATGTGAATGGCATTGTGTGAAATAATTTTTACATTTTATATAACATCAGATATTATTCCTTTTTAACAGATGAGGATATAACTTGCATATGAGCCTATAGCTAGTAAGTGGCAGAGCTGAGTGTTCAAACCAAGGTCCACTCCACACCAGCACTCTTGACTTCTTTGTTATAATGGTTCCCATGATTCTCTATGAACAGAAAATGTCAGATTATTATGTTTTTTCTTTCCTTTTTTTTTTTTTCTTTGAGATGGAGTTTCACTTTGTTGCCCAGGCTGGAGTGTAGTGGCGTGATCTCAGCTCACTGCAACACCTACCACCTGGGTTTAAACAATTCTAGTGGCTTAGCCTCCCAAGTAGCTAGGATTACAGGTGCCCACCACCATGCCTGGCTGTTGTATTTTTAGTAGAGCCGGGTTTCACCATGTTGCCCAGTCTGGTCTCAAACTCCTGACCTCAGGTGATCTGCCCACCTTGGCCTCCCAAAGTGCTGGGATTATAGATGTGAGCCATGGCACCCAGCCTCATGTCTCTTTCTGTAATTATGGTGCCTGGCCCCAGGTCTCTTTCTGTAATTATGGCGCCTGGCCTCATGTCCCATTCTGTAATTAGTCACTCACATTGAGGAAACTAAGCAATTATCCTGAGAATGTGAACGAAAGGGTATGGGGATTTGTACGTATCTTTAAGTCAAGGACTCTGTCTTATTCATCTCACCATGCTGCCTTGTGTGGAGAGGAGCTCTAGATTTGTGAAATTAACAAATGAATGAAAAGCTCAAATCAAATGACATCCTCACCTGCCTTAATAAGAGAAGAACGATCCCTTGGAAGAGATCCAAGTGGGTGCCTGAAAGTCAAAGACAGAAAAAGAAGACAGCCAAAAAAAAAAAAAAAAAAGAAAAGGCCTTTAACCTTGATCCTATGACTTTTTGGGTTCCCTCTTTCCCATGATTCTTTCCTTAGGGTGGGCTTGCCTGAGCAGTGCTTTCCTTACCCTTTGCAATTGAGCACAAACAGCCTGTTTTGGGAGTTAGATGCATGCCCATCTGAGGCTTTTTTCAAGTGGCCTGTGCCCCTGGAACGTCATCCTTGGCCATTTTGTCTCTTAACACGCATGCCCAAGAAGCTGCTTCTCCCTGGGGTCTGCATTCAGTTAACACTTTTAGTGTTAACAGGTGTGGACCATCAAGAGCTTGTCTCTCCCTGGCTGCCGAATTATCATTTTTAGAGAGGCAATGCGATGATTGCCAAACCATCACCCCACATTTCTAGTGGGTGGGGGGAAGAGCCCTCTCCTGCCTGCTCATGCCTAACTACCTGTAACAGATTCACACTCATGGTTTAATTTACTAGAATACTTTGGAAAAGCAAACCAGGAATCCCTTCTACATCAGGACCCATTGTGAATACTCGCAGGCAAAGGCACATCAGGACCCATTTTGAACACTCACAGGCAAAGTTACTCTCGGATGACCTTGAGCCCTTCCATACTTGAATCTCGTGCCCCCAGGGAAGTAGTCCTTAACCTCTTTTATTTCAGTCAGTTGCTTACCCCATGATCCCTTGCTTCTTCCATAAGAGAGGCCTAGCATTTCTTTTCTTTCAGAAAATAAAATTTCTCTGAGCAAGGAAGGCCACAGGGCTGGCCTGTCAGGAATGGAAGGGTGCAAACAGAAGGCGTAGGTCAGGGCTCTGATTTGGCAATCATCTGGAAGATACATGTCAAATTGCCCACTCCTGCTCACCGGCATTCCTGAGGCAGAGTGACTGCCCCATGAGATTGGCTGAGAATAGCAATAAGGGTGTAGTACAGGCAGGTGGGTTACGAATGCTGACGAGGTGGTGGCTTTATGCTGTTTTTCTTATATGCCCTGTAGGGCTCTGTTTCCTACCTTGGAGCAGACTCACTCTCAATATTTTTGTCCACACAGGTGTTCCAAGGACAAATTTTAGTTATGCCACAAGTATCTGAGAAAATAATGGAAAAAATTTTTCCAAAACCCAGCTATTTCCAATAAGTAACATTTAATCAGTATGTACCAGTTAATTGTACCAGTTAATTACTCTACATGTCTGCTCTGAATGGTGGCATCTGTTAACTTATCTGTTGTTAAATATTATAGCTATAATATTTAATATTCAATAAAAATACATAATGTAATATAGCAAATATATGTTATGTTTAATATATTGTTATATTATTAAATATAATATGTTAAATTTAATATATTGTTATATTATTAAATATAATATGTTTTATTTAATATATTATTACCATAATATATTATGGTAATAGAAGTTATTAAAGCAATTTTATTTCTATACCTTGCAAGATCAGTGGGCCAGTGACATGGCATGATTTCCTCATATTGTGCCTGCATTGTATTGCCTGTTTGATACTGAGCAGGCAAGAATGGGTTGGATGGTGGTTACTCTTGAGCAACTGGACTCAGAAGAATGTCTGATGGTGGGACATACGACACAAAATGCACAAAGGGAAAACCTGTTTGAGCTCAGATTCCAATCAGAACATGACTCTCCTTCCTTGCATTCTTCTCCCATTTTTCTCTCCCCCTCCAGGTCACAGCAGCAATGCAAAGAAGGCAGACACAGAATACTCAACTTATAGAGAAAACCCATTGTCTGGGTAACACGTAAGGCAGGGAGCCAGTATTTCAGGGGATATTGGAGAAAAATTATTTTCTATTGAAATCAGTTGGTAAAGATGATTCTTAAATTGAACTTTGATTGATTGCATTGCACATGAAGAGACTAAGAATACTTTAAAATAATTGAAATAACCTTGATTCAAAGACATACCCGTCTCAGCACAGGCTGGCATAGGAGAAGCACACTGTGTGGCATAGTATCAGATCATCAGAAGCTGGAGGAAGAGAAACTCAGGCCACATCTGCCTCAAACTCTAATGTCATCTTGCTAAGCTGCTTATCTGACCATAACAACAATGCTAACTCCGTGCACTGTGGCACTGAGTACAGCAGAGATGAAATATTGAACATGGTATTCAGACTAACTGGAGTAAGCAGAGTGACATCCTTTTCTCTTTTTAATAGAAGTGAATGCAAAATGGGAATGAGAACCATTGACATGTAAATAAAAAGTAAATACATTTATTTCTCAAAAGCAAGACACATTTCCCTGAGAATACAAGAGAAGAAAATGGCATATCCAAATGTGTACTTTCATACGTAACTATTCACATATATAAGGCAATTAATTGCTCCCAAGTTACAGTCATGTATCACTTAATGATGAGGATATATTCTACACTTGATCTTAGCCAAAAGGCTGAGAAGCAATAATGATGAAGATATATTCTAAGAAATGTGTTGTTAGGTGATTTTGTCATCATGGAAATATCACAGAGTGCACTTACACAAACCTAGATGGTACAGATTACTACACATTCAGGCTATATGGTATAGCCTATTGCTCCTCGGCTACAAACCTGTACAGCAGGTTACCCTACTGAATACTGTAGACAATTGTAACACATTGGTAAATATTTGTGTGTCTAAACATATCTAAGTATAGAAAAGGTACAGTAAAAATATGGTATTATAATCTTACAGGACCGCTGTTGTATTTGGGGTCCGTCACTGAAACATCATTATGTGGCACATGATAGACGTATTTACTTGGGGGTTCTGTCAAATCACATCATGGCTTCAGTCCTTTTTTTTTTTTTTTTTTTTTAGGACAGGGTCTCACTCTGTTGCCCAGGCTGGAGTACAATGGCATAATCATGGTTCTCTGCAGCGTCAGCCTCCCTGGGCTCAGGTGATCCTCTCACCTCAGCCTCCAGAGTACCTGGGACTACAGGTGCATGGCACCACACCCAGCTAATTTTTGTATTTTTTTGTAGAGATGGGATTTCACCATGTTGCCCAGGCTTATGGCTTCAATTCTTGATAGACATTTGGAAGCAAAACACAAAATCATAGTGTGTTAAATATTTTTTCAGTTTAACTCTGCATATGTTAATTGGACAGTTATATATCTGAAATTATAGTAGATGCTGGGATATGAAGATGATTGATAAAAACCACATGTCAAGACCCCTTTTCATGATCAAGGTAGCTTATTAAGTGGTGTGTGTGTATGCTTGTGTTAGTTTGTGTGTGTGAATAGAAATGAGCGGAAGAAAACTTTTTTTTTTAAAGAAAGTATTCAGTTCCCTGATTTTAAAAAGATTAGGAAAAACAGCAGACAATGGCTCATGTCTGTAATCCCACCACTTTGGGAGGCTGAGGTGGGTGGATCACGAAGTCAAGATATTGAGACCATCCTGGCCGACATGGTGAAACCCCATCTCTACTAAAAATACAAAAAAATTAGCTGGGCGTGGTGGCGGGCACCTGTAGTCCCAGCTACTCAGGAGTCTGAGGCAGGAGAATGGCTTGAACACGGGAGGTGGAGGTTACAGTGAGCCAAGATCACGCCACTGCACTCCAGCCTGGTGACCGAGATGATGTCTTTTGCTTTGCAGAAGCTTTTTAGTTTCAGTAGGTCCCATTTATCCATTTTGGTTTTTGTTGCCTTTGTTTTTGGGTTCTTATTCATGAATTTTTTGCCTAAGCCAATGTCCAGAAGAGTTTGTAATGTTATCTTCTAGAATTTTTATGGTTTCAGGTCCTAGATTTAAATCTTTGATCTATCTTGAGTTAATTTTTGTATAAGATGAAGATGGTATCCAGTTTCATTCTTCTACATGTGGCTTGCCCTATTTATTGTATAGGGTGTCCTTTCCCCTATTTATGTTTTTTTATGCTATGCTGAAGATCAACTGGTTGTAAGTATTTGGTTTTATTTCTGAGTTCTCTATTCTGTTCCATTGGTCTACATGCTTATTTTTATACTGGTACCATGCTGTTTTGGTAACTACAGCCAGCCTATAGCTTGGTAGTATAATTTAAAGTTGGGTAATGTGATGCCTCCAGATTCATTATTTTTTCTTAGAATTGCTTTGACTATGTGGGCCCTTTTTTGATTCCATACATATTTTAGGATTGTTTTTTCTAGTTCTATGAAGAATGATGATGGTATTTTGATGGGAATTGCATTGAATTTGTAGATTGCTTTGGGCAGAATAGTCATTTTCACAATACTGATTCTATCCATCCATGAGCATGGGATGTGTTTCCATTTGTTTGTGTAATCTATGATTTCTTTTCAGCAGTGTTTTGCAGTTTTCCTTGTAGAGGTCTTTCACCTCCTTGGTTAAATATATTCCTAGGTATTTTATTTTTTTATATTTGTTGTAAAAGGGATTAAGTTCTTGATTTGATTCTCAGCTTGGTCATTGTTGATGTTTAGCAGTGCTACTGGTTTGTGTACCTTGATTTTGTAACCTGAGACTTTACTGAATTCATTTATCAGATCTAGGGGCTTTTTGGATTAGTCTATAGGGCTTTCCAGGTATGTGGTTATATCATTGCTGAACAGTGACAGTTTGAATTTCTTTTTTTCCAATTTGGATGCCCTTCATTTATTTCTGGTGTGATTGCTCTTTCTAGGATTTCCAGTACTATGTCGAATAGAAGTGGTGAAAGTGGGTATCCTTGTCTTGTTCTAGTTGTTACGGGGAATGCTTTAAACTTTTCCCCATTCGGTATGATATTGGCTGTGGGTATGTCACATATGGCAGGGGTCCCCAACCCCCAGGCAGCAGACCATACTGGTCCATGGCCTGTTAGTAACTGGGCCTCGCGGCAGGAGGTGAGTGGCTGGTGAGCAGGCATTACCACCTAAGCTCCGCCTCCTGTCAGATCAGTGGCAGCATTAGATTCTCATAGGAGCACGAACCGTATTGTGAACTGCGCATGTGAGGGATCTAGGCTGTGCAATCCTTATGAGAATCTAACTAATGCCCAGTGATCTGAGGTGGAACAGTTTCATCCTGAAACTCCCACCCCACCGCGCAGTCTCCCACAAAACCAGTCCCTAGTGCCAAAAAGGTTGGGGACTGCTGATATATAGCTTTTATTACTTTGAGGTAAGTCCTTTCTATGCCTATTTTGTTGAGGATTTTTTGTTTTTAATCATAAAGCAATGCTGGATTTTATCAAATGCTTTTTCTGTGTCTATTTTTGTTCATAATTCTGTTTATGTGATGTATCACATTTATTGACTTGCTTGTGTTAAACCATTCCTGCATCCCTGAGATGAAACCTACTTGATCATGATATATCATCTTTTTGACGTGTGCTGCTGGATTCAGTTAGCTAGTATTTTGCTGAGGATTTTTGCGTCTATATTCATCAGGGATATTGGCCTATAGTTTTCTTTATTTGTTATATCCTTTCCTGGTTTTGGTATTAGGGTGATACTGGCTTCATAGAATGATTAGGGAGGAGTCCTTCTTTTTCTGTCTTTTGGAATAGTTTCAGTAGATTAATTAAGAACTTAATTAATTAAGAACTTAATTTCAAAGAAGTACCAGTTCTTCTTTGAGTGTCTTGTAGAATTCAGATGTGAATCCATCTGATCCTGGACTTTTTTGTTGTTGGCAATTTTAAAATTATTGATTCTATCTTGCTGTTTGATATTGGTCCATTCAGGTTTCTATTTCTCCCTGATTTCATCTAGGAAGGTTGTATATTTCCAGGATTTCTCCATTTCCTCTGGATTTTCTAGTTTATGTGTATAAAAGTGTTTTTAGTACACTTGAATGATCTTTTGTATTTCTGTGGTGTCAATTGCAATCTTTCCAGTTTTATTTCTAATTGAGCTTCCTTGGATTTTCTCTCTTCCTTTCTTGATTAATCTTGCTAATGGTCTATCAATTTTGTTGGTCTTTTCAAAGAACCAGCTTTTTGTTTTATTCATCTTTTGTATCTTTTTTTGGTTTGTTTTAGTTTCATTTAGTTTTGTTCTGATCTTTGTTCTTTCTTTTCTTCTGCTGTGTTTGGGTTTAGTTTGTTTTTGTTTCTCTAGTTCCTTGAGATGTGACATTAGGTTGTCAATTTGTGCTCTTTCAGACTTTTTGATGTAGGTATTTAACGCCATGAACTTTCCTCTTAGCACTGCTTTTGGTATCTCAGAGGTTTTGATAAGTTGTATCAGTATTATTCATTTCAAAGAATTTTTAAATTTCCATCTTGATTTCATTGTTGACCCAAAAATCATTCAAGAGCAGATTATTTAATTTCCATGTATTTTTATAATTTTGAGGGTTCGTTTTGGAGTTGACTCCCAGTTTTATTCCACTGTTGTGTCTGAGAAGATACTTGATATGATTTTGATATTTTTAAATTTATTGAGACTTGTTTTGTGGCCTATCACATGATCTATCTTGGAGAGTGTTCCATGTGCTGACAAGAAGCACATGAGAATGTACATTCTACAGTTGCTGGGAAGAGTGTTCTGTAAATATCTGTTAAGTCCATTTGTTCTAGGGTATAGTTTAAGTCTATTGTTTCTTTGTTGACTTTCTGTCTTGACCTGTCTAGCACTGTCAGTGGAGAATTGAAGTCCTCCACTATTATTGTGTTGCAGTCTATCTCATTTCTTAAGTCTAGCAGTAATTGTTTTGTAAATCTGGGAGCTCCAGTGTTAGGTGCATATATATTTAGTATTGTGATATTTTCCTGTTGGGCTAACCCTTTTATCATGATATAATGTCCTTCTTGATCTTTTTTGACTCTTGTTTTCTGAAAGTCTGTTTTGTCTGATTCAAGAATAGCTACTTCTGCTTGCTTTCGGCTTCTGTTTATGTGGAATATCTTTTTCCACCCCTTTACCTTAAGTTTATGTGAGTCCTTATGTGTTAGGTGAGTCTCTTGAAAACAGCGGATACTTGGTTGGTGGATTTTTTTTTTTTTTTTTTAACCATTCTGCCATTCGGTATCTTTTCAGTGGAGCATTTAGGCCATTTACATTCAATGTTAGTATTGAGATATGAGGTACCATTCTATTCATCATGCTAGTTCTTGCCTTAATACCTTGTTTTTTTCACTGTGTTATTGTTTTATGTGAGATTAATGCTTTAAGGAGGTTCTATTTTGGTGCATATCAAGCTTTTGTTTCAAGATTTAGAATTCCTTTTAGTATTTCTTATAGTACTGGTTTGGTAGTGGCAAATTCCCTCAGCATTTGTTTGTCTAAAAATGACTTTATCTTTCCTTCATTTCTGAAGCTTAGTTTTGATGAATACAAAATTCATGGCTGACAATTATTTTGCTTAAGGAGGCTAAAGATAGGATTCCAATCCCTTCTGGCTGGTAAGGTTTCTGCTGAGAAATCTGTTAGTTTGATAGGATTTTCTTTATAGGCTACCTGATGCTTTTGTCTCACAACTCTTAAAATTCTTTCTTTCACGTTGACTTTAGATAGCCTGATGACTATGTGCCTTGGTGATGATCTTTTTGCAATGAATTTCCCAGATGTTTTTGAGCTTCTCATATTTGGATATCTAGCAAGGCCAGGGGAAGTTTTCTTCAATTATTTCCTCAAATAAGTTTTCTGAACTTTTAGACTTCTCTTCTTCCTCCAGAACACCAGCTATTTTTAGTTTTGGCCATTTTACAGAATCTCATATTCTTGGAGACTTTGTTCATTTCTTTTGATTATCTCTTCATTATCTTTGTCTGTCTGGATTAATTAGAAAGCCTTGTCTTTGAGTTCTGAAATTCTTTCTTCTACTTGTTCTAGTCTGTTGTTGAAATGTTCCACTGCGTTTTGTATTTTCCTAATGTATCTTTCATTTTCAGAGGTTCTGATTGGTTTTTCTTTATGATAGCTATCTCTCTGGAAAATTGTTCATTCATATCCTGAACTCTTTTTCCATTCTTTATGTTGGTTTTCATCTTTCTCTGGTATCTCCTTGAGTAGCTTAATAATCAACCTTCTGAATTCCTTATCTGGTATTTAAAGATTCCATCTTGGTTTGCATCAATTGCTGGGAAGCTAGTGTGATCTTTTAGGAGTGTTACAGAACCCTGTTTTGTCATATTACCAGAATTACTTTTCTGGTTCCTTCTTATTTGGGTAGACTATTTCTTCAAATTATTCTTGAATTTAATTTTGATTTGACTGTGTGTGTGTGTGTTGTGTGTGTGTGTGTGTGTGTGTGTTTGATGGAGTCTCACCCTGTTGCTCAGGCTGGAGTGAAATGGCATGATCTCGGCTCACTGCAACATCCATTCGAGGCTGACCTCAGCCTCCCAAATGCTGGGATTACAGGTGTCAGCCACCACACCCGGCTGACTGCAGTTTTTTTTTTTTTTAATTTCTTTTTTTCCCTCTGAATGATATGACTTTAATGTTTATAGTTTATTATAGCCTAATTTGATTCTTGGTGCTTTTAGGGGTGAAGACTCTCTCTCTATGAGTTCCTTAGTCATAGAGAGTCTTTGTGCTCTGGCTATTCCAGATGCTAGTTATAATATTTATGTACTTGGTGTGTGGGCAAGTTTACTATCTCCTATGGGGTTGGAATAACAAGGATCTCTTGAAGCTTATTTTATTCTCTTATGGTGTACACTTTTTTTTTTTTGAGACGGAGTCTCGCTCTGTCACCTAGGCTGGAGTGCAGTGGCGTGATCTCAGCTCACTACAAGCTCCTCCTCCTGTGTTCACGCCATTCTCCTGCCTCAGCCTCCTGAGTAGCTGGGACTACAGGCTCCTGCCACCACGCCTGGCTAATTTTTTTGTGTTTTTAGTAGAGACGGGGTTTCACCATGTTAGCCCCAGGATAGTCTTGATCTCTTGACCTCGTGATCCGCCTGCCTTGGCCTCCCAAAGTGCTGGGATTACAGGCGTGAACCACTGCACCCGCCCATTGTGTACACTTCTTTTGTTTATTTAATTTTCCTCCACTATTTTATTTTGTGAGTTGATGACTTAGGCTTCAGGCAAGGGGGAGAGATATTCCTGGGTAGGCACTAGTTGTAGCTAAAGCAGGTGGGTAGATGTAATACCTAACGGTGGGAAGAAGTTCCAGTCTTGATGAAGTTGGCTAGGGTAGATCCCAATTTGATGTGCTGAGGTTTTATCAGAGTGACGGGTGGGAGCTACCTCATCTCCCCTGCTAGGCCAGCAGGAAAGCTATCCACTTTCCAGCCTCACTCCTGTCCCAGTGTTCCAGCTATTCAGATCAGACAAGCACCTCTTTTCACTGTAAAAATGTTTATATTCCAAGTAGAGAGGAGTTGTGACTGCCTTTCATGCAAACCTGAATCTGGGGAGTGCTCCTCCTGTGGAGATGCTGTCACCTGAATTGTTCTAGGAAGGCCATCTATAGGTGCATACATGCTGCATTCCTGTGGGAGAAGCCCCAGCTGTGTCTGCAGTAGTGTACTGGAGGGGACAAGGACCCCTTCTCCAAGACGCTTCATGATCACAGAGGCTGCCTGCCTGTTGGGGTAGAAGTGTAGACTTTCCCTGCTGTGCCCAGCACCGCAATTGTGTCTCTGCTGTAAGAAACTCCTCACTAGCAGAAAGATCTGGGACTCAAGGTCTGCTGTTCAGAATTTTTTTGTCCCACAGGGTGTTCCCTTGATGTGGTGATCTCCCTCTTCCCCTAGGAATGGGACTTTATGAGAGCCAGACTACAGTGATTGTTATTGTTCTTCTAGGTCTAGCCACCCAGTGGGGCTACTGACTCTGGGCTAGTGTCTGCAAGTGATCCAGTGATGTGACCTGACTTCAGGTCTCTCAGCAGTAGATAGCAGCACAAGCCCTGATGGTGGTGACAGGGGAGTGATGCAGACTCTGTGAGATTCCTTGGTTTTAGATAGGCTTAATGTGATGGCTTTCTTGTATGCTGGTTATAATTTTAGTGAACTTCTTATGTGGACAGACTTAGGCCCTCTGGTAATAGCTGAGGTCATGCAGTTGATTTCTCCTTACTGGGTACAGTGTTATTCTACTTAGAGGTGCCATAATGGACTGTGTCAGTTGGCTCCAGCCAAGAGGTGGCACTTGCAGAAGAGCACCAGCCACAGTAGTAGCAGTGGGATTTGAGCTTGCCCTAAGTTTTCTGGGGGAAGTATTCTGATTTCTCAGGCAATGAGCAGGGCTATAAAGCTCCAAAAAGTTTATGTCGTTTGTGTTAAGCTACCAGGGCAGGTGGAGGGGCACAACCAGGTGGGAGCAGGGTTAGATGGATCTGAGGGTCTAAGCTCTGACTCTCCTTCAGAAGGGCCCTTCCTGTGAGGGTTTGTGGGGTGATTTCAGGCTGCAGGGGTAGTGTTCCAGAGGGGAATAGAACTGCCCCTGCTGCACAGAAGAGTTTGCAAAGGGAGTGGGGAGTAGCCAGTGGCAGTAAGCCTCACCCAGCTCCCACACAGTTGGTGAGGCCAATCTAATTCCCACAGTGCTCCACTAACAGCAGCAGGTTTAGATTCAGGTAGTCTGCACACAGAGCTGAGACCTGCCCCAGGCCATCAGCTTCCCCACAGAGATAGCAACCTCAGCTTTCAGGCTACGCTCCTTCCCGCCTGCCCACAAGGCCAGTGCCCAGCTCCTGTGTTCACTTGTGTCTGCAGTGCACTTCCAGCTCCCTGCCACTTTCCCCTGCCACTGTTCTGGTCAAAGGAGTTCTTCCCCACTTGAGATCATACCACAAAATTTAGTTGGGAGCTTCTTTCACCCTGTGACCCCTCCCTGAGCTTGTTGGCTGACTTCTCCAACGGCCCCTATAAGATATAGTCAGGAATGTCTTTCCTTGGTTCATGCTGGAAACTGGGAATGCCTACAAGTCACTTTCTGCTGCTGCTTCCATTTTTATAGTTCATATTGCTCTGTAAATCCATTCCAGTTCAGGTAGGGTTAAGGCCTTCTCTCATGGTCTGGATTTTCAGATTCCTTGGTAGGGATGTGTACTCTGGAGGCTGACTCTCTCCCTCTCACACTCAGGACTTACAGTTTTTCACCAGTCTCATGGAGTAGGCTGCAGCCTGCCACTTTTTTCAAAGAATCTGTGGATTCTTTAGGTTTTTCTGTTAAGTTCCTGCATTGGTTCTTGGGGAAAAGAAAAATCATAGTGTGAAACTCTACACACTATTCTGTCCTTCCAGGTGGGAGAGGCATGCTAATACTGCCTCTAGTCTGCCACCTTGGGAAAAAAAATCCATTTTGGATTAAAAAAAAACTTTTTAAAGGAAAGAGAATGAAATTTACTAAATCCTAGAAAAGAACGAACTTGAAAAAGAGGAAGAGGAAAGAAGGAAACACTAGAAATCATATATATCTGAGAAGTACAAACTAAATGATGAGAAATTAGATGAGAAAATTGGGACATTCCCTTGATTCAGTGAGGAATAGCCATGACCACCAAGGTGAGACCATCAGCTATCATATTTGCAGTTGTTTTCTGTGTCATTTCAGCCCTATAGTTATAAAAAATACTTGAGTGATTTGGGGGTAAACTGAGTCAATAGAAAGCTATCCTCTTAGTCTGACTGTTGCTTTACATCCAAGTCCCTGTCAGCTATTTAGGGTCGCATGAGAATCCCAGGCCTTAAAATTCAAGTTTCAGCTAGTTTGCCTCCACAAGGCTTGGGAGACAAACCAAAGCCTTTGGGGAGTGTGTGTGTGTGTGTGTGTCTCTGTGTGTACCAGTACACATTGTACAATATTTCTCTGTGATGATTTGGGTGAAAATCTCATGCATATTTGCCAATAGTTGTGGTCCCATCACTCCTTGTTGGATATGGAGCATTGTTATATGATCTTGTCCACAGCCTTTGGTGGGTCAGATTATGAAATCATAACTCTTCAAAGAAAATCTTTGAGGGCAGGATGTAAAGAAGTCCACTGGAAATTACTAGGAAATATGAGGAGCTCTGAGTTCTGTTCTTAATTTTTCCAAAGCCTCACCCTATGACTAGAACAAGAGACTTCAGTGTTTGCTGGTGAACAATCTATCAGTTTGGACACTTAAAAATTTCTATGGAGTGAAAAGAAGTGGTCACATTTACGCATGTCACCACCAGTAGCAAAGTAGGTCCTGAGTCCTATGGCAGCTTCTTCCTGACCTAAACCCCATTTGAGGACATCTGGGAACCCAGATACCCTAATTTCTTTCATTCATTCAGCAGCATTACTGGATTTCAGTCCCCATGGGAGCTTCAGGAATGGCTGGGAATAGCCATTTTCTCCACTTCAAGCAGTGAAGAAAATGTGCTCCTTGCTATAGGCAGGAACAGCAGAAGTCTTAAAAGGTTTTAGATCTCAGTTCTCAGCACATGTGTACTTCACAGAGCACTGTTTACTTCACAGCAGGTGATCAAGTAATGTTAAAGTTGAAAGAGGATCTGACTCTCAGGGTGCACAAAGGTTTGACAATTTTCTTTAGACATTATTAGATTCTCTCTAGTGTATATGCTTTTTTTAAAAAAAAAAACAACAAAAAACAATCCTGGAATTCTTAGAATCCCAGAATTCTGGGAAACAAACAGAAAATTATCAGGTTGGAGTGATTCTGCTTCATAGCTCTCCATAGATAATTTAAAAGTGCATGGCTCTGTGGTTGGTCAAGCCACAGATGAGTTCCTTAGAGACCAGTGGGGAATGCATATTTAAGGCATGATGGTGATCAGGCCTGTTCTAAAGTGAGTTATGGTGCTAAACACTGCACCACAAGCACACATGATGGAAGTCTATCTTTGAGCTTAGAGTTAGTCCACCCTCCCTTCATATGGTGAGCTCTAAACTGCTTTGCAGTGAAGAAAACATTCTTAATAAAGAACCCCACATGAGGAAGGGATGCCCACGGTGCCCTCAGAGAAGTCTGCTGTGACTCCAGAGGCTGTTAACATGCCTGGTTGCACCCTCTTGGAGACCATGTCCTTTTCTCCAGAGCACAGACCTTGCTGTGCATGGAAACAATTACCCATGTCTTCCTAGGCTTCATCAGTGCCGGGATTGGGTGTATTTTTATTCACTACTGAGTCCCTAGCACCTAGTATAATGTCTGGCACAAAGTCAACACTAAGCACATAAATGAACCAGAGCTTTCATGAATGAACATGCGCTATCATTCTAGATGTAAGAGTCATAGTATCAAGGTGTCACTCAGAATACCTGCTGCTATTAGCTCTGTTGAGTTGCAATTCTGCTCACTCCTTCCACTATTAAAAGAAAACTAAAGGAGGTATATGTATTTATGTATGCGTGTGTACACACATTTGTATTATATATACATATATGTATATGAGGCATATATACACACATTCATATATTCATACATTCATATTCATATTCATTCATATATGTGTGCATACATCTACATACATACCTATATATGTGTATATATGGCAAAGTCATAAAAGCAAACAGCAAATTGAGACAAATACATGCAGTAAATATGAAAATATATAATATCCTTATTGTATCATGGGGAATATCAGCTAAGTAAAATGGAAAGAGAAAGAAAATTTGCTATTTCAAAGTTAATAGTAGCCTCTTTGTATATAATATGGCTGCGCATTGGGATTATCTTGGAAGATTTAAAACATTCTGATGCCTGGATCTGACCGGAAGGTTCTGATTTAATTGGTATGGGGCATGGCCTGGACACTGAGTTTTCAAGATCTCTCCAGGTGTATTAGTCTGCTCAGGCTGCCATAACAAAATGCCACTGTGTGGATTAAACAACGGAAACTTATTTTCTCACAGTTCTGGAGGATAAAAGTCTAAGACCAAGGTGCTGGCAGGGTTGCTTTCTGGTGAGGACTCTTTTTCTTAGCTTGCAGGTGGTTGTCTCTGTGTTGTGTCCTCACATGGTCTTTCTTCTGTGTGAATGGAGAGAGAGTTCTGGTGTCTCTTCCTCTTCTCATAAGGACTCTAGTTCTGTTGGATCAGGGCTCCTCCCTTATGACCTCATTTAACCTTAATTACTTCTTTAAAGACATTATTTCCAAATGCAGTCACACTGGGTGTTAGGGCTTCAACATATGAATTTTGGGAGGACACAATTCAGTCCGTAACACCAATGTGGAGCTAAGGCAGCAAAGCATTGGTCTAGGGGCAGACAGCAAATCATTTTGAGGAGATTCTGTGACTTCTGTGAGAAACCACTCTGAATCTAAGGCAACTTGTTATCTCTTGCCCTAGAAATGCCTCAGGGAAGGAGGACCTTTCCTTGTGATTTGACAGAAGATCACTGTGGAGAGGGAATGAGGGTCCTTTCATGAGGAATGGGATCAAGATTTGGACCCCTATTTTTTTGACAGACAACCTTCTAGCAGATTGAGATGATCTCAATGAAGGTCACTAGCAAGAAAAGATCCTAAATGATCCCAAGAAGAATCTTTCGTGAGAGAAGAGGGAGTCTGGTAATCTGGGCCCAATGTGAGGCCATGTTTATAGCAGCAATTATAAAAACAGTGGCTGATTGCCCCAGGACTCTTTTACCTGAAGTAATTTTGTTGGTCTGGCTCAATGTATTTGGCTTCAAAGTAGGTGACATTCAGTGATGGATAGTCCCACCAGGGTGTCATGGGTGGGAGAACATTGGTTCTCTAATGGAAAGATGAATAGTAGTTTGGCAACAAACAGTAGATGTGCATCCTTCCTCCAGCTCAGGTATGAACTCCTTGAGGGCAATGACTGTGCTTGGCTGCACAGTTTCAACATTCTTTGAAGATATTGAGTGTAATTAATGATCAGTTCACTGCAATCTTCTCAGCTGAGGCTTGGCCTTAGACTCTCAGTTTCCCTGCCTCCAAATTATTTTCTTGGACTTGTGAGTGATAAGTCATTGGAATGGAAGAAAGTCTTTATACACAAGTACCTTCTATGTTCTGAAAGAGAAAGGTAAGAGGTGCCTCAGCCTTGGTGTTAAGCCTGTGAGACCCTTTGAGCCACGGGGGCAGAGGCTGCTGACACTCACCCTGGAAGACAGAATTTAATCCAGGTCTCAGCCATCCTTGAAGTCTTTTGCATGCTCTTAGTGAGTCTGTGTGAGCATCACTTCAGATGTGGTGAGAAGCTTACATGGAAACTATTACATCAAAACATTTCATTTAGTTGGGGGACTGTTTGGAAAAATCCTCTTTTTTTTTGAAGGAACAAAGAGAAGTTGATGAAAAGATTTGAGGTTATAATGACCAAAGTCTCCACTGCCTTCCTTCCCTCCCCTCCCCTTCTTCCAAAATGAGAGAAAAGAAATAAAGCTAGAGAAATATCTTGAATATAATAAGTCTGGCAGGCCAGGCTTTTAGTGAGGATAGTGTGTCCTTGTAATACCTTTTAATTATAGCTGTATAATTATAAATAGGAAAGAAATTAAAAGATGAAAATGTGGTTTGTAATGAAATTACCATAAATACCATGGAAAACTTTAAAGTCGTCATGCAAATTCATAATACAAAAACATGAATGTGGAAGTTAATTTCTTCTAAAACTAGAAATTAAAATTTTGTGGACTCGTGGTCTTCCTTGTTAGCTTGGCATTTCCTCCTGAGTACACATAAGCACTGTTAGTTATGCAGACATAAACAGACCTTTAAAGAGTTAGTGTCCTGTTTGGCAACCCTTATGTTCTCCAGGCCACTTGGGCAAGCTGACATAGAAATAACTCAGGTTCCAAAGACAAATGGTGGAGACATGAAAAGAAAGCTAGTCCAATTGCCTGGACGTTTTCAATTACTTCTCCGTTTGGAAGCAGGCATGTATTTTGTTTGTGATGCACGAGTTTATCTAGCCCTCTTTATTTAAAAGCCCATTTTACTTCCCATTGAACTGATACGTTTTCATGATTGAGGATAGGGGATCATAACTGCAAATTGCTACATTGGTCCTGAGGCCAAAACTCAAGGTAGTAGACTGGAGACTTAGACAGCTTACATCATCCTTTAGTGCCTTCATGCTTCTCACAGGCTAGCTCCTGTTTGTTGAAATACTGCTCATGGGGTCAACATCATGAGGTCAACTTCCTAAGCTTGTTCCTTAGCTGCACACTACTAAGACATCTTAAAAATGTGAAACCTTGATTCAAAGAGAGATCAAATAAGTGAGTCTGGCTCACTCACTATTGCAGACCTTTCTCTGACATTGTGAAAATGCTTAACACATGTACAAGTGATGGTAACTTGTGCCCTCTTTTTGCATATGAAAGAGACTTTTTTCTTTTTCTGAACCAAGAACAATTATTTTGCCATTTTAAAAAATACCATTGGCTTATGGGCTAGCACAATCAATTAAGAGGTATAATTTTATGCCTCTGCTATGAATAAGAGGTTATGCTGTGATAGCTATCTAAAGATAGGACAGCAAAGTAAATTTGAGGATGCCAAATAGAAAAAGATATTGACGAAAAAAAGGGGTAAATTGGAGAAGGCCTTGTATACTGGACTTTTTTTTTTTTTTTAAATATAGATAAGGAGACCCACGGAAGGTGTTTAGGCAAGGAAGTGACATGACAAAAGTGGTATTTTGGGATAAATTGAAAGAGAATAAGTAGGAAGGTGTTCACTGCCTGCCCTGTAGATTCTGTGGGAGCAGGAACACAGTGGCAACCTCCTGGCCTTAGTGTGATTCTGTGGGAGTCCAGCTGTTGGGAAGCAACCACTAGGGCTGGGTAGAAGGTCTGGCTCCTGAGAATTCTCTCCTCCCTGCTCTCACTGTCTCCACCCAGTGGGCCAGGAGATTTCAAGTGAGGGATGTTGCCCTCCAAGCAGAGCAATACCCCAGGTGGAAGGAAAGGGGGTTCTTGGAGGGCAGAGGCACCTGGCTGGGGATGTTTGCAGCTGTGTGTCATAGTGGAGGTGAAGTTTGAAATGGCCTCGAGGGATTGATCACATTTCTCCATACCCCTTTTTAAACTCTGAGGAAAGGATCAATCTAAGACCTAGGTGACTTCGATTGGCCCCTCCTTCCAGAGCCACTGTGCTAGCCAAGCCAGCAGATGTGCTGAATACATCATGGGGGAAAAATATGGATAAATAGAGGAATTTGATTGCTATAAAATGAAGATAAGCTGAACAACCTATAGCAAAGGAAGTTGGAATTAGTGGACCAGAGACATAAGAATATAAAACAAACATAAATAGCCACAAAGGGGGGAAAAGATAAAAATATCAGAAATAGCAAAAAGAAATGAGCATCACAAAGAATATTCAACTAGAGAAGTGGGTAATAAGAAAGCAATAGATGAAATGAAGAACTCAATAACGGGATTGAAGAGCAAAATGTAAACCTTGGATTAACTAATCAATGACCTGGAAGTCTCAAACCCCTAGGCAGCAGTAAGAAAGAGAAGGACTGCAGTGTTTTTGAAAGGCCAAAAGGTCAGCACTACCCCTGACAAGGATGGAAGAGGCCCTCAGGCCTAAAAATTAAAAAAAAAGAAAAGATGTGGACTTCATAAAAAAGAGAATTAAATGATACGGAATATAGAAATAGAAATGTCAACATGATAAGAATCTCAGAATGAGCCTGGGCAAACATGGTGAAACCCCGTCTCTATAAAAAAATGAAAAATTAGCTGGATGTGGTGGTGCATGTCTGTGGTCGCAGCTACTCAGGAGGCTGAGGTGGGAGGATTGCTTGAGCTGGGAAGGTCGAGGCTGCGGTGAGCAGCAATTACACCACTGCACTCCGGCCTCCAGCCTAGGTCACAGAGCAAAACCCTGTCTCAATTAAAAAAAATAAAAATAAAAAAAATAAAGTCTCAGAATGAGAAAGAAACAATAAACAGCAGTGGAGAACTATTTTCTACATAGAAATACAGATAAAAGCTTTAGATTGAAGGGGCTTCTCCAGTGTTGTACAGTAGAGATAAGAAAAAAAAAATCAACACCTAGATGCATTATCAGGAAATTTAAGAACTTAAAAGAAGATTCCTGAGAGAAAGAGCAAATGATCTTGAAAGGAACAAAAATAAGCTGTCATGACACTTGTCAATAGCAACACTGGATGCAAGGAGACAGTGCAGCCATACTTCCAAAGCACGAGAATGTTGCTCCTGGGTTTTATCACAGATACATTATCACTGAAATGCAAGGGACGAAATGAAGATATTCTTAGGGATGCAAGGTCTGAGAATGTTTATCTTGCAAGGACATGCTTTGAAATGCTGCTGTAGGACAAAAGATCATTCTAGGAGGATGTTAAGAATATTGGAAATGTGTTAGTCAGTGCCCAGTCGGGAAGACAGAAATAACTTTAGATCATTCAAACTGAAAGGGACTTAATGTGGGGCATTGATTCTAAATATGTTTGGAGGAGCAAAAGGGAAAGGGTGTTCTACCCAGAGCTCAGGGAGCTGCTAGCATACCTGGGAGAGAGTGTATGAGCCACCCTCACTGGGGTCACTGCTGGAGCCATGGAGCCATTTTCCACCAGTGCCACTGAAACCACAGGGCTGGCATTGAGCAGGAGCCACCTACCTCTGCTGCTGCAGCTGAGGCACTGCCAGAAACAATGGCCCCAACCTTGTTTCTACTTGCCAGTCAAGTGCAGTTCCCCCAGATTGGCAGAACCAAATTTAACTTTAGCTGTCAAGGAAGTCTGGGGAATGTGGCTTTCTGCTTACCTGTCTTCCAGAGGAGAATATAGGAGAGTGAGTATGGGGCTAAGGGCCAACAGATAAATATCTGACCTCGGAGCTAAGGGTCTGTAAACAAACTAGAAAAGTTAATTCTTGTCCAATTAAAGGGAACAAAGAGAGAAGACAAGAAAGGCACACCCATTACAATCTAGAACAAAAACTGACAATACCAATATGACCAATACCATCATGACCAACTAAAGCAACTGTAAGATACCACTTTATGGACATCAGAATAGCAAATATTATAAAATTGAATGATTCCAAGTGTTGGCAAGAATTTAGGGGAAAAAAGGCATGTGAGAGTTAACTGGTACAGACACAATCCAGCAATACTTAGAGAAACCAAGGGTGTGTTTATATCCTGTATGATCCATCCAACTGATGCCTGGGAATATATACCAGAGAAATGCCTGCAACATATCCATAAAGGGCCATAATCAATTATGTCCCCCGCTACCTTTTATGTGGTAGCAGACAGGTAGAAGAAATTAGGTGTCTATTACTAGGAAGTTGAATAAACAAAATTTGATGGGGTACATACTATGGAATATACACCAGGTATGTAGGAACACTATGGATAGACAAAAACATAGTGATAGGTAAAAATACAGATGATCCCCAACAACATCGACTTAGATGTTTTGACTTTGTGATGGTTGGACATTGATACACATTTAGTAGAAACCATACTTCCAGTACTCATACAATCATTGTGTTTTCTGCTTTCAGTACAGTATTCAGTAAAGTATATGAGCTGTTCAACACTTTGTTATATAATGGGCTTTGTGATAGATAATTTTGCCCAACTGTGGGCTAATGTAAGTGTTCTAGGCTAAGCTGTGATGTTCAGTAGGTTAGGTATATTAAATGCATTTTCAATTCACAATATTTTCAACAGTAACAGGTTTATCAGGATGTAACCCCACCATAAGTCAAGGAGCATCTGTGATAAAAAGTAGAATGAGACTTTTAGCACAATTTACTATGAAAAATAACACACATACACAAAAATCACTACATGGCTTTTAAGAATAGTGCAGTGGGTTGAATGGTATGTCCACATTCCCAAAAGATATGTCCACATTCCCAAATTTGTGAATGTGATTTTTTGGGTAAATGGAGTCTTTGCAGATGTAATTAAGTAAGAATCTCGAGATGAGATCATCCTGGATTATCTAGGCGGACTTTAAAATCCAATGACAAATGTTCTTATAAGAGACACACAATAGAGGCAGAGGACTGTGTGAAGACAGACAGAGATTGGAGTGATTTACAGGTTGAATGTACACAACAAGTATACAAATGTATACAGAAAGCAGACCTTTGGCTAAGATTAGCTTCATGGCACAGATAAACTTACAAACTGTATTATTTATAAGCCACAAGCCAAGGAACACATGGAGGCACCAGAAGCTGAAAGAGGCAAGGAATGGAATCTCCCCTGGAGCCTCTGGAGGTTGTGTGACCCTGCCAACACCTTGATTTTGAGACCTCTGCCTTCCAGAGCTATGAGAAAATAAATTTCTGTGGCTTTAAATCACCAAATTTGAGAAAATTTGTTACAGCAGCCACAGGAAGCTAATGCAGATAGCTATCCAAGAACATACATTGGCACACATTAGAGTGTCTATGGTGAGGAAGGTTAGGGGAGTGGAGTGGATGAAAATGGGTAAAAATAAAATGAAAACATGAGTCTTGCACAAATTAATGAGACAGCCTGCCACAACTGAGGCATATGACCAACTCCATGTACCTGAGGTTTTAAAAATGTAATTTCCCATTTCAATTTACCATTTCCTTTGAATTC
Organism: Hylobates moloch; assembly: GCF_009828535.3. Lineage (NCBI taxonomy): Eukaryota > Metazoa > Chordata > Mammalia > Primates > Hylobatidae > Hylobates > Hylobates moloch. The sequence continues at coordinate 64,936,702 of NW_026652287.1, forward strand.
TAGAAGGATTATGTATTTTCTATCTTTGCTAATTAGGGTTTCTTACTTTCGAAGAATAATCTGGTCATGGACTGTATATTTGTCCATAAAGTTTCCTGATTTTCGTGATAATTGTTTTTAATAATAATTTCATAATTGGATGAGCTCTTCACATATAAGATTATTAGCTATAAATATATTAGCATATATAAGCTACAAATATATATTACATGTCATATTAGCTACAAATGTACAGTATTAAGTGTGTTGCTTAGCTTTTTCCTTCTGGGTGATATATTTTTGACCTACACAAGTCTGGAATTGTTATGTAGTTAAAAGTGTAACAGAGCGTTCTTTACAAGTTTACCCGTGCCATAAAGCAAATCTTAGGCAAAAGTCTGCTTTCTGTATACATTTATATACTTGTCTGTGTACATTTAATCTATAACTCACAGTAAAAGCAATTTAGCAGAGAAGGAAGTGATTGGTCTTGATTTGAAATCCTCCCAAATAAAATCTCTGCAACAAATAATGGCCCTAAGAAGCTGTTGGCTGGCATTTATGGTGAAATTTCATTTGTATGTTTCATTCTTCATTCATTCATATCCTTTAATAAAATGTGAATTTGAGAGCTTCTTTGGGCAAATGCTATTGATATAGACAAGATAATAAATAAAGACATAGGCAATGATGGCCCATGGCCTTCAACTTCAACAATGAAGATAATTCAAATGTGGGTTCCCTAGAACATGAATTTTTGTTGGTTTGCAATCCTTATTTCCTACAATTCTGCTTGGCCTCAAGAATTGAGACTCCACCTCCATGCTCTTTTCTGACTAGTTCCTGATGGTTCCGAATTGGTTTCCTGTGACTGCTGCAACAGGTTACCACAAACTTCGTGGTTTAAAACAACACAAATTTATTCTGTTAGAGTTCTGGAGGTCAGGACCATGAAATCAGTTTCCCTGGGATAAAGTTACAGTGTGAGCAGGCCTGGTTCCTTCTGGAACTCTCAGGAGAAACCGCTTTCTTGCCTTTTTCAGCATCTAGAGGCTGCTTGTATTCCTTGGCTTGCGACCCTTTCCTCCATCCTCCAAGTGTATCACTCCCGTCTCTGCTTCCATCATCACATCTCCTCCTCTGACTTGAAGTCCTCCTATTCTGCTCTCAAGAGGACCTTGTGATTACATCACGCCCACCTAGATGATCCAGGATACTCTCCCTATCTCAGCACCCTTAACTTAATCACATCTTCATGTCCTTTTTGCTAGATATGATAACATTTACAAGTCCGGGGATCAGGATAGGGACACATTTGGGGGCTGTTATTCATCCAGCCATAGTTCCTGACCACAGTGAGGCATACATTCTGAATTTCGGTCCCACAACACTGAAGGGCCTAGATTCGCTGTGTTGCAATGAGCAATCCTGTGCTATGTGTGGAGTGAGTACTAGGGCTGCTGTGAGCCCACCAAACCACAGGCTTCCTCAAGACCTGTCGTGTTGGGTCACATTATAGAATTAATGTTCCTCCTGGGGTTCTTTTCCTGTTTATGACCTCAGGTCCACTGCTGGCCTAACCTTGGCAGCCTCCTACTCTGGTGGGCTGCATGGTGTCACCCCATTATCAGCCAAAACGGCCAGGGGACTGGCTATGAGTCACAATGATGCCTCTACTGACCACAGTGGATGAGACCTCTGGATTTGGGCATCAGCTCTTTTGCAGCCCACATTTTTCTCCTCTGTGCTTGGTCACATTACAGTCACAGTATTATTACTGTTGGCCATTCTTGAGGACCAGGGTCACAGCCTGCCCTATCCTGCTTTGTCCTGGCTCTTCGGTCATGAGTGATGACAGCTTGCAGCCAAACTGTGAATGTTGTCCTGGGAAATCTCTCTGAAGGTTTCTATATCTCTAAAGCTATAGCGTGAGGTTACAGTCAGCCCGCCTGTGGTCTACAGAGGTTGGATAGCAGTGACAGGAGATTACCTTGGTGAACTGCACACTGGGGTCTTCTTCCACACTGTTGTCTCTTTCTCTTTAGGACCTGTCCTCGCTCCGAGTATTAGGTATCTATTGCTGTGTTACAAATTACCCCCAAACGTAGCAGTTTAAAACAAACATTATCTCACAGCTTCAGTGGTTAGGAATCTATATGTTCTGGCTATAACTTCTTGTTCTTCACAAACCTACAGTTAAGGTATTGGCCAGGGCTGGAGTCATCTCAGTGTTCAACCGCGATTGGATCTGCTCCCAAGCTCACTCACATGGCTATTGGTAGGCTCAGGTCCTCACTGGCTGGGAACATTGGTCCCTTGATTTATGGGCCTCTCTATAGAGCTATTACAATACGGCAGCTTATCTTCTGCAGAATGAGGGGTGGTGGTGGTGGTGGAGGGAGAGAGAGAGAGACAGAGAGAGAGAGAGAGACTAAGACAGAAGCCATGATCTTTTTAATTACCTAATCTTGGAAGTGATTTTGCTTCTGCCTATTTCTATTTGCTAGAAGCTAGTCACTAAATCCAGCCCACACTCAACGGGGATGGGATTACACAGGCAGTAAGTACCAGAAGGCAGGGATCCCTGGAGGCCACCTTAGTGGTTGCCTGAAACATCCCAAGAGGAAGTCAGAGAGAATACCATCTGCTAGGAGTAAGCAGAGTTCACATGAGTTGAGAGGGGCCATAGGGACCCTGAAGATAAGCTGTGTCATGAGCACAGTTTCCTGGGACCTCGGTTGTTGTGAGCATTGACTCATACTTCCATGCACATTGCTCCCTTTCGGCCTGGGCTGCTCTCTAAGCTCTATTTTATTCCTCTGAAGCATGTAATCGCAGCTACTTGGAAGGGGGAGGGAGGAGAATCACTTGAGCCTGGGAGGCAGAGGTTGCAGTGAGCTGAGATTGTGTCATTGCACTCCAGTCTGGGCGACAAGAGGGAGACTCCATTTAAAAAAAAAAAAAATGCATTGGGTTGATGTTTGAAAATATATTATAACAGATGGGAAAGGGATGAAAACACCTGGGAATCACTGAGTCAGAACAACTCATCTGGGCATGCATAAAATGTTATCTCATTTTTTTTTTCTGGAGTAGAAAGAACAGAGACTACAGAGCTTGATGGATCTCGTTTAAATTTCAGTTCTACCACTTACCAGCAGAATGACCTCATGTTTTTTTCCTCATTTGTAAAAATCTGGTAACAATACATAACTCTCTGGGTTGTACTGGGATTGACCAAAACAATATACAAATGCTCCTCAATTTATGATGGGGTTACATGCTGATAAACTGATCATAAATGGAAAATATCGTAAGTTAAAAATGTATTTAATATACTTAACCTTCTGAATGTTGCACCTTAACCTGGACTTACCTTAATCTTGCTCAGAACACTTACATTAGCCTACAGTTGGGCAAAATCATCTAACACAAAGACTACTATAATAAGGTATTGAAGATCTCATGTAAATTATTGAATACTGTACTGAAAGTGAAAACAGAATGGTTGTATGGGTACTTGAAGTATGGTTTCTACTAAATGTGCATCACTTTTGCACCATCATAAAGTAAAAAAAAAAAAAAATTGTAAGTTGAACCATCATAAGCCGGGGACTACCTGCATGTGAAATGCTCATGGTACACTGCATGGTACCCAGGAGGAGTTCTAACTACAGAGCTCTGTACCCTTCCTTTCCCTTCATTATCCAGTTATCCGGTACGTGCATAGTGCTGACGTATCTTGGCATTGGCTAGCCAATTATCCAGAGCATCCCAGCATGCATGCAAAGAAAACTGCTCAGTGAGAATGACTGTCTTTGTAAGGAGAATGTAGGGCTGGCTCTCTGCCTGGGATGCAGGGGTCAGTGGGGCTGCCGCCAGCCGTCTGCAGTGTTAGCCAGGGAAATCAACTCACAGTCCTCCTGGCACCTACTGCTGGACTTGGGTAAACATAATTACAGCCTTTAAAAAGAGAAGAGGGAAAGCAACCAAGATCTCCACTCATCATGTAAACAGGATGTCCACTGAATGGCAGCGTGGAGATGTTTATGGTCTGTTCAGGGGACAATTGACAAAAGGCCTCTGGAAGCCTTTATTGCTGCCTGGGGCAGTGGCCTGCCAGCAGTGGTGGGGCTTGGGTTCTTCTGGGCATTGTGTGATTGTGAATGCTGAGCTTCAGCTGAGAGCTCTGGGGCTCTGTTGTCTGTAGCTGGGATGCAGTCCTTTGAGACTCTGGGTTGGTTGCCTGCCAAAGGCCCTTCATACAGATAAGGTCATTCTGGTGTCCAGTGCACAGTTTCCAGCAGGCCTCCAGTGACCTATGAAATAATGATCTTAACAACAGCCACCACTTACGGCAAGGCAGTGGGCTAAATACTTCACATGGATTATCTGATTTACCTCTCATGATAACACTTTGCATAATTTTATCATCCTCATTTTATAGCTGAAGAGGCGCTGCAAATGTAGGCCACTGGATTTGAAGTCAGATCAGCTGGATCCTCAAACCTGAGCTTAATAGTAAGCTAGGTGAAGGCAGGGACTATCTGTCAAGTTCAGCACGCTATCTCTAGGGCCCAGCATGTGTCTGAGAAAACATTTATTGACTAAATGACTAAAAAAAAAATCTACCAAAATGCTGTCCTCCACTGACTTTCTGCAGCACATATTTTTTTCCCCCAGAGTGAGGTTGTGTTGCACTATTTGTTCCACATGTCCCTGCTTCCACCGCAGTGACCCAGGGCACACATTGGTCAATGTTGGCTGCTGTCGAGTTTTGGGTACAGACTGAGGCATAAAGGTTGTGGAGTAGTTGGACATGTGTCAAACCAAGAAGCCAAATCTTGCTTCAGTCCAGTTTTCTCTGGAATTTTAGGCAAGGAAAGCATCTTTTGGGGCCGTCAAATCCAGCCTGTTCCTGAAGGAGCAGAAACAGTGAAAGCGGACACTTGTCTCAGCTGGCCTCTGTCTCTGGCATGAAATCCCTGGAGAGTGATTTTGCAGCCCCTCTTGCAGGACACAGGTGGGTTTGAGTGGAGTTGTGAAGATTGCCTGAGCAGGTTTCTCAGAAATGTCAGGAGGTGGTCCCTCTACCTTTAGAATTCTAAATAGAATTGGCCAAGACTTGAGTGAAGGGAGGAGGCAAGCTTGTTTCTAGAAAGAACTAGGGCACTGACATGCCAACTCCAGAATACAGCATGGCCCTTCTCTAAAGACTGAACTTTTACATCAGAGGGAGACACAGCCTTCAGCATTTCCCTTCTCCATTCAGGTCTCCTTGTGGAGAGACAATGAGTGGTGGCAGGAACTCCCCTGAAATGGATCTGCCTGGAGCTGAGGCCATAATTACCTCAATGTTGCTAGCATGTCACAATCAAGAGCAGGTGGTTGTTTTTAAATGGTCCAAGTTGTAGGAGTATCACTGGAAAATAAAAAGCATTTCAAAGACTGCCCAGATTGGTGGTGTTTGTGTTGTCTGGGTGATGGTAAGATACTGGAAATGAAGAGGTCTTTTGTGTGTGTGTGTGTGTGTGTGTATCTTTGTTGTTGATGGTGAATTTTTTGTCATGGCAACCATTACCTTCTGAGCTATGGACCTCTGTCCCAAGATCCTGGAGCCATAAGTTGTTGAGGTGTCCTGTTGAGACACACAAGACCTGCAGATAGGCCTGGGATTTCAGGAAGCATTCTGCGACCAAAGGTATGCTTCAACATCCTTCTCGATGGCCTCTTTTCCTATGTTCATTCATTCCTGCACCCAGCTTGGCCTTCTATCATCTTGCTGTCCTGAAGCCCCTGGCTGTGTAGTCTAAGCTCCCACTCAAGGAGGTTTTCTCACAGGGCCCAACCCCACATAGCACAGTGGCCTTGTCCAGCCCCCCTGGCATGCTAGTGTGTGACATTCTCTTTATCTTTCTATATGAAGAGAAGTCCTAATATGAAGAGAAGTCCTATACTTGTTCATACCACTGTACATTTGGAATAGGCTAGAAGGACATTTCCTGGGCCTCTAACCACTTCTTCTGCCCACATTTCCTATACAACCTGGCTTGGCGTTTCTACTTCCAATCTGCTTGAGTCAGTGCCAGTTTTGGGGCTTGATGCTGTGCATATGTCACCTGCTTCCTGGTCTCAGGTCTGCTTATACCACCCCCCACCCCAAACACACACACACTCCCCTACATCCAAACTCTGGCTATGCTTAAAGAATCCTTCATTTAAGAGTATAAAAGTCGAGTATCGTGAGAGAAAGATGGGATGGGTTATTTTCTTTGGGTCAGTTACCTTTTAGTTTAATAAGCAATATCCAAGAGGCATGAAGATAATAGTCCCTGGTTGGAGAATCTCTTTTTTCTCACTCTTAATATTTCCCCTTTGAGTTGCCATTGGATACATACACTCCATTCAGTCTGGAGTCCAACCTCACAGGCATGGGTTTGGAGCTAAGCTTCTGCTGACTGTCACATTGGGCAGGCAGTGGGGACCACAGAAGTTCCAGGTAAGCTGATGGGATTTAAAGAACAGTCTTGGAATTAGGGATGTGGAAAGTATCAGTATTTATCTTTGGTACAGGTGACCTTCCTGCTCTGGAACCAAACATTTTCCCTCAAGAAACGCTTTTTTATTCTCAAGTCACATCAGCCATAGTCACACATGGGATCAATCCTCTACTGGTTTTTATTATTGTGACTGGGAATTGTGATCCAATGCACTCTACCAGCCCACTACCCGCTAGCCTTATTGGCCTATTGCAACCTACCCGTGTGTGTGGCCAGGGAGGGCTACGCTCCTTCCCTCTGGTTTCTGTTTTCCCCGTGGTTTCCATGTGGCTGCTGCTGCTGCTTCCTCTCAGCTCTGCCCTGGCTCCAGCCATCTTCCCTAGCACTGGTGGTTGCTGCTTCTGCAGGGCTCTGATTCTAGGAGTTTCTCTTACAAGGCACAGCTCCACAAAGCAGAGTAGCCTTGTCCAGCCTTCCTGGCATGTTAATGTGTGACACTCTCTTTATATTTCTAGATGAAGAGAGGTCCTATACTTGTTCCTGCCACTGTACATTTGGAATAGGCTGGAAAGAAATTTCCTGGGCCTCTAACCACTTCTGCCCACATTTCCTATACAACCTTGGTTGGCGTTTCTACTTCCAATCTGCTTGAGCCAGTGCTTGAGCTTGCTGCTCCGTATACATGTGACCGGCTTCCTAGTCTCATGCTTGCCTTTATAGCACAAACACTGGAGGTATACAAACCTTTGAACCTCATCTATGCTGCCATGGCTCCAGAAAGCACCATGATCCTTCCAAGCTTGGCTAAGGGTTCTTTCCAGATCAAAATGGAAGCACATTTTTTGCCTCCTTAAGTGACAGGGCTTTCCACCAACCTTCCAGTGGAAACATTCCTATGATAATTCAGTTTCATAACTAGCTTGCTAGAGTTCTAGAGAAGCACCCCAACTTCTGAATAAGTTCAGGTTCAGGAAATGAGGCAAGATTGTTCAAGTGTTTGAGGCGTGAAGCTCTGATCATCAACGCCAAAGTTTTCCTTTTCCTGTCTCTCAGGGCATCTGGAGCCCTCAGGAGTTGAAACTTTCCTTTATGGTCTTCTTGAAAACTGTGAGTGCCCGCACATAACACAAAACTCCCGTTAGCAGCATTTTCATTCACAAGGAGACCCTTTGGGGCCCATACAGATTTTTTTTTTCAGGCTAGCCTAAAAATTATATTTTTTGAAAAAGAAAAAAGACATTATCTGTAGCTTGAGAGGCAGGAATTGTTTCTTTTTAAAATGCGTTTTTGTACTTTCTAAGTTTTCTGCACTTAAAAAAAAAAAAAGATTCAAAGAACCCAGCAGATGTTTACTGTTAAACCTGAAAACATTTCTCAACCCCACTCACTTAAGAATCTATATAGTGGGAATCATGTTTTCTAATGCCCTTAAGTGTCTTAAAAATTTATCTGTTGGTTTTCAGTTAAATAAACACCCAGATGTGCTATTTTATAGATCATATAAAATATCAAATGTACCCCTTTTTATTCTCTGTATTCTGCATGGCTCCTTGGTCCCTGGCTTTCAGAGCTGAGCTAAAGTTCTTTGTCAAGCCAGGTTGACTATAGCAAACAGAGCTCTCATTCCCTCTCAGCTCAAAGTAGTAAGTGACTGTTGTGGTTCATCTATGGGAGACTGTGCTAGCAGAGCTTCACTTTCCTGGACCTGCCGCAGAATGAGATAGAAAGGGAAGGAGCTGTAGCTACAGCATCTGGGAAGGCTGTAGTTCCTGCTGATGCTCTTGGCTCAGTCAGTAGAAGAACAAACATGAGGATCAAATGGATGATCATAAGAGTCTTTGTGGAAGCTGTGGAGGGCAAAAAAAGAAGGGGATAAGATCTGAGTAGAAAGAGACTAAAAATGAATTCAAATTCATTAGCGTTGCTGGTGGAGACTGTTAATGATTCAAAGTATTTATTTGGATCAGAGAGTCACGGGACTGTTCAATTGAGTGTTTATTTAGAAAAATAGAGCTAGCAGACTCTCCAGAAAGTATAAATTGGGCTTTGGCAGGAAACCAGCTTCTTTTTGCCATCGGAGTGTCATGCGAGTCTCAGGAATGGCAAACATCTGTTTGAAGGATATCCTGACCTTGGATCGGCAGAAAACTCAGAAGAAACTGCATCAGGATTTGATGTGTAGTTGTCATTTAAGACAGCAAGTGCAATGGGTATCATTGTGGCCAAGTGTTAACAATGGACCAACTATTCAATAAATATTTGCTGAATGTCTACTATGTGCCAGTTACTGCTATGTGCTGGGGATAGAACAGTTACTAGGGCATACCTATGGCTCAAATAATTTATTGCTTCACATAGACACTGGGATAAAAGTTCACAGTGTGTTGTCATGAATATACTGTACATTTACCATGTTCTTTTCTTGTGCAGGTTAGAATTTGGTGGACAATTACAATGGATATAATATACATCAGTGAGAGAAGCTAAGCTAGCTCACTATCTTGTACTGCCTAGTTAGCCATTTTTTTTCTCTTGACCATTTACTCATTAGAATATTGGCAGGCCCACTGAGGATGGTTGTGTTAAGATTAAAATTATGGAAATATCCTGAAATTAATGAGCATAAGTTTGCTTTTGCACACTTTGTACCAGATATTTTTCAGAACTTGTATTTCTTTTTTTTTCTTTCTTTTCTTTTTTTTTTTTGAGACGGAGTCTCGCTCTGTCACCCAGGCTGGAGTGCAGGGGTGCATTCTTGGCTCACTGCAACCTCCGCCTCCTGGATTCAAGCAATTCTCCTGCCTCAGCCTCCTGAGTAGCTGGGATTACATGCACTGGCCACCATGCCTGGCTAATTTTTTTGTATTTTTAGTAGAGACGGGGTTTTGCCATGTTGGTCACACTGGTCAGAATTCATATTTCTGATTTTATGTAGGTAAAATGGTAGATATATATTATGTAATACCACTGGTGAGTGCTACAACAATATCTTTTAATTAAGATATTAATATCTCTGCCATTAGGTGGGTATGAAAATTGACACTAATTGTGATAAAGATGATAAGTAGCCTCATTATGCAATATGAAAAACATTTAGTTTTCAAATTTTTTAAAAAAATTTCAGAATTGTAGCCTGTAGTCCTAACAACTTGGAAGGCTGAGATGGGAGGATCACTTGAGCCCTAGGAGTTCAAGACCAGCCTGGGCAACATAGTGAGATCTTGTCTCAAAATAAATTTTTTTTCCCAGAATTGTAAATAAGAAATGATGGACTTAGAGTATTAGTGAAGAGTATACACTATAATTCAAATAATTTATTGCTTCACATAGATACAATAGTTCATAAAATGTGTTGCCATGAATATACTATACTTTTGCTGTGACTATATCATCAGATTTACCTAGAAAACAAAATGGATTTTTCCTTACAAACAAATTTAATTGGAGGAAAATCACCACCACCTCTTACTGAAGATCTTATGCCATTCATGTTTGGGTTGTTTCCCATGTTCCAAGGCTGGTATTCCCTTGGGATCACTCTGCTAGTTGACTTCTTGTGAACTGTAATGTGAAATAGGAAACAGAATACCACCAGAGCCACACTAAAGCTTCTGAATTGGAGCCAGGAATTATTTAATTTGATGCACTAAACAGCATAAAGCTAACATCCTGGCCCATGACCCCAGTGGTATCAGCATCAACAGCTGAATAAAAGCAGGGGTGGGAGGGATACAAAGATGGGTTGGTGAATACAACCCACTTGCCTCGAGTCTGCATTTGTGCATCCCAAACTTCTTTCCGGGTTTGTACTTTCTGTTCCCTCTATCTGGAACACACTTCCTTACAACTTTTGAAGAACCAGTTTCTGCTCATAATTCAAGCATCAGCTTTGATGACACCTCTGAGGGAAGCATTCCTTGACCATCTTATTTATTTATTTATTTATTTATTTATTTATTTATTTATTTATTTGAGATGGAGTCTCACTCTGTCACCCAGGCTGGAGTGCAGTGGCATGATCTTGGCTCACTGCAACGTCTGCCTCCTGGGTTCAGGCGATTCTCCTGCCTCAGCCTCCTGAGTAGCTGGGATTACAGGCGCCCACCACCACACTTGGCCTAATTTTTGTATTTTTTTTTTAGTAGAGACAGTGTTTCACCATGTTGCTGAGGCTGGTCTTGAACTCCTGACCTCAAGTGATCTGTCTACTTTGGCCTCCCAAAGTACTGGGATTACAGGCATGAGCCACCACGCCTGGCCAACCAACCTATTTAATGTTGTCCAGTCACTCTTTATGACATTACCTCATTTTTATTTTCTTCAAAGCACTTCTATGCAATCATCTTGTCATTTGTTTGCTTATTTACTTGTTTATTATTTTTCTCCTTCACAGAGTAAAGACCTATCTGACTTGTCCATTGGATTCTTAGTCCATAGAGCAGTACCTGGCACATTAAGAGGCCAAATAAATATTTGCTGGATACATGAATGACCTTGTGATATCACTAGTTTCCCTGCTTTATAATGGCTGAACCACTCTCATACCAACATCTCAGTGATCCTTTTGTGACAAGTGTCCCAGAAGAAAAAATATTGCAAATGTGGGAAACATGATGGGTCACAAAGTGTGGTAGAATATTACATTAGCTTCATAAACTGTGAATCATAAATCATGGTCCATCTGTTCTGTGACAGAGTGAAAACAGCAAAATTTTCCACGAGATAGAAACTAAAAACAAAGAGGAGTCACAAGTTTCAACTCATGGAGTGCCTGTTACTATTATTTTGGATCGTTTTCCCTGTCCCCTACTCTTCAGCAACCATTTCAGTCATGCTGTGCCTTTCTGGAACAGGCTCAGGAATCTACTCATAGTAGATATTGGTTTCCTCCAATCTAAACATTTTTTGCCCTATAACTTCATGCTTGGCAAAAAGAAGCCACTCAACAAACACTTGTTTGTAAATTCCACTATTATAAGTTTATTCTTCTTTGATTTTTTAAATAAAATAAAAATATCCTTTAGAAAAGGTAACCTGCTTATAAAGAAAGCCCATTTATTCACAATCTAGTATTAATCTCATTGAAAGATTTGATGGAGTATAGAGTACAGAACAGTTTTTTGAACATGGATTATTAATTGGGCAGGAAAAGTCTGGGTGTGGCACAAGGTGTCCTGAGGAGTGATGGGATGTTAGGGCATGAAGAAGAATGAAGAGTGTCCAAGACAACTGGTTCACGTTGCAATTTTATTGAAGGTCAGCAAAGTGGAGAATGCTGTTCTGGGAGAACTGGATGCCTTCAGATTATGCCAAGTAAAGGCAAGAGGTCACTAGGACCTCCTTGGGTCAACCAAACCACTGTCTCAGTATCTAGGAGAAATTAGATAAAATGAAGAGCAGTACAGTACACAGATGACATTTCTGAAAAGCTTCTCATGAAATTCATAGCAGTGATTGCTCCTGGAGAACAAAAATGAAGGATGATAGGGTGGTGGGTGGGTCAGTAGAATTTTATTTTCCTCCTCATAATTTTTTCTAGAGTTTTAATTTTTTTCCCATGAGAAAGTATGGATTTCACAATTATAAAATTCAAAAATTAGTAAAAATCATTCTTTTTTAGATTTAGCCATATTAAAATTATAGCTTAATAAAAATAAATATCAAAACAAATGTAGTAAAATAGCACAGTGCTGTGGTTTGAATATTCTCAAACTCATATTGAAATTGAATTACCATTAGGATGGTATTGAGAGATGGGATCTTTGAGAGTGGCTGGGTCATGAGGGCTCTGCTTTCATAAATGGATTAATACTGTTATTGTGAAAATGGGTTCCTGATACAAGATTAATTTCAGCTCTCATTTTTCTCTCGGCCTTGTGTGCTCACCTTTTGATGCTTTCCCCCATGTTATGACACAGTAAGAAGGCCCTCACAAGATGCAGACCCTTAATCTTGGACTTCCCAACCTCCAGAACCATGTCTGTTTTCTTTTTAAATTACTTAGTTTCTGTGGTATTCTGTTATGGCAGCAAAAAATAGAACAAGATATAGAAGGATGTCACAGCAAGGTTAAAATTAATATATCACGATAGAAGAAAAACCTTGCATTTGTAAGACACAATTATTCATGCAATTTTTAAAATCTCTGTAGAATGTTGCTCAACCTTCTCAAGACATCATAGCAGCACTGAAAGCAGACCCAGTAATGGTTCTAGAACACAGATCCTTCAGGCTTAAGCTTCTCTGACAATATCGGCCCTACTCTACTCATTCCATTTTTCTTGTGACCTTCTTTCCTTTTTTCTCTCTCTCATTACCAGCTTAGACTGATGCCTCTCTGAGTGATTTGAATTCAAATCCCTCAAGAGAAGAATTGATTTGTCACTACATGGTATTCAGGGTAGGAATAATTTCCTGGCTTGCTTTATTCCCCTTGTATCTTTGCCATAAAATGCAATCAGCTAAGGGCATGTGTACATGCATCTGATTTTTTCAACCTGAAAGTTTCTAACACGCACCTCCTGCACTTAAGAAATCCAAATAGTAATTCCTTACATTTAGAGCACACTAAATAGATTTTCAAGCCCTCATATGCACTGCCTTAGTTCATCTCTGGCAGAGAGGGGCTCTCCTATTGTGATCTCCTTCTAAAATGAAAGGGCTGTTTAAATCATAACTGCACGTAGGGAAAGAAGGTTTGCACACAGGTGTGAAGGTATTATGATCTATAGCTGTTGGGGAGTAAAAGGTTTTTCCAACTACTGTCTGCTTCTGGAACACTGAACCTTGTTTAGTTTAGAAGTCACTGAGCAAGCAGGGCACCATGGTTGTACCCAAGCGTTAGTCAAATGCTTTCAATAATTGTGGTTTGTGTAAGAGAAGAATTGTGCAGAGTTTGAATGATATTAGAGTTACATCAAAAAAATTTTGAGGGTTTTCTTCATTTTCTGCTCCCACATTTTAGAAAGGGCAGGAGACTGTCATGTGGGAGAACTGTGTTAGATGTGCCTTTATTTGGAACAGAGTGGAAGACCACAGAGATTGAGCCATCTTCTGCTCCTGTGCTTTTGTTCAGTGTTTTCACACGTTAATGCTTGTCTGACTTCTCCTTAATTGCAGTAAGTTACAGCCCCCCCTCCTCAGACTTTCAGTAGTTTGTTTCTAAAAATGTCCTTGCAGGCAAACTTCTTGTAGGTTAAAAAAACGCAAGGAATTTACATTGAAATTAACAACACATACTTACTTTAAAAATTAACAGTGTATATGCATACATGTAATTGAACCTTGGCAGAGAGACCTATCTGTCCACCAAAAATACATTCTTCCCCCTCTATAGGGGAGGCCTAAGCTCTGACATACAATAAAGAAGGGAAAGTGTCCTTGAGGGTCATTGTCCAGACAAGAGGCTATATTTTCCAGCCTCTTTGCTGCAAATGTGAGCATGTGACTGCTTCTTGCCACAGAAGTGAGATAATATGTATCACGTCTGGGCTGGCAACATCTGCATTGAACTGAATAACAAGAAAAAAAACCCTTTATTTTGCAAAGCTACTGAAATTTGAGGTTTATTTATTTCTTAAGTTGAGGGCCAGGAAACTTTTCTGTAAATAGCCAGATAGTAAATATTTTGGGCTTTGTAGGACACATACAGTCTCTGTCTCATATTCTTTTTTTTTTTTTTGGAGATGGAGTCTGACTCTGTCGCCCAGGCTGGAGTACTGGAGTGCAGTGACATGATCTCGGCTCGCTGCAAGCTCTGCCTCCCAGGTTCACGCCATCCTCCTGCCTCAGCCTCCCCATTAGCTGGTACTACAGGCGCCCGCTACCACGCCCGGCTAATTTTTTGTATATATATATATATTTTTAGTAGAGACGGGGTTTCACTGTGTTAGCCAGGATGGTCTCGATCTCCTGACCTTGTGATCTGCCCGCCTCGGCTTCCCAGAGTGCTGGGATTACAGGCGTGAGCCACCGCGCCTGGCCCTCTGTCTCATATTCTTTCTTCTTTTTATAAAAACTACTCTTGACTCACAAGTTATACAAAAACAGCTGCAGGTTTAACTAATTCAAGTTTTTAATACAATAAAAAACAACAAAAAACTCACACAATGAGAACAATGTAAATGGTGCATGAGATGTCACTACTATTAACTAGCAACCTGTGAGGACTCAGGGAGAAGACCCTTAGGTCACCTTGGCCCACCATTCCACCGTGAAAATAACTGCACTGTGGCTCTCTCATTGTGGTGCTGAAGTGCTCCCAAGTCAGTACTATTTAATTGGTTCTCATGAATACAGGAATGCCTCCAAAGTTAAAGTTGAAGCAGTACATGAAACTAACAGAAAAGTAAATTCCTACAGCCTTAATTGGAGTACCTCAGAGTATGGCTGCTTTACTGCTTTCTCTCCCACTTTCTCAGCTTTGTCATCATACAGCATTTCTTATACTATTGCTATACCTAGTTCAGTGCTAGATCTGACCGGAGTCTTCCAACAATGCATCGACATCCACCAGCAGATCTTGAAGCTCTGCATGGTAGGACTCCAAGATGGCATCTACATTTCCTTGGCCCCCACCCTCACACTACTTCTCATGGTTGCCAGACTCCCTGTTGGTATGCAGGTATTGTCAGGCTTGGCACCTTCCATTCCACCCAGGCCCTTGTCTCAGTTGGCACAGAATCCAAGACCACACAAAACTTCTAGGAAAGTTATTGTCCAACAATAGAATGAATAGATAAGTGGTAGATTATTCTGCAGCAACAACAATGGGAATTTGGAAGAATTGAAAATAGTATGAGAAAAAGCTCTTAACAGTATATTACATAAAAACAGCAGAATTGCAGATTATATATTCAAAATGAATTTAATTGTGTAAAAACAAAGACGAAGGAAGTACACTAAAATATTAACAGTGGTATTCCTGGGTGGTAGATTATGAGTGATTTTTTTCTTTTTTCTTTTCTTTTTTTTTTTTTTTGCGACGGAGTCCCCCTCTGTTGCCAGGCTGGAGTGCAGTGGCGTGATCTTGGCTCACTGCAACCTCTGACTCCCTGGTTGAAGCAATTCTCCTGCCTCAGCCTCCCTAGTAGCTGGGATTACAGGCACGTGCCACCATGCCTGGCTAATTTTTCTATTTTTAGTAGAGAGGGGGTTTCACCATGTCGGCCAGGATGGTCTCGATCTCCTGACCTCATGATCCACCTGCCTTGGCCTCCCAAGGCTGGGATTACAGGCATGAGCCACTGCACCCAGCCTTATGAATGACTTTTAAAAAATATTGTTTTCTATGTTTTTTGAAAATATGTACAAATGACTCTGAGTTTTTTTTTTTTTAATGACTAAGAAAATAAAAAGTAGTTCTTCCTATAAAATCTTTGGAGAGCTCTGCTGTCCAGAGTGAGTTCCCAGCCCAACTCCTGCCTTCTGAGAGCTTAGCTGGGAGAAGAACATAAGTCATCCTCAAGCCTATGTTCAGAACAGGAACACGACAGGGAAGAGGAGGATGAATGCGAATCCAACTTAACAATGAGGTTTGAACCAGAGGGAATGTGGAGACCCAGAGCAACCTTGGTTTGGTGTGATCCATTTCTTCCTGCCTGCAAGTATTCAACTTGTTTCAGATCCAGTTTCTTATCTCAGCATATGCCCTGCACACTCTGCTTGTTCTCTATGCCCTCTCTTCACTCTTTAAGTCATGGCACTGGAAACAAAGGAAGCAAGAGAGGCTTTCAGACTAAAGCAGTGTGCTCATCTCTCATTCTCACCCTCCCACATTGAGGGTCAGGGCAGAAGCCTGTCTGCACTCTGTTCCTGCACCCCCACACCCACAGAACAGCCCCTTCATGATGCCTCTCATCTTTCTTGAGGAACCACTGTGGGGCTATTCTGCGTCTATCCCCACATAGCTCATCGTTTCACTTGTTTGTGCACATGTACGCACATGTATGCAAGTGCTCCTGAAAACATTTATTGGAAAACATGCGTAGGCATAGCCTTCATTTATTCTGCCAGTTAACAAATTTCCCCTCTGCTTTGTGTAATTGCTGCACTTGGGGACAAGTGTGCTGGCTAAGGGAACAGTAAGTGCAAAGGCCTTGAGTCAAGAACGGGTTTGATTCTTGCCCTCCAGTTGTTCCCATTGTAGTGAAAGAGACAGATCAGTAAACACATAAATGCAATGCTGTGTGATAGACATTTATCACTTAGCATTTATAATTAACACTGACATTTAAAAATGTATGTTATTTATCGTCTTGGTCCCCGATAGAAAATAAGCTCCACGAGGGCAAAGGTTTTTGCATTTTTTTTTTGTTCATTCAGTGTCTCTAGAACCTCCAAGAGCTACAGGCACATAGTAGATACTCAATGTTGTTTGAATTGAAGAAAAAAACCCACATTTATCCCTCTGCTCCCATTTTCCCTCCCCAGAGGCAACTGGTGTTATTAGGCCCTGGGAGGAGTGTACTATTTCAACAGACCACCATGCTCTCCACCAAACTTTGACTTTAGGACTGCAGGTGAGTCTCTGAGTATCCCACAATTTGGGGGATTCTACTTGCCAAGAGGTGTAGGATGCTGTCCACCAGCTGTAATGTTGGCTGCAATTGGCTGTGGTCCTCTGAGGCTCATAAGGACCTGGATACCCTTTTTGACTGCGGTGCAAAGGAGGAATCAGGGTCTGGCTAAACTCTGGAGACTGCATTCAGGCTTTGGTGGGGACTTGGCATTTAGTAAAATACACACCTGCTGCCACGTATCGTGAGGCCGTCTCCTTCAACTCATGGCCTAAGCTTGATAGGCAGGGGACCTTGCAGGAGATAGTCTCTGTATGTGAATGTGTAAAACCTGAGCTGCATGGAGCCCTCAGTGCCACAAATGTCCGGAGCCTTTGCTTTTGGAGTGGACTTGATATATGACCCTTGAGCAGCACCCTGACGAAAGACCAAATTGCAGGGTCAGGGACCTGGTTTCCATCTCAGAAGAAATACCTTTTTCAGAAATACTCAAGTATCCACAGAGTATCTGAGGAGTCGAATTGAATTTTCCATCATTCCCTTTATAGATGAACAAGGCCTGAATTTTATACTTGGAGCAATTTACAATTTATAATTTACAAGTATTATGGAAATAAATTAATAATTACTAAACATCCATTATCCTTGATGGATTAATTATAAACTATGGTCCAAAAAGTTTAAAAGTGCCCAAGACCACACAGTTATTAAGACCTCAAAGAGCTACAGACACATAGTAGTTGCTCAATGTTATTTGAATGGATGAAAAAACCCCCAAATTTATTTATCCCTCTGCTCCCATTTTCCCTCCCCAGAGGCAACCAGTGTTGTTAGGCCCTGGGAGGAGTGTGTTATTTAAACAGACCACCATGCTTTCCACCAAGCTTTGACTCTGGGACTGCAGATAAGTCTCTGAGTATCCCACAATTTGGGAGGTTCTACTTGCCAGGAGGTGTAGGCCACTTAATTAGTGTTAGAAACTTGGATGCCTCCAAGTTCCCATTTATGTTTCGTTTGTTTCTGTAAATCCACTGGGTCAAATTACTACATTTTTGGATTCTGAGTATCTTCCATAAAGCCTAACACATCATAGACTCAACAAATCTTTGTTAACAAACAGAAGAGGCCTGGCGCAGTGGCTTACACCTGTAATTGTAGCGCTTTGGGAGGCTAAGGTGGGCAGATCACCTGAGGTCAGGAGTTCAAGACCAGCCTGGCCAACATGGCGAAACCCCATCTCTACTAAAAAAATACAAAAATTAGCCAGACATGGTGGTGTGCATCTGTATTCCCAGCAACTTGGGAGGCTGAAGCAGCAGAATTGCTTGAACCTGGGAGACAGAGGTTGCAGTGTGTCAAGATTGTGCCACTGCACTCCAACCCGGATGATAGAGTGAGGCTCCATCTCCAAAAATAGACAAAAACAAAAATAGAAGAAAAAATCTTCATTAGTCACAAAGACTTTTTTTCTTAAATTTCCAACTTTTAAGTTCAGGAGTACATGTATAGGATGTGCAGGTTTGTTACATAGGTAAACGTGTGTCATGGTGGTTTGCTGCACAGATCATCTCATCACGTAGATATTTAAGCCCAACATCCACTAGCTATTCTTCCTGATCCTCTCCCTCCTCCCACCCCCTGTCCTCCGACAGACCCCAGTGTGTGTTGTTCTCCCCATGTGTCCATGTGTTCTCATCATTTAGCTCCCACTTATAAGTGAGAACATGTGGTATTTGGTTTTCTGTTCCTGTGTTAGTTTGCTAAGGATAATGGCCTCTAGCTCCATCCACGTCCCTGCAAAGGACATGATCTCGTTCCTTTTTATGGCTAGATAGTATTCCATGGTGTATACGTACCACATATTCTTTATCCAGTCTATCATTGATGGGCATTTAGGTTGAGACCATGTCTTTGCTATTGTGAATAGTGATACAATGAACATATGTGTGCATGTGACTTTATAATAGAACGATTCCTATTCCTTTGGGTATATACTCAGTAATGAGATTGCTGGGTTGGATGTTTTTGTCTCTAGGTCTTTTAGGAACAGCCACACTGTCTTCCACAATTGTTAAACTAATTTACACTCCCACCAACAGTGTAAAAGTGTTCCTTTTCCTCCACAACCTTGCCAGCATCTGTTGTCTTTTGACTTCTTGATAATAGCCATTCTGGGCCAGGAGCAGTGGCTCACACCTGTAATCTCAGCATTTTGGGAGGCCGAGATGAGCAGATCACATGAGGTCAGGAGTTGGAGACCAGCCTGGCCAGCATGGAAAAACCCTGTCTCTACTAAAAATACAAACATTAGCTGAGCGTGGTGGTGCACGTCTGTAATCCCAGCTACTTGGGATGCTGAGGCACGAGAAGTGCTTGAATCTGGGAGGTGGAGGTTGCAGTGAGCCAGGATCATGCCACTGCACTCCAGCCTGGGCAACAAAGCAAGACTCTGCCTCAATAATAATAATAATAATTATAGTAATAGCCATTCTGACTGGAGTGACATGGTATGTCATTGTGGTTTTGATTTGCATTTTTCTAATGATCAGTGATGTTGAGCTCTTATGTTTTTTGGCCTCATGTATGTTTTTTGAGAAGTGTCTGTTCATGTCCTTTGCTCACTTTTTAATGTTTTTTTTTCTTGTAAATTTGTTTAAGTTCTTTATAGATGCTGGATATTAGACCTCTGTCAGATGCATAGATTACAAAAATTTTCTCCCATTCTATAGGATGTCTATTTACCCTGTTGATATAAGCTCTTTAGTTTAATAGATTCCATTTGTCGATTTTTGCTTTTGTTGCAATTGCTTTGGCATCCTTGTCATGAAATCTTTGCTTGTGCCTATGTCCTGAATGGTATTGCCTAGATTTTATTCTAGGGTTTTTATAGTTTTGGGTTTTACGTTTAAGTCTTTAATCCATCTTGAGTTAATTTTTGTATATGGTATAAGGAAGGTCTCTAGTTTCAGTTTTTTTGCATATGGCTAGCCAGCTCTCCCAGCACCATTTACTAAATAGGAGGTCCTTTTCCCTTTGCTTGTTTTTGTCAGGTTTGTTGAAGATCCAATGGTTGAAGGTGTGCAGTCTTATTTCTGAGTTTTTTGTTTGTTTGTTTTTGTTTTTTTGACAGAGTTTCGCTCTGTAGCCCAGGCTGGAGTACAGTGGCATGATCTCGGCTCACTGCAACCTCTGCCCACCAGGTTCAGATGATTCTCCTGCCTCAGCCTCCTGAGTAGCTCGGATTATAGGCACCTGCCACCATGCCTGGCTAATTTTTGTATTTTTACTAGAGACCATATTTTACAATGTTAGCCAGGCTGGTCTCAAACTCCTGATCTCAAGTGATCTGCCCATCTCGGCCTCTCAAAGTAGTGCGATTGTAGGCATAAGCCACTGCAGCCCCTATTTCTGTATTTTTCACTCTGTTCTATTGGTCTATATGTCTGTTCTTGTATGAGTACCATGCTGTTTTGTATCCTTGTAGTATAGTTGGAAGTTGGGTCGCACGATGCCTCCAGCTTTATTATTTTTGCTTAGGATTGTCTTCGCTACTCAGGCTCCTTGTTGGTTCCATATGAATTTTAAAATAGTTTTTCCTAATTCTGTGAAGAATGTCAATAGTAGTTTAATGCGAATAGCATTGAATCTATACATTACTTTGGGGAGTATGGACATTTTCACAACATTGATTCTTCCTATCCATGAGGATGGAATGTATCTCCATTTGTGTGTGTCCTCTCTGATTTCTTTGAGTAGTGGTTTGTAGTGCTTGAAGATGTCCTTCACTTCCCTTGTTAGCTGTATTCCTAGGTATTTTATTCTTTTTGTAGCAATTGTGAATGGGAGTTCATTCATGATTTGGCTCTCTGCTTGCTTATTGTTGGTGTATAGGAATGCTAGTGATTGTTGCACACTGATTTTGTACAAATCAGTGTGCTAGTGATTTTTTGAACACTGAGATTTCGCTGAAGTTACTCATCAGATTAAGAAACTTTTGGGCTGAGACAATGGAGTTTTCTAGATATAGGATCATGTCATCAACAAACAGGTTTAGTTTGAGTTCCTCTATTCCTATTTGGATGCCCTTTATTTCTTTATCTTGCCAGATTGCTCTGGCCAGAACTTCCAATACTATGTTGAATAGGAGTGGTGAGGGTATCCTTGTCTTATGGCAGATTTCAAGGGGAATGCTTCCAGCTTTTTCCCATTCAGTATGATATTAGCTGTGGGTTTGTCATGTATGGCTCTTAATATTTTGAGGTACAGGTATGTGCCTTCAATACTTTGTTTATTGAGAATTTTTAACATGAATGGCTGTTGAATTTTATTGAAAGCTTTTTCTGCATCTATTGAGATAATCATGTGGTTTTTGTCTTTAGTTCTGTTTATGTGATGAATCACATTTATTGATTTGCATATGTTGAATCAACCTTTTATCCTGGGGATGAAGCCAACTTGATTGTGGTGGGTAAGCTTTTTGATGTGCTGCTGGAATTGTTTTGCCAGTATTTTATTGATGATTTTTGCATTGATGTTCATCAAGGATATTGGCCTGAAGTTTTGGTTTTTTGTTGTATCTCTGCCAGATTTTGGTATCAGGATGATGCTGGCCTCATAGAATGAGTTAAGGAAGAGTCTCTCCTTTTCAATTTTTGGGAATAGTTTCAGCAGAAATGGTACCAGCTCTTCCTTGTACCTCTGGTAGAATTCAGCTATGAATCTGTGTGGTCCTGGGCTTTTTTTTTTTTGGTTGGTAGGCTATTTATTACTGCCAAAATTTCACAACTCGTTATTGGTCTATTCAGTGATTCAATTTCTTCCCAGTTCAGTCTTGGGAGGGTGTATGTGTCCAAGAATATGTCCATTTCTTCTAGATTTTCTAGTTTATCTGCATAGAGGTGTTTCTAGTATTCTCTGATAGTTGTTTGTATTTCTGTGGGGTCAGTGGTGATATCCCCCTTATCATTTCTGATTGTGTTTATTTGATTCTTCTCTCTTTTCTTCTTTATTAGTCTAGCTAGCAGTCTATCTATTTTATTAATTTTTTCAAAAAACAAGCTCCTGGATTTGTTGATTTCTTTGAATGTTTTTTCGTCTCTCTATCTCCTTCAGTTCAGCTCTGATCTTGGTTATTTCTTGTCTTCTGCTAGCTTTGGGGTTTGTTTGCTCTAGTTCTTTTAATTGTGATGTTAGTATGTCAATTTTAGATCTTTCTAGGTTTTGGATGTGGGCATTTAGTGCTATAGATTTCCCTCTTAACACTGCTCTAGATGTGTCCCACAGATTCTAGTATGCTATCTGTTTGTTCTCATTCGTTTCAAAGAACTTCTTGACTTCTGCCTTAATTTCATTATTTACCCAGGAGTCATTCAGGAGCAGGTTGTTCAATTTCCATGTAATTATGTGGTTTTGAGTGAATTTCTTAATCTTGAGTTCTAATTTGATTGTGCTGTCTGGGACTGTTATGATTTCAGTTCTTTTGCATTTGCTGGGGAGTGTTTTACTTCCGACTATGTGATCAATTGTAGAGTAAGTGCCATGTGGTGATGAGAAGAATGTATATTCTGTTGTTTTGAGGTGCAGAGTTCTGTAGATATCTATCAGGTCCACTTGATCCAGAGCTGAGTTTAGGTCCCAAATATCTTTGTTAATTTTCTGTCTTAATGATCTGTCTAATATTGGCAGTGGGGTGTTCAAAGTCTTCCACTATTATTGTGTGGGAGTCTAAGTAAGTCTCTTTGTAGGTCTCTAAGAACTTGCTTTATGAATCTGGGTGCTCCTGCATATATATATTTAGGATAGTTAGCTCTTCTTGTTGAATTGAACCCTTTACCATTATGTGACGCCTTTCTTTGTCTTTTTTCATCTTTGTTGGTTTAAAGCCTGTTTTGTTAGACAGCAGGATTACAACCCTTGCTTTTTTCTGTTTTCCATTTGCTTGGTAAATTTTCCTCCATCCCTTTATTTTGAGCCTATGTATGTCTTTGCACATGTGATGAGTCTCTTAAAGACAACGTATCAATGGGTCTTGACTATCCAGCTTGCTGTTCCGTGCCTTTTAACTGGGGCATTTAGCCCATTTACATAAAATTTAGTATCATTATGTGAATTTGATCCTGTCATCATGTTGCTAGCTGGTTATTTTTCAGAGTTATTTATGTAGTTGCTTCATAGCATCACTGGTCTGTGCACTTCAGTGTGTTTTCTGTTAATTCAGCCATCTCAGCCTCAGCCCAGTTTAGTGTCTTTGCTGGCGAGGTGTTGCAGTCATTTGGAAGAGAAGAGGCACTCTAGCTTTTTGAGTTTTCAGTGTTTTTGTGTTATTCTTTCTCATCTTTGTTGGCTTATCTACCTTTGATCTTTGAGATTGCTGACCTTTGAATGAGGGTTTTGGGGGGTCTTTTTTGTTGATGTTGTTGTTGTTGTTTTCTGTTTGTTTTTCTCTTTTAACAGGCCACTCTACTGCAGGGCTGCTGCAGTTTGCTGGGGGTCTGCTCCAGACCCTGTTTGCCTTGGATTTCCCCATATCTGGAGGTTTCACCAGTGAAGGCTGCAGAACAGCAAAGATGGCAGCCAGCTCCTTCCTCTGGAAGCTCTGTCCCAGGGGGGTACTGACCTGTTGCTGGCCTGAAGGCACCTGTAGGAGGTGTCCTGGAGACCCCTGTTGGGAGGTCTCACCCAGTTAGGAGGAATAGGATCAGGGACCCACTTAAAGAATCAGTATTGCTGCTTTTTGGTAGAGCAGGTGTTCTGTGTTGGAGGTGGATCCTTCCTTATCCAGATCATTTGTATTCTCCAAAGCCAGCAGGCTGGAATGGCTGAGTAGACCAAACTGCAGAGATGGTGGCTGCCCTTCCCTATGGAGCTCCATCCCAGGGAGAGATCAGAATTCTTCCCATAGACCCTGGCTGGAGTGGCTGAAGCCCCTGCAGGGAGGTCCCACCCAGTGAGGAGGACTGGATTGAGGCCCCACTCAACGAAGCAGTCTGGCCATGATCTGGCAAAGTGGCTGTGGTATGTTGTGGGGGACCCTTCTTTCTCTGGACCATTTGTATTCTCCAGAGCCAGCAGGCTGGAATGGCTAAGTCTACTGAACTGCAGAGATGGTTGCCACCTATCCCCCTGGTTACTTGGACCTATCTCAGGCAGATTCCAGCCTGTTGCTGTTGGCTGGCTGGAATTCCAAGCCAGTGGGTCTTAACTTGTGAGGTGCTGTGGAAGAGAAGAGGCACTGCAAAAGGATGCTGCTTGCCTCCCTGGATTCAGCCCCCCCTTCCTAGGGATATGTATGGACGGATTTCCCACCTTGCTGGGTATCCTGGGGCCAGAGTATGTAAAACTCATGGGTCTCTGTATGTGCCTGAGCAGATGCTCTGCCGAGACTCCACACTGTTCTGTGTGTGCCTGAGCAGATGCTCTGCCAAGACTCCACACTGCTCTGTGTATTGGACCCAAGGCCCTGGTGGTGTGGGCTCATGGGAGGATCTCCTTATCTGTGGGTTACAAAGACCCCCCATGAGAGAGTGTGGTTTCCCAGGTGGGGTTGCACCATCA
Organism: Hylobates moloch; assembly: GCF_009828535.3. Taxonomy (NCBI): domain Eukaryota; kingdom Metazoa; phylum Chordata; class Mammalia; order Primates; family Hylobatidae; genus Hylobates; species Hylobates moloch. The sequence continues at coordinate 64,961,252 of NW_026652287.1, forward strand.
GTCACTGCTTCCCTTGCCTGGGGGTGAGGGTTTCTTTGCCTCCATGCCACTCTCAGGTGGGCCATTGCCTGCCCTCCCAAGTTTTCTTCATTCTCCATGGGTCAAGTTGTTTGCCGAGTAAGTCCCAATGTGAGAACCTGGATATCGGAGTTGGAGGTGCTGGATTTACTCACTCCCTTTCATTCCTTTCCATGAGTAAAGATTTATATTAGTTTCAGTTTTATTTTCCTGTTGGATGCTGTTGCTTTGAATTTGCCTAGATCTCATGAAACCATGAGTCTATAAAGGTTATCCTTCCAATCTGTCATAGCTTTATTTAATTTAGTAGTTCTCAACTCTGACCACACATTAGAATCCCCTGGGGAGCTTTAAAAAGATAGCAGTATCTAGATCTCATCTCTAAAAATTCTGAATTTCATATGGAACCAAAAAAGAGCCTGAATAGCCAAAGCAATCCTAGGCAAAAAGAACAAATCTGGAGGTATCACATTATCAGACTCCAAGCATACTATCAAGCAATAGTTACCAAAACAGCATGGTACTGGTATAAAAGTAGACACATAGACCAGTGGAACAGAATAGAGAACCCAGAAATAAGGCCAAATACTTACAACCAACCGATCTTCAACAAAACATACAGAAATATAAATTTGGGAGAGGACACCCAATTTAATAAATGGTGCTGGGAAAACTCAATAGTCATATGTAGAAGAATAAAACTTTGGGTTCCTATCTCTCACCTTATACAAAAAATCAACTCAAGATGGATCAAAGACTTAGATGTAAGACCTGAAACCATAAAAATTCTAGAAGATAACCTAGGAAGAACTCTCCTGGACATTGACCTAAGCAAAGAATTCATGACTAAACTCCTATAAGCAAATGCAACTAAAACCAAAATAAATAAATGAGACCTAATTAAACTAAAAAGCTTCTGCACAGTAAAAGAAACAATCCTCAGAGTAAACAGACAATCAACAGAATGGGAGAAAATATTTGCAAACTATTCATCCAACAAAGGACTAATATCCAGAATCTACAAGGAACTCAAACAAATCAGCAAGAAAAAAAAAATCCCAACGAAAAGTGGGCAAATGACATGAATAGACATTTCTTAGACGAATACATACAAAAGGGCCAACAAACATATGAAAAAGTGCTTAACATCACTAATCATCAGAGAAATGCAAATTAAAACTACAATGAGATACTACCTTACCCCTGCAAGAATGGCCATTATTAAAAGGTCAAAAAACAATAGATGTTGGCATGGGGGTGATGAAAAAGGAACATTTGTACACTGCTGGTGGGAATGTAAATTAGTACAGCATTTATGGAAAACATTTTGTTATGGGATAAATATTTTTGTCTCCTAAAATTGTTATTTTGAAGCCCTAAACCGCAGTGAGGCTGAATTTGGAGGTGGAGACTTTAAGGAAGTAATTAAGGTTAAATAAAGCCATAAGGGTGGGTCCTGATCACATAGGATTATTGTCCTTTTAAGAAGAGACACCCCCAGCACTTTGGGAGGCCGAGGTGGGAGGATCACGAGGTCAGGAGATCGAGACCATCCTGGCTAACACGGTGAAACCCTGTCTCTACTAAAAATACAAAAAAAATTAGCCGGGAGTGGTGATGGGTGCCTGTATTCCCAGCTATTCGGAAGGCTGGGGCAGGAGAATGGCGTGAACCCGGGAGGCAGAGCTTGCAGTGAGCCGAGATCACGCCACTGCACTCCAGCCTGGGCGACAGAGTGAGACTCCGTCTCAAAAAAAAAAAAAAAAAAAAAAAGAGACACCAGACAGTTTGTTCTCTCCCTGTGCACACATACCAAGGAAAGGCCATGTGAGGACACAGTGAGCAGGTGGCTGTCTGCAGGCCAAGAAGAGAGCCCCCACCAGAAACCAGATCAGCCAGAACCTTGATCTTGGACTTCTAGCCTCCAGAACTTTGAGGAAATAAATTCGTGTTTAAGCTGCTAAGTGTGTGCTGTTTTGTATGACAGCCCTAGTAGACTGATACACCTTTGGAAGAAGATAGGTGGCTATAAAGATATAAGAATGGTGATTTTCAGCTGGGCGCAGTGGCTCACACCTATAATCCCAGCACTTTGGGAGGCTGAGGCAGGCGGATTGCTTGAGCTCAGGAGTTTGAGACCAGCCTGGGCAACATGGCGAAATCCTGTCTCTACAAAAAAGAGAAAAACTAGCCAGGCATGATGGCACGCACCTGTAGTCCCAGCTACTCGGTGGGCTGAAGTGGGAGGATCGCTGGAGCCCAGGAGGTTGAGGCTGTGTGATCTGTGATTGCACCACTGCACTCTAGCTTGGGCATCAAAGTGAGACCTCATCTCTTAAAAAAAAAAAAAAAAAGTGATTTTCATGTAAAAATTGCCAGTCTCTAATACTATGCCAAAGGCTTTTATTGAAGTTCATTATCAGAATCTTAATTGCGTAAAAATTTAAACCAGTATGAAGTTTATATAAAAACATTTTTCTACATAAAACAGATTAGTGTCATGTACAAGTTAACCTATTTAAATGTGGTTAGAATATTGCAGAAAGATAATGACTCTGCAGAGCCATGGAAGGCTGTGGATAGAATTGCTCCGCATGGTAGAATAGATACATGTTAGGTAGGCAAAAGGACATTGAGAATTATTAAATTAAAATAAAATATTAGTTTTTGTTCATGCTTGAAGTAATATTACCTATAAAAATATATTATATTCCTTTTACTGTCTAGCACACATTTGATTTTCCATTTCTAAAATTTTTTTTTAATGTTTGGGAAACACTTCAAAATAATGGTTAAGAACTCAGGCTTTGTGGAGATTTCTGCTTTGGGGGAGGATGGAGAAGAACACAAACGACCTTCTTTCTCATAGAAACAGAAAAAAAAAACCCCAAATCGAAAAACTAAAAATAAAAGTATTTTCTATGGGGCTAGCCAGGGGTAGTATTCACACAAGGAAGCCTTGATTAACTGAATTCCAGAGAGAAAGGGCCCTTTATAAGTGAGCAGAGAGCCAAGGCAGCTTTAAGCCTGGGGCAGCTTCCTGGACTGGTTATGGGTAGGTAGGTCTGATAGAGAAACTTGACAGGGCGAAGGGGAAATAAGGTGGGCTTTGGATCAAGTAGGACTGTCAAGATAAATTAAGAGTCTGGAAAAAGCCCCCAGAGCCAGACCAGATTATTGGGTTCAGCATTTCTTCCCTAAACCCTCCCCAACCATGAATTTTGCTAAGAAAGTTACAGTGGAGGAAGGGCTGGTAAGAAGAGAGAAATTGCTTAGTCGTATGCATTCCTGTGGTGTTTGAATTTCAGGTCTTTTCCTGGAGATGAACACAAAGACGAACCAAAAATATATGAGACTGTAACCAAGCTTCTCCCAGTTCAGCTACTGAAAACATAAACGGGCTATGACTTAGGAAGTTGAGAGCTGAGCTAATCACATGTGATTTCAATTTAATTAAAACTGAAACCCAGACCCAGATCTACTCGACTCTAAAAGAAATATGAATGATCATTCCTCACCCCAATTACCAGATAGAGAAAAAGATTGCACTCTCTGGGAGGAAATAATTAAAGCAAATCTAAATGTTATACTTCAGCCACCACTGTTCTTTTATACACAATATCTGGAATATAATAAAAAATTATGAAGCATGCCGAGAAACAAGAAAATAGGATCTATAATCAAAAGAAAAGGTAGTCAATAGAAACAGACCCATAGAATCCACAGTTATTGAAATTAATAGACAGGACCTTAAAACAGCTATTGCATATATATTTTTAAAAGTTGTGGGGAAATGGATATAATGGGTGCAAAGATTGGGTATTTCAGAAGAGAAATGATAAATTCCTAAAAAGAACAAAATAGAAATTCTAGAACTGAAAAATACAATGTCTGAATCAAACAATTATTAGATGGGCTTACCATAGGTTGAATACTGCAGAAGTAAGGATTTTGAAGTGAACTTAAAGACAGAAAACTGATGTGTCTGTACTAATCAGATAAAATAGACTTTCAAGCAAGAGGTATTACCAAGTAAAAGGACATTTTATAAAGATAGAAGGGAAAGTCATCAAGAAGAAAATAGTTCTAAATGTGTATGAAGTTCAAAATATATCAAGCAAAAATGGATAGAAATAGGTCACAGTGGCTCACGCCTGTAATCCCAGCACTTTGGGAGGCCGAGGCAGGCAGATCACCTGAGGTCAGAAATTCAAGACCAGCCTGGCTAACATGGCGAAACGCTATCTCTACTAAAAATACAAAAATTAGCTGGGCATGGTGGCGGGTGCCTGTAATCCCAGCTACTTGAGGGGCTCAGGCGGGAGAATCGCTTTAACCTGGGAGGTGGAGATTGCAGTGTGCCGAGATCACATCGTTGCACTCTAGCCTGCGCAACAAGAGTGAAATTCCGTCTTGAAAAAAAAAAAAAAAAAAAAAAGGATAGAAATAAGGAAATAGAAAAACCCACAATTATAGTTGGAGATCTTCATATATTTTTCTCTCAGTAATTGATAGTGTAAATAGACAACAATTTAGAAAGAACATAGAAAATCTGAATCACCCTATCAATCATCTTAGTTTAATTGACATTTATAGAACACTACCCCAAACAACTGCAGAATACTTATTCTTTTCAAATGCACTTAGAATATTTACCAAGATAGAACACGTGTGGAACCATGAAAAGAAGTCTCAATAGAGTTCAAAATACAGAATTTACACAGAGTATGTTCTTGGAACACAATAGAAAACAATAACATAAAGATATCTAGAAAAATCCCCAAATATCTGTACATTTAACAACACATTTCAAAGAAGGAATCACAAGGAAAAAGAGAAAATATTTTGAACTCAATTATAGTTAAAATACAACATGTCAGAATTTGCGAGATGTAGTAAGGCAGTGCTTAAAGGGAGATTTATAGCTTTAAATGCTTGTATTAGGATAAAAAATGCCTTAAAATCAATGCTCTCATCTTCTATCTTAAGGAGCTACTAAAAGAAAAGGCAGATTAAACACAAAATAAGTAGAAGGAAATAAATAATAAAGAGCAGAAATCAATGAAATAGAAAAATGAAGAGAGCCAACAAAGCCAAAAGTTGGTTAATTAGAAAAATAAATTTGTTTAAAAATTATGATTGTGAAAAAAGAGAGAAAACATAAAATCTCAACATCAAAAGTGAAAAAGGCCAGGTGTAGTGGCTCACATCTGTGATCCCAGATGTGAGCTTTGGGAGGTCGAGGTGGGCGGATCACCTGAGGTCAGGAGTTTGAGACCAGCCTGGCAACATGGTGAAACTCTGTCTCTATTAAAAATACAAAAATTAGGCCGGCCACGGTGGCTCATGCCTGTAATCCTAGCATTTTGGGAGACCTAGGACGGTGGATTGCCTGAGCTCAGGAGTTAGAGACCAGCCTGGGCGACATGGTGAAATCCCATCTCTACTAAAAATACAAAAAATTAGCCGGGTGTGGTGGCAGGCGCCTATAATCCCAGCTACACAGGAGGCTGAGGCAGGAGAATCACTTGAACCCAGGAGGTGGAAGCTGCAGTGAGCCAAGATAGCACCACTGCACTCCAGCCTGGACAACAGAGCAAGACTCCATCTCAAACAAAAACAAAAACAAACAAACAAAAAAGGTGAAAGAGAGGAATTGCTAGAGATGCTATAGACATTAAAGCAAGAAAAGGGAATGTTGCCATCAGTGTTACACCAATAAATTCAATGACTTTGAACAAACTCCTTGAGAAACACAAATAAACAAATCTGATAAGAAATAGAAAGTTTGAATAGCCTTGTATCTGTTGAGGAAATTATATTAGAAATTGTAAAACCCTTCCACAAAAAAAATTACAGGGTCAAATGGCTTCCCTGGTGAATTCTCACAAACATTTAAGGAAGAAATAATGCCAACATTACACAAATTTATAAGCATTAGAAATTGTTATTATTATCAATATTGTTTTCATAAGTCTCCTCCCTCTGTTATCAGCTTCCATCTTAAAGCAGCAGAACTTTTCATAGTCTTCTAGAAAAACTCTGAATTCAATGAAAGATGACCTTGTAAATCCTATCCTACCTTTCCTATCTGTGTTTCTTTGAATCAGAATGATACGTGGTGTTTACAAAACACCCTATACTGCTGTTGCCTTTGACTAATCTTTTCTAATCTTTTTACACAAAATCACTTTATTCCTTTGGGACTTGAGAAGAAGGGCTGCCAAGCCATGTCAAGGTGTCATCAAAAGCTTTTCAGGGTCTTATTACACCTGGTTTTCTAGTAATTTTTAAATAACAACTAACACTCTGTTTACTTCTTTCTTTAGTATTCTCGTATAACCCCTTTCTGGAGCTGACAAAGAATTGTTCAGATTATGTGTTTCCTGCTTTAATTTGATTTTATATAATAGGCTCACATTAAAATTTGTATAGTAAATGGAAAATCTGTGAGCAATCCAATAATGGCTGGAATAACCTTTCCTTTTTTTCCTGTCCTTCCTCAGAAATACTAAGAGCTGGTTAGACTATATCCTTCTGAAACATTTTTTATCACTGTTGTTTGATGTAGTTCCAGCCACATCTAACACAGGAGGCATCCAAACTTCTTTGAGTTGAAATGACTGAGGATGCACTTTTCAGAGACCCCAGGAAACTGGCAGTGTTGACTGAAGAATACTCACAGCAAGAATGAGTGGCTAAGCATTTATAACCAAGTCAGTGATGAGGCACCTACTGCTCTGGATACCTCTACCATGGTTTCTTTACTCTCTCCCCAGCAGCATAAATCTGAATGTTTTAGACCTCAAGATGTCTGGCCTCAGTAAAAAATAGTTTTCTGATGGACTGTGATACTCTACTCTTTAGAGTAAAGACTAAGCTGCTATAACTGAGAAACTCTAAAATAGAATAGCTTTTTATTAGTCTGTTCTCATGCTGCTACTAAAGACATATCTGAGACTGGGTAATTTATAAATGAAAGAGGTTTAATGGACTCACAATTCAGCATAGTTAGGAGGCCTCACAATCATGACAGAAGGCAAAAGAAGAGCAAAGTCACGTCTTACATGGCAGCAGACAAGAGAGGGCTTGTGCAGGGGAACTCCCATTTAAAAAACCATCATGTCTTGTGAGACATATTCACTACCACAAGAACAGTATGGGGCTAATCGCCCCCATGATTCAATTATCTTCACTTGGCCCCACCCTTGACAGGTGGGAATTATTACAGTTTAAGGTGAGATTTGGGTGGGGACACAGCCCCCATTTTTTATCCTAATACAATAAGATAAAAGTTTATTTTTCTCTATCTGGTTGTGGAATTCCTTTGTATAAAGTTAAAAGCTTTATCTAGAAAAATCCCCAAATATTTGTACATTTAACAACACATTTCAAAGAAGGAATCACAAGGAAAAAGAGAAAATATTTTGAACTCAATTATAGTTAAAATACAACATGTCAGAATTTAAGTTCTGTTTTTTTTTTCATATTTTTGAGTAAACATACATTGAGTATCTATTCTGTTCCAGGTGAAATGCTGGGGACTGGGCACAATCAAATTAATAAGGGTTCCTGTCCTCAAGAAGCTGAGGATCACATTTCATGTGGGTGTGCATGCATGCATGTTTTTGGGGGACAGGTGTTACAAGTAAATAGCCTTTAAGTGTGATAATATTATATTGTTTACTGAGTGCAGATTTTAATGTCACCACACACACACACACACACATATACACACACACACACACACAAATGGTAACTAATGGATGTGTAAGTTAATGTAACTGGTAATCAGTACACTATGTATATCAAACCATGATGTTGTACAACTTGAATAATACATAATTTTTATTCATCAATGAAATATTTTAATAAAAAAGAAAATAAAGGTGTAGTGGAGGTGGAAGGAAATGAAGGCCAAGTAAAGAATTAAAGATAGATCTTTAAAGAGATCTCAAAGAGATTAAAGTATTATTTTTATTATAATACATGTAATAATAAGTCATCTGTCCCTGAGAAGTATCTCTGTTTTCACCTTGTTTTGGCTTGAAAGCAGGTTATCAACAATTCTTTGCAGTCATCTTAAAGAATATTTCTTACTATCCAGACAATAAGGCCGGGTGTGGTGTCTCACACCTATGAGCACTTTGGGAGGCTGAGGTGGGTGGATCACGAGGTCAGGAGTTCGAGACCAGACTGACCAACATGGTGAAGCCCTGTTTCTACTAAAAATACAAAAATTAGCCAGGTGTGGTGGCGTGTGCCTGTAATCCCAGCTACTCAGGAGGCTGAGGCAGGAGAATTGCTTGAACTCGGAAGGCAGAGGTTGCAGTGAGCCGAGATTGTGCCATGTACTCCAGCCTGGGCGACAGAGTGAGACTCCGTCTCAAAAAAAACTACTATAGCCAGCAATATTCATTTTACTGAATATTTGTAAGGGATGAGGGCAATTAGTATTGCATGGCTCATTCCACTATTATTCCTCTTTTTCAACTCTCCAGTCCTGAACTCAAAATGGAATGCATCTCTGCTCTTCCTCTGGGCATCATCTAATTTTTTTGTTCTTGTTTTCCTTGTACTGGAATCTACAACACCCTCTCCTAGCCCCTCAACCAGCCTTTCTTCTGCAGAGCAACTTAGTTCTAATTAGCAACTACAAACCTATTCACCTACATCCAAGAGTTCAGCAGTGTCTTTTAAGTATGTAACAGGCAATTCTTTTACATTTTATTGAGATGACTACTTTAAAAAAATTGGTTGCTACCCAGAACTGTTTAGAACATTGCTTGCTTTAGGTAAGTGAGTGAAGCAAGATGTGATAACATAGGGCTGGGGGACTAGAGTTGGGCAATGTGGTAGCACATGATTTTGTTACTTGAGATTGCCTGTAATTGTAGACATCAGTGACCAGAGTGATATGAACCTCACAGGGGCTCTTGAAGTTCTGCTTCTTCCCTATTCCTTAATGCGATACAATATTTAGGTTCTTCTTTTCAATTTTCCTGGAGAAATTAAATACCGTGCCATAATATAAAAATAAGTAATTTGAAAGTAAAGGAAGGGCATGAATGGAGAGGAGGCAGGAAAACATTCTAGGTTGGAAAAAATGGCAGAAGTAATGTTGGGACATTGGAGTGATGGTGAAGGTGGGAATAGAATCTAGGATCTCTTCATCCCATACTATGCATCTATCTTCACAAAATTAGTATGGCCAAATATTAAATCAGCTCATTTCTGGTTGGGAAAAGTAGGGTGAATGTGCCTTCCTAGCTGTCCTTGAGATGTAATTCTCTGTAACAGAGCTTCCCTAGTGGTCACCTCAAAGGCTTTGTTCTCTCCAGGATAGATGCTACAGAGTGGGACAGTACTTGGTTGTGTGTGTGTGTGTGTGTGTGTGTATCTCAATTTTTTTTAACATGACAAATTGAACTAGGGGCAAGAGAAGGATGGACAGAGGAGCCTATGATGGGGTGGTGGATACTAAATATTTTCCAGGATACTAAATATTTTCCAGGTGTAAGGAGCAGAGGAGGAAAAGGGAGACTGGGTAACCCTTTTTCAGACCATCATTTAGTCCATTTTATGTTGCAAATATTAGCAAACCTACTCCAGCTTTCTTAAACAGTAGGGTTTTCATTACAACATAGTTAAGAGAGTAGGCTTAGGAGTAAGATTGCTTGATCCTGAGTAAGTTACTTAATCTTGGTGTCTCAGTTTCTTCATTCCAGTTAAGTAAATATGTTTAAATTAAATTATATTAGTTAGTAAATGTAAAGCACACAGAAAAGTGTTTGGCTTCTGGTGAGCTTCAATAAATGTTAACTATTATTTGTTATTATTATTTTAGCAAAACCAACCTCCAAAACCTATGAAGTCAGTTTACAGAAAGCCACCAGGAAAAGGGAAATAAGAAGATTCTTTACTTTGCTGCCATTTGATACACTTAGCATTTTAAATGACTATATGTACAATATTAACCGTGCCCTTCCACAAAACTATGTGTGTGCATATGAATTACAGAGCTTTCATTTGAAACTGAACTATTTGCGTTTGTAGTTACTTTAATCATACAACAAACCTACAAAATATTTAAGCATAAATTATCATGATGACTAAATACAGAAAAGCTGCTGTTACCAAAACCTGCACCCAAATTGACTGCACAGGATGGGTAATTGGATGGTGGTGTAAAGAATGCTCATGAGGACCAGGCTGCTGCTAATTAGATCTTCTATGCTATTTCAATGTTCTCCAAGCTTCAGGGAGTGCCCTGAAGGCAGTTGGACATTAGCCTTGTGGTTTTTGAGGGTAACCTACAGTTTGTCAGCACAGGGGTGGAGGTGAGCACCATGGGACTTTTCCCAGGCTGCTGGTTAACATACTCTGGTTTCAATCCTTTAAGCCAATAATTGGAGGAGAGAGAAAGAAGGCAGACTGAAATTAGAGGAAAAGAGAGAAAGAAAGGGAAAGTGGAAGTAAGAATAATATTCATGAAATGTCTTCTTTGGGCCAGATATTTTTTAGGAACTTTCACATATTGACATATTGTGCTTACATCAACTCTGTGGGAAATGTATGATTATAGTATCCTCATTTGTAACAGACATTGTTGGGTGCCTATATAACATATAACAGCTATTTTTCTTCATTTTTTTTCTTGCTGATAGTGCATTTTTTTGTGTGTGTGTTTACTTCCCAAATAGAACTTATGTCTCCATGTCTCCATCCTTCAGCAATAGGGGTATTTCTGAAAGGTCATTGTTTTGCAATTGCCCTTGAAAGGAAATTCTTGGACATAACAACAGATAAGATTCTAGCCAATGAAAGGTGATGAGAAGGTTGCTGAGAAGTTTCTGAGAAGGGTTTCTTTATTCTTTAACAAATACCCTGGAAAGAGACAGGCCTTCTGCTGCTGTTCATGGTTGTACCTGCACAGGATGCCGGAAAAGGAGTAACCCTGGGGTCAGAAGAGGAGCCAGCATGAGGACAAAGCAGATACACTGAAGTACCACCTATCATTGAATTTTTGTGCAAGAGTATAAACATTCTCATCGTTTAATCTTTCTATGGGAGACGCTTTACTATATGTAGCAAAGTCATTCTAACTGACATACCATTTCCATTTTATGAGAAAACTGATGTACAGAAAGGTTAAGAAACTTGCTTGCATTTGCATACATAATGAGGAGTGGAGAGAACAGGTTGTGTCTTCTAATACACAGGCAAGGTATGTCTCTTTTAAACAGCACATATAGACACACTCCAAAATGACAATTTCCATCATTTTTAAAAAATTAAATGAGACAAAGACTCTAAAACTATTTAGATAACATGTACATTACTGTCTTGGGATTTATTTTTATTTTTTTCAGCTCTATTGAGATATAGTTGACAAATAAAATGGTATGAATTTAAGGTGTACAATGTGATGATTTGATGTACGTATATATTGTGAAAAGACCAAAATAAAGTCAGTTGACACATCTATTACTTCACCTAGTTATCATATTTTTGTGGTGAGAACATTTAATATCTGCTGTCTTAGCAAATATCAAATATAAAACACAATATTGTTAATTATAGTCTGTGTTCCCTTTGACCAATGTCTCCTCATTTCCCTGACTTCCTAGCCCCTGCTAATCACCATTATATTTTGCTTCTATAAGTTTGACTTTTTTGGGTTCCACATATATGTGAGAGTATACAGCATTTGTCTTTCTCTGTTTGACTTTTTAAAAAATTTTTTTTATTTGTTGGTTTTTTTTATTATACTTTAAGTTCTAGGGTACATGTGCACAACGTGCAGGTTTGTTACATGGGTATACATGTGCCATGTTGGTTTGCTGCACCCATCAATCGTCATTTACGTTAGGTATTTCTCCTAATGCTATCCCTCCCCCATTCCCCTTCCCCTGGACAGGCCCTGGTGTGTGACATTTCCAGCCCTGTGTCCATGTGTTTTCATTGTTCAACTCCCACCTATGAGTGAGAATATGTGGTGTTGGGTTTTCTGTCCTTATGATAGTTTGCTGAGAATGATGGTTTCCAGCTTCATCCATGTCCCTGCAAAGGACATGAACTCATCCTTTTTATGGCTGCATAGTATTCCATGGTGTATATCTGCCATATTTTCTTAATCAAGTCTATCATTGATGGACATTTGGGTTAGTTCCAAGTCTTTGCTATTGTGAATAGTGCCGCAATAAACATACGTGTGCATGTGTCTTTATAGTAGCATGATTTATAATCCTTTGGGTATACACTCAGTAATGGGATTGCTGGGTCAAATGGTATTTCTGGTTCTAGATACTTGAGGAATCGCCACACTGTCTTCCACAATGGTTGAACTAATTTACACTCCCACCAACCGTGTAAAGCATTCCTATTTCTCCACATCCTCTCCAGCATCTGTTGTTTCCTGATGTTTTAATGATCGCCATTCTAACTGGTGTGAGATGGTATTTCCTTGTGGTTTTGATTTGCATTTCTCTGATGACCAGTGATGATGAGCATTTTTTCATGTGTCTGTTGGCTGCATAAATGTCTTCTTTTTAGAAGTGTCTGTTCATACCCTTTGCCCACTTTTTGATGGGGTTGTTTGTTTTTTCTTGTAAATTTGTTTAAGTTCTTTGTAGATTCTGGATATTAGCCCTTTGTCAGATAGGTAGATTGCAAAAATTTTCTCCTGTTCTGTAGGTTGCCTGTTCACTCTGATGGTAGTTTCTTTTGCTGTGCATAAGCTCTTTAGTTTAATTAGATCTCATTTGTCTATTTTGGCTTTTGTTGCCATTGCTTTTGGTGTTTTAGTCATGAAGTCTTTGCCCATGCCTTTGTCCTGAATGATATTGCCTAGGTTTTTTTCTGGGGTTTTTATGGTTTTAGGTCTTACATTTAAGTCCTTAATCCATCTTGAATTAATTTTTGTATAAGGTGTAAGGAAGGAATCCAGTTTCAGCTTTCTACATATGGCTAGCCAGTTTTCCTAGCACCATTTATTAAATAGGGAATCGTTTCCTCATTGCTTGTTTTTGTCAGCTTTGTCAAAGATCAGATGGTTGTAGATGTGTGGTGTTATTTCTGAGGCCTCTGTTCTGTTCCATTTGTCTATATATCTGTTTTAGTACCAGTACCATGCTGTTTTCGTTACTGTAGCCTTGTAGTATAGTTTGAAGTCAGGTAGCATGATGCTTCCAGCTTTGTTCTTTTGGCTTAGGATTGTCTTGGCTATGCAGGCTCTTTTTGGTTCCATATGAACTTTAAAGTAGTTTTTTCCAATTCTGTGAAGAAAGTCATTGGTAGCTTGATGGGGATGGCATTGAATCTGTAAATTACCTTGGGCAATATGACCATTTTCATGATATTGATTCTTCCTATCCATGAGCATGGAATGTTCTTTCATTTGTTTGTGTTCTCTTTTATGTCGTTGAGCAGTGGTTTGCAGTTATCCTTGAAGAGGTCCTTCACATCCCTTGTAAGTTGGTTTCCTAGGTATTTTATTCTCTTTGTAGCAATTGTGAACGGGAGTTCACTCATTATTTGGCTCTCTGTTTGTCTATTATTGGTGTAGAGGAATGCTTGTGATTTTTGCACATTGATTTTGTATCCTGAGACTTTGCTGAAGTTGCTTGTCAGCTTACGGAGATTTTGGGCTAAGATGATGGGGTTTTCTAAATATACAATCATGTCATCCGCAAACAGGGACAAGTTGACTTCCTCTTTTCCTAATTGAATACCGTTTATTTCCTTCTCTTACCTGATTGCCCTGGCCAAAACTTCCAACACTACGTTGAATAGGAGTGGTGAGAGAAGGCATCCTTGTTTTGGGCCAGTTTTCAAAGGGAATGCTTCCCGTTTTTGTCCATTCAGTATGATATCAGCTGTGGGTTTGTCATAAATAGCTCTTATTATTTTGAGATATGTCCCATCAATACCTAGTTTATTGAGAGTTTTTAGCATAAAGGGGTGTTGAATTTTGTTGAAGGCCTCTTCTGCATCTATTGAGATAATCATGTGGTTTTTGTCATTGGTTCTGTTTATGTGATGGATTATGTTTATTGATTTGCATGTGTTGAACCAGCCTTGCATCCCAGGGATGAAGCTGACTTGATCATGGTGGATAAGCTTTTTGATGTGCTGCTCAATTCAGTTTGCCAGTATTTTACTGAGGATTTTCACATGGATGTTCTTCAGGGGGAATATTGGTCTAAAATTCTCTTTTTTTGTTGTGTATCTGTCAGGCTTTGGTATCAGGATGATGCTGGCCTGATAAAATGAGTTAGGAAGGATTCCCTCTTTTTCTATTGATTGGAATCGTTTCAGAAGGAATGGTACCAGCTCCTCTTTGTACCTCTGGTAGAATTTGGCTCTGATTCTCTCTGGTCCTGGACTTTTTTTGGTTGTTAGGCTATTACTTATTGCCTCAATTTCAGGACCTGTTATTAGTCTATTCAGAGATTGAACTTCTTTCTGGTTTAGTCTTGGGAGGGTGTATGTGTCCAGGAATTTGTCCATTTCTTCTAGATTTTCTAGTTTATTTGCCTAGAAGTGTTTATAGTATTCTCTGATGGTAGTTTGTATTTCTGTGGGATTGGTGGTGATATCCCCTTTGTCATTTCTTATTGTGTCTATTTGATTCTTCTCTCTTTTCTTCTTTATTAGTCTTGCTAGCTATTTTGTTGATCTTTTCCAAAAAGCAGCTCCTGGATTCATTGATTTTTTTGAAGGGTTTTTTTTTTGTCTCTATCTCCTTCAGTTCTACTCTGATCTTAGTTATTTCTTGCCTTCTGCTAGCTTTTGAATTTGTTTGCTCTTGCTTCTCTAGTTCTTGTAATTGTGATGTTAGGGTGTCAATTTTAGATCTTTCCTGCTTTCTCTTGTGGGCATTTAGTGCTATAAATTTCCCTGTATATACTGCTTTAAATGTGTCCCAGAGATTGTGTCTTTGTTCTCATTGGTTTCAAAGAACATCTTTATTTCTGCCTTCATTTTGTTATGTACCCAATAGTCATTCAGGAGCAGGTTTTTCAGTTTCCATGTAGTTGTGTGGTTTTGAGTGAGTTTCTTAATCCTGAGTTTTAATTTCATTGCACTGTGGTCTGAGAGACAGTTTGTTGTGATTTCTGTTGTTTTACATTTGCTGAGGAGGGCATTACTTCCAATTATGTGGTCAATTTTAGAATAAGTATGATGTGGTGCTAAGAAGAATGTATATTCTGTTGATTTTGGGTGGAGATTTCTATAGGTGTCTATTAGGTCCACTTGGTGCAGAGCTGAGTTCGAGTCCTGGATATCCTTGTTATCCTTCTGTCTCATTGATCTGTCTAATATTGACAGTGGGGTGTTAAAGTCTCCTATTATTATTGTGTGGGAGTCTAAGTCTCTTTGTAGGTTTCTAAGGACTTGCTTTATGAATTTGGGTGCTCCTGTATTGGGTGCATATATATTTAGGATAATTAGCTCTTCTTGTTGAATCCGCTTACCATTATGTAATGGCTTTCTTTGTCTCTTTTAATCTTTGTTGGTTTAAAGTCTGTTTTATCAGAGACTAGGACTGCAACCCCTGCTTTTTTTCCTTCTAACAGTCAGGTCCCTCATCTGCAGGTCTGTTGGAGTTTGCTGGAGGTCTATTCCCGACCCTGTTTACCTGGGTATCATCAGCAGAGGCTGCAGAACAGCAAATATTGCAGAACAGCAAATATTGCTGCCTGATCCTTCCTCTGGAAGCTTTGTCCCAGAGGGTCCTGTATGAGGTGTCTGTTGGCCCCTACTGGGAGGTATCTCTTAGTCAGGCTACACAGGGTTCAGGGACCCACTTGAAGAAGCAGTCTGTCTGTTCTCAGAGCTCAAACACCATGCTGGGATAAACACTGCTCTCTTCAGAGCTGTAAGACAGGGACGTTTAAGTCTGCAGAAGTTGTCTGCTGTCCTTTGTTCTGCTCCTGCCCCCAGAGGTGGAGTCTAGAGAGGCAGTGGGCCTTGCTGAGTTTTGGTGGTCTCTGCCCAGTTCGAGCTTCCTGGCAGCTTTGTTTACCTACTCAAGCCTCAGCAATGGTGGACACCCCTCTCCCTGCCAGGCTGCAGCCTTGCAGGTCAATCTCAGACTGCTGCACTGGCAGTGAGCAAGGCTCCGTGGGCATGGGACCTGCTGACTCAGGCATGGGAGGGAATCCTCTGGTCTGCTGGTTGCTAAGACTGTGGGACAAGTGCAGTATTTTGGTGGGAGTGTACCATTCCTCCAGGTACAGTCTGTCATGGCTTCCCTTGGTTAGGAAAAGGAAATCCCCTGACCCCTTGTGCTTCCTGGGTGAGGCGTGATGCCCTGCCCTGCTTCAGCTCACCCTCTGTGGGCTGCACCCACTGTCCAACCAGTCCCAATGAGATGAACAAGTTACCTTAGTTGGAAATGCAGAAATCATCCGTCTTCTGCATCAATCTTGCTGGGAGCTGCAGACCGGAGCTGTTCCTATTCAGCCATCTTGGAAGCCTCTGACAATTTCCATTTTTGAACTGGAAAATTTAATCCATTTATACTTATTGTAATTACTGATATATCTATTTTTATTGTTTTGGTTATTATTTCACTTTGTTCCAATTTTTGTGTTTTTTAAAATATGCTTTTTACTTAAGAAAATAGACATCTATATCTTCCCCTAATCAGGGTAAGAATTCTGCATACTCTTAGAATCATAAAACTCTCTTCCTGCTTTTCTCCATCCCAATTCTACCATGTCAATATTATCTAGAAATTTAATTATAACTTATTTGGGTAAAAGACATAGTGACAGATTCTTAATGCTCAGGTTTTTGGTTTTGCTTTTGTTTTTGTTTTTAATCTGGATAGCAATAATCACAATAATTTTGTATTTTGTTTAATGCTGAATTCATTTAACTTTTGTATCTAACAAACATTTAAAAACATATACAATAATTTAAAGAATATTTTGTAACACCCTCAAATCTACTAATGTATCAGCAACAGGGATTTAATTAGTTTTTGTTGTTGTTGCTGTTATCCTGTTATTTCTTCCTTCTTGGTTTTATAGCTTCTGCAAACAAGCTTCTCTTACTCTATGTCTCCACCAAATGAGGTACTTCTGCATCTACTTCTGCTCACAGAACTGCCTAGGTGGTCCACCGAGGTGAGAAGATTCCTACTATGTCACCAGAGTATCTCTGGTGTTTGTGTTTAGACAATGGATAATTTAATTTGTTGATGTTATGGAAGACACAGTGGATAAACGGGACAACATTTTAGAAGAATTGGTCCAGAGCCTGAGCAGTTAAGCAGTGGCTGAACTGTCTCTGCTTTAGAAGGGTTTATGAACTTGAGAGGGAAAACACTGCAGTAGATTGCAAAGGATCTAACTGAAATTTAGTATTTCCTTAAGTTATAAATACAGTGTATTAGCTGTTGCTGCATAAAAAATAATCACAAACATCTTAGTTGCATACAAAAACAAGCCTTCCTTTCTTTCTCTCTCTCTCTCTTTCTCTCTCTCTTTCTTTCCTTCCTTCCTTCTTTCCTTCCTTCCTTCCTCCTCTTTCTTTCTTTCTCTTTCTTTCTTTCTTTCTTTCTTTCTTTCTTCTTTCTTTCTTTCTTTCTTTCTTTCTTTCTTTCTTTCTTTCTTTCTTTTTTGCCTCACTGTCACCCACGCTAGAGTGCAGGGGTGCAATCTTGGCTCACTGCAACCTCCGCCTTGTGGGTTCAAGTGATTCTCCTGCCTCAGCCTCCTGAGTAGTTGGGATTACAGGTACCACCACGCCCGTCCTTCTTTCTTATGCATCTATGTATAGGTTGGCTGGAATAGCTCTTCAGATCTCAGGTAGTCTTCTTCATGCATTGAGGAACTGTTTAATCTAGAGTGGGCTCAGCTGGTTGATTCTGTCTTTCACTGCAGTTTTGTAGGTTGGCTAGGCAGTTCTGTGCCAAGTATCTTTCATCCTCCTTAGACCAGTGGGCCAGTCTGGGCATGCTTTTCCCATGGTAAAGAAAAATGCATTAAGAGCCATGAAAAAAACATGAGGTCTCTTAAGGCCTAGGCTCAGAACTGGCATGTGATCACTTCTGCCCATATTTATTTGGCCAAAGCAAGTCACATGGCTGAGTCCAAAGCCTGGGGATGGAGGAATACATTCTACATTTGCAGGAGGAATTACCAAGTCACAAAGTAAAAAGTATGAATACAAAGGCAAAACTATGGAGACAGTAAACGAATCAATGGTTGCCAGTGGAGTGAAGGTGGTGGGGGAAAGATGAACAGGCAGAGCACAAGGGTTGTTAGGGCAGTAAAAATACTCTGTATGATGCTATAATGGTGGATATATGTTGTTATACATTAGTTCAAACTCAGAGAACATACAACAGCAAGGGTGAACCCTAATGTAAACAATGAACTTGGGTGATTATGATGTGTCAGTGTAGGTGCTTTGATTGTAACAAATGTACCTCTCTGGTGGGGGATGTTGATAATGGGGGAAACTATATATATGTGGGGGCATGGAGTATATGGAATATCTTCCTTTTGAGTTTCTGTGAACCCAAAACTGCTCTAAAAAAATAAAGTTTTCAGGCCCAGCATGGTGGCTCACACCTATAATCCCAGTATTTTGGGAGGCCAAGGAGGGTGAATTGCTTGAGCCCAGGAGTTCAAGACCAGTCTGGGAAACATGGCTAAATCCTGTCTCTACAAGAAAAGAAAAAAAAAATTAGCTGAGTGTAGTGGCACACACCTGTAATCCTAGCTACTCAGGAGGCTGAGGTGGGAGGATTGCTTGAGCACAGGAGGCTGAGGCTGCAGTGAACTGTCATCGTGCCACTGTACTCTAGCCTGGGCAATAGTGAGACCCTGTCTCAAAAAATATAAATATATAAAATAAGATAAAGTCTTTACAAAATCCAAAATGTGTGAATCAAGAAGCAGTGAAAAACTGGGGATACTAATTGAGTTTTCCACAAGAACAAACCATAGAAGTTTAGGCAGTATCAATGGCTTTGCTGCCAATAGAAATCAAAGATATTGTGATATCACATTATAGTTGTTTCAGATGTCTCAAAATATTATTTTTGCTAATCACAACATTGATATTGGGGTTGTTATTAAACCTGCGGTTAGACTGCCACAGATCAAGGTCTACCTGTCTGCAGATACTCAGTGATATAGTTGGTCAACAGTTGGGCAGCTCCCTGTCTAGTGGTTATTTGAGCGCCAAACACTGAGGTCAACCTAGACATCTATGTTGCTCTCTAGTATTCTTTTATTGGTATGTGAAGATTTGTTTATTGCTATATGGAAAGAGGTAAGATAAGGACCATCCCAAAGTTTTAAGTTCCTATTCAAATGAAGACCAACAGTCTTCATTTACACTGCTGTCTTTAAAAAATAAAATTTAACTTTAACTTGCCTATGCCTTTGTAATCTTTTATTTTACATATTTAAAAACATTATTCTGACAAGGCATTTCGTAAGCTTCACCCAAGCACCAAAGGGTCCCATGACACAAAGGGTCGAAAAAGCCTCTACTGTATACACTTATTATCACCTAGCTCTTCTTAGAGACATGTTCTTTACACAAACCAGCCTGCTACAGCTGTGTTATAGGCTGTTGAGCCAGAGTATTCAGTGGGCAGGAACATGGCCTGACTCCTTACTGGACACACAGTGTGAGACATACCTAAGGGAAAATAAATCTGGCAGAAGAGTGAATAGTTGTAGAGGCTGTGTGGTCTTCTTCCCCACCCTCACAGACAGATTCTCTTGCAGAGATAATATTATAAGTTTCGGGCTTTTTTTTTTTTTCCTAAAGTTTTTCTTTTAACAGACTGGTGTCAGAAATGGGATCTGAGATAGAACCTTAGTGACTCCCAGGAGGACCAAGTGGCCAAATGAAGGCACCCACCAGGCCCAACTATGCCCATTGATCTCTTGTAGCAACTGAGATTGTGATTGAATTCTTTTTC
The DNA here is from genome assembly GCF_009828535.3 of Hylobates moloch. Lineage (NCBI taxonomy): Eukaryota > Metazoa > Chordata > Mammalia > Primates > Hylobatidae > Hylobates > Hylobates moloch. The sequence goes on from NW_026652287.1 coordinate 64,981,227, forward strand.
AGATTTCAAGTTCCACAAACTTGTATTTTGAACTTTCTGAGTTTATTTGGACATCTTAAAATTTGGACTGGGCTTGGAAGTCATGACAGAAATAGGACTGGTTTCTGTAGGGAGGCCTCAGGTGTCTGACTGGGTCAGACAGAAACTGAACTGGGTTCAGTAGGTAGGTGAGGTTACCATAAGACAGAGGATCATAGGTTCCTCTGGATCCAAGGAGTCTAGGACTGCTGCATCTGGAACTCCAGCCAATTTAATGTATAAGAACTCTGGACCCAGAACTGTACTTTTCTTAAAAAAAAAAAAAAAAAGGATAAACATTACCAAAGGTAACCTAGAGTTACAGTGGCCACAGTGGGAAAGTTTTAACCTAGACAAAATTGTTCACTTGTTCACTTGTGAGCTGCATTAGAAAAGAGGATCCAAAATGCTTCAGAAACAAAGGAATCCCCCTTTTTTTTTAAACTGGTACTCAGAGCCTTCCAAAAGATTAAATGAATACAAAATTGCCACTCTAAAAGACTCTTTACAAAAGGTGAACAGGCACGTCTTTAGAGTAGCTATAACAACTGTAAGGACCAAGAAGATCTCCTTGTATATATTTTAAACCAAAACCAAAGAGTCCCAAATGAAAGAACCCTGTGCCCTAAGACATTTGCCTTTATTATAAACAGCTAGGCCATTGGAAAAGAAAGTATCAATTTTTACACCAGGCATCTGACGGACCCATTCCTTTTGGCTTGGACTGATTCCCGACTAGAGGAAGCCTCCAGAGGCTTCACTCCTGAGACAATAATCAACTAATCTCTCAAAAATTAAAAAAATAGAATATTTCTTTGGTAGGGATTTAAAATCAAGTCTTAAAGATCCTCATGTCTAATTGACTATTTCCAGAAAAATACTTGTAAGAATTATTGGTCTCTGTTTTTTTCTATTTGATCTGATGGAAACCTCTCTCTCTGTTGGGAACTTCTCAGTTGATTAAAACCCCTCTTCTCAAACCCCTGCTGACTATATGATCTGCCAACTCTGTCCACCTCTTTCTTGTCATGATCTTTGGTATGCCCCAAAACTCTTTCTTGGAAAACAACAACAACAACAACAACAACAACAACAACAAGACAACTGATTGGTTTGTCATTCAATCTGGAAAACAAACAAACAAACAAGAAAATAACAAACCAGTCTCTAACAAAAAGGCAAGATTAGAAGTATTCATGTTGAGTCCAGGCATACAAAATGCTTGTCCCAGACTTCCATGGGCTCCACCCACTCAATATGCTAGTGAAAAGACACAAACTTTGTTTTTGGGAAAGAATGGATAGGCCCTTGGAAGAATAGATGGTGGTTTGTGACAAAGTCAGTCTATGATGGACTTCTGGCCTCCTCTCCTGTGATTTTGGGATTTTCTACATGGACCCTTCGGAAGTTTCCATCTGGAAACTTCTTCTTGTAGAGAGAGAGATATTAAACTAATTGGTCTTATTTTATGTATTAAATTATATGGGAAGCGTTGTCAAATAAGTAATGCTAAACCTCCATTGAATTATATTTGTATGATTATTTTATTAATATATGCTTCAGAAATTCTATGAAATTCATAGAAATCTAATAGCCCTGGTATAACACTATCAGTCTTAATTCTAGTTATTATCTTAAAATGTTGTATGCAGCAATAACCAAATTTCCTTGTCAATTGCATAATCATTGTAATTAACTCTCATTAGATCTTTAAAAATGGCCACTTAAATTGTATGTTTTTGTCATTCACAGAAGGATAATTGTTTACTCTGGTATCTTCCTAAGAAACTGTACACTTAAATTGTTTTGTCTTCAAGGAGATTCATAGGACTCTAACAAGTTTCTGATAACTTTAAGATCATACCATTAAACTAGGTAAGAATTTCCAGTACTCTAATGAAGAATCTGGTTCATAAAACTGCTAATCCCACATCAAGCAGAACAATAATTAATTAAATGCCAAGAAATTCTTTGGCAGATTTTCACGCTAAATCAGCCAGTACTGAAATTGTTATGATATGCAATTTAAATGAACACCATACGACTGATCCAAGTCAAATTATATCTCTGATAATATTTATTTATTTATTTGAGATGGAGTCTTGCTCTGTTGCCCAAGGCTAGAGTACAGTGGCACCGGTCTTTGCTCACTGCAACCTCCGCCTCCTGGGCTCAAGTGATGCTCCTGCCTCAGCCTCCTGATTAGCTGGGGTTATAGGCGCATGCCACTATGCCTGGCTAATTTTGTATTTTTAGTAGAGATAGGGTTTCACCATGTTGGCCAGGCTGGTCTTGAACTCCTGGCCTCAAGTTATCTGCCTGCCTCAGCCTCCCAAAGTGCTGGGATTACAGGCCTGAGCCACCGCGTCCAGCCTGATAATCTATTTAATAAACAGTGCTGTGTACCTGAATTGGAGAAACAAAATTGGTATTTAAGAGGATGTAAATCCAATATTAAGCATTATCTACTGGAGAGCTTGGATGGCCATCTGGTCCTTCCTGAGTCCTTAAAGCTTTCGTTATTAAAAGTTCTGCACTCTATAACTCATCATGGAGTAGACAAAATGATCCAAATGATGGAAAATTATTGGTGTGGTGACTGTTCAAAAATTGCTAAAATGGTTTATAACCAATGTTTGGTCTGCCAATTCCATAATCCCAAGAAGACAATAAAACATTCAGGTGGTAAATTTCTGCTACCTGATGGGTCATTTGAACATTTATAAAGGGATTTTATCCATTTGTCACCTTCCATGGGATATGAATATGTTCTTGCAATGGTCTGTGTTCTCTGGTCGCATAGAGGCTTTCTATACAGGAAGGCCAATATTATAACAGTAGCTAAAAGATTATCAGAAATGTGTTTCCTTTATATTCCTGGAGAAATCTCCAGCAATAGAGGTACCCATTTTGCTAGAAAATTATAAAGCAAATAAGGTGTTATGAACACAATGGCATTATCATTGTCCCTATTACCCTTGGTCTTCTGGAAAGGTTGAAAGGAAAAATGGCATCTTAAAACTGAAATTGGCATCTTAAAACTAAAAGTGAGTAGAAGTCATCTTCTGAAAACACTTAATAAAACATCATGCAGGGTCTCCAGATTACTATGACTTGTGTTAACAAGATAATGACAACATTAACTAAATAGATTGGATTGCCTTAGCTAAAGGTATTACTATTGGCCTTGATGGCAATCAGATCCACCCCCAGTGGAAAACATACATTGATCCCTTATGAAATAGTCAATGGAAGGTCTATGCCCCTAATAATAGGACCTCTCCATCTCCTAAACTCTGATATGACTAAATGCTTCAGGGTTTTAATTTTTAAAGCAAAGTGTATTTTCAGCAGGTAAAGGAAGATTTTCATGATTCACTGACTGAGGACAATCAAATTCTTCACAACCTAGAACCTAGACATTGGGTCTTTGGAAAGGACATCAGAGAAAGACTGCCATTAAGCTCCATTGGAAGAGACCATATCAAGTTCTTTTCTGCAGCAAACCATCAGGGTCTCAAGTCTTGGATCTACGTCTCTCAACCCAAAAGAGCTCCTCTGGACTCCTGGAACTGTATACCTATTGGAGACTCTAAGGTAAAGCTGAGCAGCGAAGATTTCCCCCAGAAGCAGATGGCATCTGTTTCAACAGCTTTCCTAAGACTGTGGATCAAGACTTCTCTGCCATCATGAAAGTTTTATCTTTTCCCTTTCTTCCCAATTTCCTGCTGTCCCAGTCCCTTCCTTTTACTTATAGGAAAATCCATAGGGCCATAATCTGTGGATGGCTTTAGCTAAGTCTTCTGCTGTAGTAAAAAAACAGAGCAATTGTTGGGTTTATGAAGATAAGCTAGTTTCTACTGAGGAAAGATTTCAATGGCATTCCTGGGGGCTCACTCTTGGTACTAGTGGGGTACTGGTAGTATGGAATTTGAAAGTAACCCATAAATTGAGAAAAATCTTGGGTTTGACCAACCAGTCCCCCTAGAGGTTCAGGTGAGTAGAAGTCATCTTCTGAAAACACTTAATAAAACATCATGCAGCTTTAGATGCTGTTTCTTTAGACACTGCCACCAAATACATAAAGGAAATTTCTTAGAGGAAAGAAACATATGACATGTTTATAGGAGCAGCAAACCATTGGTTTTCAGGTAAGCTTGGCTTTTCCAAGGTGTTCTAACCTTTATGCTCTTCTAATGGGTCTCCAGATTACTATGACTTGTGTTAACAAGATAATGACAACATTGGATACCTCTTTAAATCAGCAAACTGCAGTTCTTAATCATTATCACCTCCTGAACAAAGACTATGACCAACAGTACTCAAATGCTTTTGAGCTGCCTATAAGGGAGGAGGCCATCCCTCATATTGTCTTATGCCTAATTTCTGCCTCCAAATAAAGAAGAAGTAAAAACTAAAAGGCAGAAATGAAATCCACAAGCAGACAGCCCAGCACCACACCCTGGGCCTGGTAGTTAAAGATCGATGCCTGACCTAATCAGTTATGTTATCTATAGATTACAGACATTGTATAGGAAAGCACTGTGAAAATCCCTGTCCTGTTTTGTTCTGATCTAATTACCGGTGCATGCAGCCCCCAGTCATGTACCCCTGGCTCGCTCAATTGATCACGACCCTCTCAAGCAGACCCCCTTAGAGTTGTGGGCCCTTAAAAGGGGCAGGAATTGCTCACTCAGGGAGCTCGGCTCTTGAGGCAGGAGTCTTGCCAATGTTCCCGGCCGAATAAACTGCTTCCTTCAACTCGGTGTCTGAGGGGTTTTGTCTGTGTCTTGTCCTGCTACACCTATATTGCCTGAACTTTGATTTGGATCAAATTGATTTGGTTTGCAGAGGCTCCTGTTAGGGAATACACCTCAGGTTTTTGATATTTTTGGTATTGTCCTTCTGATAGTCATCATAGTAGGTCCCCTGGTGTACCATATCCTTTCAAGTCTTAAATATTTGTATGCAGCCATCCACTGAGTGTCAAATGGTCTCACTTTGAGTAGATCATCAAGAACATAAGGAATTATTCAACTGATGTGATGTCATGACTTGTGAATTTCACGCTGAGACCAAATAAGTTTGTTTATGATGGTGACAGAGAGTGGTATCAATGCCCCAGGTTTTGAGAGGTGGCATCGTTAAACTAAATATGGGGGGATTGTTAAACTAAATTTGACCTGAGAATGCCTCCATACCTGGGTCCTTACTAATGAAATGTAATGCAACTTAGTACGCACACTAACTGAAAACCTAACTTAGGCATATACTTTTGTCACAAATGAGTCTCAGCCAATCACAGCAGCTGAACTTCAGTCAGTCACAGGCAGCCAACTCAAAAGACCATGTTCACATAAGGCAAATGCTGAATAAGGCAAACACCAGCTGTAATCAATGGAGTTCTGTACCTCACTTCCATCTTCGTTCATTAAGTGCTATCTGGCCACGTTGCAGGCCAAAGTTTCTCTGAACCTGTTCTAGTTTTGAGGGCTGCCCAATTCGTGAATTGTTCTTTGTTCAATTAGACCCTGTTAAATTTAATTTGTCTGAAGTTTTCCTTTTAACAACTGAAGCATGTAGCAGGTCTGACATCATTAGGCAATTGCAATTCTATTTCCTGCAGAGCTAAGACTCTGCCTCCTGCCTGATTCTCAAAGCAGAGCTCCAGGGAGCAGCAACACTAATTGTATAGGGCTGGCACACTAGAGAAAACCGATTTGCTACCCCAGCTTTAGGGCTTTTTCTAACTTCCCTCCAAAAGGAAATACACTAGTGCCCTGCTCACTCCCTGAGGTACCGTCTTCACTAAGGTATGGTGCTTGTTCATGGATTAATGTGTTTTCCCTCCAGGTATATGTTTCTATTTAAAATGCAGAGAGTGTTTTAATGTGGAGTGACCCTAATGATAGAAGTTTTAATAAATCAAATGAGCGGAAAGGCAAGACAATATAACAAAAAGAGCACCAGTTTTGGCATAGCAGGCACTCAATAAACGTAAGTTCCACTTCTTTCCCTGTGCTGAGTGTCTCCTAATTACCTAGCACTATGGTACATGCCCAAGAAACCCTAAGATATAAACTTTTTGTTTAAGAAGGCTTTATTTGTACTGATGAGGTGATATGGGAAAATATTTTCTTTTTCTCTAAATAATATTATGTTGTAGGGAGCAGACCGGCCAATACAATTAATTTAAACTTTGGAAAGAAAAGAAAAAGCCAGTCATCTGCTATGTAGTCTATGCAGTCCCAAAACAGCAGCTGAGTTTTTTCACAGAACTCTTCTGGGTATTGGAAGGCAGACTAAATACTTTAGTTGCTGCCCAGCAACAAGAAGATGGAAAACACATCTTTTGATTAATTAAAAGCAAAAGGTTGGAACTACTTACCTTTCCATTCTTTAATTAACAAAGCCCACAGGCCACATACGGAAGTAATAACACTCATTATGTTGTGATGAAGGACTGTGATGAGGAGTTAAGTCAGATGGGACTCCAGGCACGATTCCTTTCAAGGCTTCCCCAAGACGTGCCCCGAATGTAGACAGATCCTTACTTGTTGAAGAACCGTATCTCGCCAGTGCTGGCATATGCTTCTTCAGAGAGTGCATTCCCTTTTGCAAGGGAAAGAAAAGTCCTTAAAACAAAAGGTTATATTTTAATTAAGCTTAGGCATCCTTTCTGCAATTTCCTTTATTGAAAGAATACCTCCTTTGATTTGTATCTGTTGGTGTTAGTCTTTGGAACAAAAAAAGATTGATCCCTTCCAGGCAGAACTGTCCCATCTGAATGATCAAAAGCCTTGCTAGCTGACATACAAACCAACAAATTATTTTCTTTTTGTCCCTTAAATCTCCCAGGAAGCACCTTTTGAAAGATAGTCTTCATTCCCCAGGCTTTGCTCACCATCCTTCATGCCAGTGGGTGGTCTCAAGGAATTTGAGGAAATGGCAAACACTCATTCTACCTGCAGGTGGAAGCCTGACCTCCTGCCTTTCAACTTCCTCCAGAATCCTTGGAGGGATTTTTCTTTCTGTGTCACCAAGGCACCGCTGAAATTTGTTAGTCAAATAGCTTTCTATCCATGAGGAAAGTGAGCTTTGATATGTATTTGCTTCTCATTCAACTATAGCAGCACCAGTTAAGATGCTGCCACCACATGAATGTAAACAAAAAATAAAACAGCAGGCTCAGTTTTCATTCTAAAGTCCACTGTCTGATGGGAATAAGAAATAACTCAATAGCATTAGTATGGAACATTGGGTGTCAGGATTTTTGCCCTCATTTCCCATCTTTTTTTTTTGGAAATTAAATTCAGTACCTCTATTATCTTTAAGAATCAGGGATAGTGATATTTTTCCCCCAAGAAAGAAAATAAGGGCCTATAAAAATGCTCTTTTTAATGCTCTCAAGGGGAAATGCTGAATTGAGAAGCAATTGGGTTTTCTAGAAGTCCAACAAACGTACTTTTTAAAGTGGCTCTCTGATGGAATACCTATAGAAAATCCTTGCTTCTTCACGTGAAGGTTTGCATTCACCAAGTCTGATTGTGTAACAGAGGTTAACCTAAATTAAATGAATTCTAAACAAAGTTTTACTTATATTTCCATTTTTGCTTTTTAAGAATGGAGTGATTGAGTCTTTTTAGGAAATGTATACACTTTGTGGCTAACTTTGCATGCCACATTGCAGCATGCTGTAAGTTTTATAGCTCTTGAAATACCATGTTAGCAGTAGGAATGCTGACGCTTCTATGATTACAGTGGTCCAACTGCAATGCTATAACCTCTGTCACCGAAAAACCTCATGCTGTTAAAACCTTGAAGATGATCTGAATTGTAGATGGTTTTAAAACTAGCTGTAGGCAATCCCATTACTGGGCATGTATCCAAAGGAATATAAATCATTCTATTATAGAAATACATGCACACATATGTTCATTGCAGCACTATTCACAATAGCAAAGACATGGAATCAACCCAAATGCCCAACAATGATAGACTGGATAAAGAAAATGGGGTACATATACACCATGGAATACTATGCAGGCATAAAAGGAATGAGATCATGTTTGCAGGGACGTGGGTGGAGCTGGAAGCCATTATCCTCAGCAAACTCACAAAGGAACAGAAAGCCAAATACTATGTGTTGTCACTTATAAGTGGGAGCTGAACAATGAGAACACATGGACACATGGGGGAAACAATACACACTGGGGACTGTCAGGGGAGGGGTGTTTGGGGAGGGAAAGCATTGGGAAGAATAGCTAATACATATTGGGCTTAATACCTGGGTGATGGTAAGGGAGAAAACCACCCCTCATATTGTCTTATGCCCAGTTTCTGCCTCCAAAGAAAGAAGAAGTAAAAACTAAAAGGCAGAAATGGAATCCACAGGTAGACAGCCCAGCACCGCGCCCTGGGCCTGGTAGTCAAAAATCAACCCCTGACCTAACTGCTTGGGTTATCTATAGATTTCAGATATTGTGTGGAAAAGCATCATGAAAATCCCTGTCCTGTTCTGTTCCTTTCCGATTACCGGTGCATGCAGCCCCCAGTCATGTACTCCCTGCTTGCTCAATTGATCACGACCCTCTCACGCAGACCCTCTTAGAGTTGTAAGCCCTTAAAAGGGACAGGAATTGCTCACTCAGGGAGCTCGGTTTTTGAGATGGGAGTCCACCGATGCTCCCAGCTGAATAAAGCCCTTCCTTCTTTAACTCAGTGTCTGAGGGGTTTTGTCTGCGGCTCATCCTGCTACAATGGGATGATCTGTGCAGTGAACTGCTGTGGCACACATTTACCTATGTAACAAACCTGCACATCCTGCCTATGTGCCCTGGAACTGAAAATAAAAGTCGATTAAAAAAAAAAAACTAGCTATAGGAAACCATCCCAAATTCAATGGTGTCAATGCCTGTTTTCCTCAACTTGGTTTAGCAGCAGGTATGGAAACCTTCCAGATATACTTTCTGCTTCTTTTAGATCTTGAGACACTCTGGTAGGATGTGAGGAGCACTATCTCAGGCAAGAGGCAGGTGGGATCTGAAACTTGAAATCCTTCATTAAATCTAGTATCTTTCGTGTGTAATGTGAGCCTGGGCTGAGACGCCCCAATACAAGTCACCACTAAGTCTTTCCTGGTTTATTGGTATTACCTTCTATTAAATCTTCCCAAATTTACTCTGACACTCCTCCAGTTCATTTTCACACAGCATGCAGAGTGATCTTTCCAAAATGGCAACCTGATTATGTCTTCTTGTGAGAAGCATATGCCAAGACAGGATTAGATATGCAAGGAATTTGTTGGGGAGGGAGGAGAGGGAGCTGAAGGAGATGAGGAAAGACTTCACTCAGAGATGCTGGTTAGACTCCTGTGAGGGAGAGAGGGAAGGAAGGAAGAAAGGAAGGTTGGATAGGAAGAATCTCAAGCTGCAGTGTAGTTCTAAAAATGTTTCACGTTCCTAATTCTAGTTTCATCTCAAATCTCTCCATCAGCTTCTGAGCTCCAACTTTGTTGGTGATGTTTCAATTCTTGGAACTCTCCACACTCCATCTGACCCTAGGGTCTTTGCACATCTTTTTTTTTTTTTTTTTTTTTCTGAGATGGAGTCTTGCTCTGTCACCTCGGCTGGAGTGCAGTGGCACAATCTCGGCTCACTGCTACCTCTACCTCCTGGGTTCGAGCAATTCTCCTGCCTCAGTCTCTGAGTAGCTGGGATTACAGGCATGTGCCACCACACCTGGCTAATTTTTGTATTTTTAGTAGAGATGGGGTTTCACCATGTTGGCCAGGCTGGTCTTGAACTCCTGACCTCAGATGATCTGCACTCCTCAGCCTCCCAAAGTGCTGGGATTACAGGCATGAGCCATCTTATTTTATTTGACTGGAATACTTTCCTCTTCAACTCTCAAAGACAAATAACAACTAGTCCCTGCCTTCAGTGAGTTTTCAGTTTATACTCTTGGTTCTCAACCTTGGTTGCCTATTAGAATCACGTGGGGAGCTTTAGAAAATTCTGATGTCTAGGCCACTGTCCAAATAAATTAAATCAGATACGCTGGGGATAGTAGGCTTCAGTAGGTTTTAAAGTTCAACAGGAATGTTGCAAGAAGAAATATGATTAGCAGCCAAATGAATCATACCCCTATCATGTGGCTACAGGAATTTGGAATTTGGAGAACAGAGAGATTGGTTGATGCAGATTGTTATTGGAAAGCTTTTCCTGAGGTCTTGAAATTTGAGCTGAGGTAAAAGAGTTGACAGGTTTGGAATAATCTGAGAAAACATGAAAGGTATATGTGGGAAGCATAAAGCATGTTAACTGGATAGGTGAGAGGGCCAGACTCTTAAGGTTCTTGGAAGGAATGGCCTGGGTTTGTGTAGGAGAGCATTTGGGAGAAAAGGATGGGAAATTGGATTGTAGCTCATTATGGGAAACCTTAAATTCAAAGTGTGGCTTTGGGACTCCTGTAAGCTATGGAGAGACCTGAACAAGTTTTGAATTGATGAGGGTTTATCAGCCAAGATTTTTTGGTCATAAGTAACAGAAACCAATTCTTGTTAACCTAAAAGAAAAAAAAAAAGATCAAAAGGTTACAGGAGTGGTGAGCACTGGCTATTGGAAAGTAGAAGAACCAGGTCTCAAAGGACTAATATGAGGGCCATAACAGAGAGAGCTACAGGACAGAAGCCAATGGACAGTCTTGTTAGGGCACCACTGAGAAGGTGACCTTTCAGATACTGCAGTACAGCCAAGGCTCTTTGTAGACCAGGAACTATAACAGAAAGCTATAATTGAAGAAGTAATCTACTAGCTGTGTGTCCTTGGTCAAGTTATTTAACCACTCTGTGCCTTAGCCTTCTCATCTGCAAAATGGGAATAATGTGCCTGCCTCAGAAGAATGCTGTGAAATTTGGAGGCATTAATATACATAAAGCATTTAGAAAACTGTCTGGAAATCAGTGAGTGTTATAGAAGTATTAAATATTATCCCATGTGAAATATATCATACCTTAATGTAGTTAAGCTTTTGCCAGCATTGTCCAATAGAAAACTATTGAACACTTAAAAAGTGGCCAGTGCAACACAGGAAATAAATATAAATTTTATTTCATTTAAATTTAAATAGCCAGATATGGCTAGTCACTATTATATTGGACAGTATAGATCTAGATAAATCATTTTTATGCTACTGTTTTTTAAAATTACCTTTAGTGTATAGTATTTTGTTAGCAAATTCCTTGAAGATTCCAAGTCTCTCTTGTTTGTTGCTGTATCTTTGATGCTTAGAGTTTGTGTTCAGTAAATAATTGTTTAAGAAACAGCTGAATACTTCAATCTTATGTTGACTCTGAAATGTAGATCTGCAGCCTCCTTCTCTTTCACAGAAACCTGTCTTATTTCAAAGGAATATGTAAGCATTTCTCTTCTGAGGAGCCAGCCTTACAGAGCGGTAGAAAGAAGTCTTCTTATAAACAGAGACTTGGTTGTTTTGTTCACTGCTATATCTCTAGAAGTTAGACAAGGACCTATCTTATAGAAAGTTTCCAATAACTATTTATTGAATAAGAATGAACGAGCAGCCAATGTCCTATATAGGAAAACCTCTCTCCTTGATTCGGTGGTGAATTATTTCTTTAAAGGTGATAATCAGTAGTTATAGCCAGCATATATTGATTGTTGCTCTACCAACTGGTTCCTCTGTGCTCTTTCCCAGTCTTATCTCATTTAAACCTCACATCAACCCTTCAAGGTGAGGGAACTGAGGCACAAAGAGGCTAAGTAATTGCTCAAGTCATCACAGCTGGTGAGAGCAGAGCCAAGGTTTGATTCAGGAAGTCTAACTTTCAAGCCCAGACCGAACTATCTCATGACGATGAATGCCAATGCATTACATTGTCTGGCCATGGTAAGCACTAAAAGTGCTTTCTTCCTTTTTTCTTCTTTTGCTCCTCCCTCTCATCTTTTCTCCTCTTTATCTTCCCAGTCTCATCCTAGGGCTCCACTCTGCACATTTCAGAATTGAGTGTTCCTGTGGCGTAGCCCATTTCCTGTACTTCTGCTGGGAAAGGTGTGTGATCTGATCCCCTTCCTCCTGTTCTCTCTGGCTGTATTATGAACACATGTTGCAAGGTCTCATGAAAGAGGGTGCATTCCAGAGTCCCCACTTTAGATTAGACAGAGCAAATATTTACTACCCCCATTCTAAGTTGAAATGAAGTGTATTGATCTTTCAATGATTCTTCTATCTCCTTCCATTTTCAAGCATTTCCTGTGAATGTTAGAGGATGTCCTGCCACTCAGCAGCCATCATCTTTACCTTGACAGATCTAAATTTGGAGGGTGAGGAGTGAAATTGAGGGGTGGAGATAGCATAGAAAAAAAAATAAAAAGCTTAAATAGGTCACAAAATTTTGGCCCAGGAAATTTACAAATCTCAAACAAGTTACGTAAATCAAAAGAAAGGAAGTATTGTTTCAGCACATAATGGACTGATTGAGAGAAAAGCCAAATAAATTGAGTGTCAAAGCATTTTATAAAACTTCTCTCCACTAAGGCCCCTTTAAAGGGAAAGTGTGTAGCTCCCTCGTTCTCCAGGTAGTGAAGCTCTGCCAACAAGCAGTCACTGTGTCCAAATCTCTGAGCCCAGTTCAGCTTCCTGCCACCTAACAACTGGATTTCACACTCTGTTGGAATGAAATCTAGAAAAGAGAGACCATAAAATTCTGTATTCTCCAGTGAAATGGCAGTGTTTTGAGTCCACAGCAGTGAAATCATTGCTTTGGGTTATCTGTTAATTCCTTTGGCTAAACATTAAGCCTGGAAAGTCATCAATTACAGAAGAGAAGGGGCTTTAGTGAGACATAAAAATAAATAGTAACAGAGAAGTTGAACAGGCATGAGGCAAAGCTCTCCAGAGCCTAGGATGCTGCTTCTATGTAGTAGCCAACTCTGGCCTGTAAAATCCAGTAATCAATCATATGAGATGTGGAGGAAATACTAGGCCAAGGATTCATCAATGCCATGTGTATATTGCCACGTAAGAGTCAACAGTTTGGGAAGTGGATGAAGCTATTTTCTGGCTGGCTGGACTGGTTTGTGGACAAAAACTTTTTGTTCAAGTTGGACTATTCAAGGAGGGAAGAATCACCTTTTAGACTTCCCCTTGTGATGATGGGCTCAGAGAGACTGTGAGTTGGTGGATTTGGCACATGAAAGGTTTATCCTTCATGCCTTCCCACTAGCTACCTCAAGACTAAAGTACTCCACAATTTGAGCAATAGAACCAAGGAGACACAAACACTTCCTGGCAGGAACTTCTAGGCTTTTTCAAACTCTCCAGAGATCATAGGAGGAAGGGAACATGAGAGAGTAGTGGAGCCATCCAAGAATGTGTTAAAGGGGCCTCAAAGTTCAGCATGAAAAAAATGTTAAGGGTGACAATTAACTAAGAGGAAAATGAGTTCCAGATTCCATGAACTACTCATTGAACTAAAACTGGTTTGCTCTCTTGGAGCTAACGACTAGAGGATGATCTAGGAAGTCAGAACATATTGTGATTCTAAATCTACTCCTGATAGAAATTATTACATAGAATTTGAGTTCAAATTCTCTCACATCTTATTGCTTTCTATATAGTTAGCTGATGCAGCTGTGATAGGGAGCAATGAGGTAAGGATAAAAATGCAGCTTCTGTAGAAGCTGTTTTGCTTATTGAAGCCACGGAGCACGTGCACTGGAAGGGTCATTAGAGATATTCTAGCATTCTGTTCTCACAACTGAGAGCCAAAGAGAACAAATAACTTTCCTGAAGTCACACATTAAAGAGTAATAAAACAGGACTTCTGGATTCTGCTTAGGGAGTAGGAAGCTGGAAAGAGCATCATTCTCACTCTAACAACAACAAAAAATGCCAACTTAAAATTCATAACTTTTCTTGAACCTGTCAGAGGACAGAGGTCACAGGCAATCAACTCACCTTAAATCTGAACAGACACCCGGTGCCTCCCAGGAGAAATGAGTCTCAGGCACTGGCTATAGGGGCAGATCCTATTGGTAGTAGAAGTTGGCTAAAATTTTGAACTAAAGGCTGAATATGGACTAGCTAGAGTGTATAGAATGTCAGGGGGCCACAGACACAATGGAAATTCATGGCCACTTAGGCTCTTCTCCACAGACCCCATCAAGTGCTCACAAAAAGATTGGAGGCAGGATGAGGGTTCTGAGAAACGCTTCCTTACGGTACAGATCTGGGAAAGAGGAACAGTTGCCACTGTAGAAAAGGCACAAGTCCTTTTCCCTCTGTCTCTCATGTGGAGTAAGTTCTTAAGTCACTACACTATTGCTTTTAGGGCACTGGAGAAACCCATTGCAACTGTGAAAAAGGGACTGCAAAAAAACCTCTCCTTCTGGGGGAGGGGCAAAATGTCATCTGAGAGTGAGGTAGGATTATGTACCAGAAATCCAGGAATGTAGTGCCTACCTAAGACTGAGAATTAAGCAGAACAACTGAGATTCCCTCCTTTCCCATTCCACTCCCACCCATCAAACTAGGCTAACAACTACCAATTAACCAATAAGAGCACTGAGATGCAGTGAAAAGGGAAGACCTAAAGCTGAGTGTGAAACAGACATTCAGAAAACATTCAGCAAACCAGCAGCCACCCTAAACACCAGAGAATACTAGAGAAATTTAAAGCTCTTGCCACATTGAGGGTAACTGTAGCAACAAGTCACAAACTCAGCTCAAATCCTGACTGGATTGATTTAGCCCTCTCTTGCAGAAGAAAATATATGCCCCTACACAGGCATAAAACCCGCAGAAGGAAAAGAAGGCACAAAAACAGTAGGGACTAATAGACTGGTAGGCTTTGTCTCTACTATCCTATATAAGATGTCTAGCTTTCAGCAAAAAATTACAAGGCAAACAAAGAGCAAAAAAACTCAACACTGTTAAGAGAAACAAAGTAATCAACAGCACCAGGCTCAGGTGTGACACAAATGTTAGAACTGTTAGACAGAGATTTTTAAAACGTGGACAATATGCATGAAAAGATGGCTAAATTCAGCATGGAGATAGAAACAATAAGAAAAAAATCAGTGGAAATACATGAAAAGAAATGAAAAGCAACAACAGAAGTGAAGTTTTTTGATGGGCTCATCCATAAACTTGAAACATCTGGGAAAGAATTAGTGAATTAGGTCAATAGAAATGACTCAGATTGAAACACAAAGAGAAATAAGGGAATAAATAGAATAGAGTATTTAGGAGTTGTGGGGCAATATCAAATGGTCTTACAATGACCTGATAACAATGACCTGAACATGGACTTTTGGCATTATTTGACACAACTGGTTGCTCCTTTTTCTTGACAAACTTTCTTCACTTGGTTTTGAGCACCCAACACCCTCTCCATTTTCTTTGTTCTTCACTGGTTGCTTCATTTCAGTCTACTTTACAGATTCCTCCTTTTCTTGTAACCTCAAAAATTGGAGTGATCCAGAACTCAAACCTTGGTTTCTTCTCCCTTCTACAGCTACTCCTTTGCTGATCTCATCTAGTCTCATGGCTTTAAATGCCTCTTACCTTCTGATGATTCTCATAATTATATCTCCAGCCCAGATCTCCTTCCGGAACTCCACACCCATATCGAGCAGCTTATTGGCATATCCTCTTGAATGTCTAGTAGGCACCTCAAAATTGATAAGCCTCAAATTAACTCTTATGTCTTACCCATAAAGCTTTTCCTCCTGTAGCCTTCCCAAAGTCCATTTAGGGGATCCATTCTTCCAGTTGCTCAGGGTAAAATCCTTGGCATTATACTTGATGCCATTCATCCTCTCATATCCCACATCCTAACTCTCAGGAAATCCCACTGACCTTACTTTCTAAATATATCCTGAATTTGACTCTCACTATCATGTCTACTGCTCCCATTCTGGACCTAGTCACTATCACTTTCTACCTGGATTATTGAAACATCTTCCTAACAAGTTTCCCTGCTTTTCACTCTCATCCTCACCCCCACTTCAGTCTAAGCTCCACATAGCAGACAGAGTGATCATTTAAAACAGAAATCAAATTATGCACTCCTCTGTTCAAAACTATCCAGTGGCTCCTCATATTCAAAGTAAAAGCCTGATATGGGCTGAATTATGCCCTCTCACCTCACATTCATATGTTGAAGTCCTAACCCCCAGCACTTCAGAATCTGTCTGTATTTTAAAGAGGTAATTAAGATGAAATGAGTCCAGACAGGTGGACTGTAATCTAATGTAACTGGCGTCCTTATAAGAAGAGGAGAGTAGGATGCAGATAACATGTAACCTAGGAATGATCCTGTGAACACACAGCGAGAAGGCAGCCATCTGCAAGCCGAGGAGAGAGGCTCAGTAGAAACCAAGTCTACCAACACCTTGATCTTGGATTGCTAGTCTCCAGGACTGTGAGAATATAACTTTCTGTGGTTTAAGCCATCCAATCTGTGATACTTTGTTACAGCAGCCCTAGAAAACGAATGCAAGGCCCAGATCCTTTCATTACAAAATCTACTTGATTTGGTCCCCGGTTTCACCTCTCATTTTCTATTCCTCTTCCTCTCTTTCATGTGGCTACAGCCATGCTGTTTGATGGGCATGCCAGGCAGGCACACCCTTGCCTTGGGGCTTTTACCTAGGCTGTTCCTGCTGCCTTGACTGCTGTTCCCCCAAATATACAAGGGACAAAGTCACTCTCTTCTTTCAAATCTTTGCTCAGATGTGACTTTCTTAATAAAACCTATCATGAAAACCCCATTTAAAACTTCAATCTCGGGCTGGGCATGGTGGCTCACGCCTGTAATCTCAGCATTTTGGGAGGGCAAGGTAGGGGGATCATGAGGTCAAGAGATCAAGACCAGCCTGGCAAACATGGTGAAATCCCGTCTCTACTAAAAATACAAAAATTAGCTGGGCATGGTGGCTCACACCTGTAATCCCAGCTACTTGGGAGGCTGAGGCAGGAGAATCTCTTGAATCCAGGGGACGGAGGTTGCAGTGAGCAGAGATCGTGCCATTGGATGCTAGCCTGGCGACAGAGGGAGACTCCATCTCAAAAAAGCAAAAAACAAAAAAACCCAACAACTTCAATCTCCCCCCATTTCCTTCCCCAGTACTGACAATCCCACTTTCTCTATTCTGTTACATTCTAACTTATATATCATTTACTTATTATGTCTATTGTTGTGCTAAAAATTTCTTTCACTTCTTTAGATTCACTCTTCACCCTTATCCTCTCTGTCCTGTGCTCTGGGAAGCTGACATCTGTGGTGTATATCAACAAATCTCCCTTGCTCACTGGCTTCTAGTTGAGTTCAGCTATAGGTGACACTGTCAAAATATTGCATGTGGGGAAGAAAGAGAGTTTGGTGTATTTCCCTAAATTGGTCTGTCAAAGAAGACTAGACTGCTCAGCACAGTGTCACCAAGCAGAGAAAACTCCTGATCTTACATAGGGTTCAACTTGAGGTAAGGAACTCAAGATTGGCACAGTTTCAGAGGCTCAAATGGTTGATATCTTCTGTAAAACATTTTTTTAAAATTATACTTTAAGTTTTAGGGTACCTGTGCACAACGTGCAGATTTGTTACATATGTATACATGTGCCATGTTGGTGTGCTGCACCCATTAACTCATCATTTAGCATTAGGTATATCTCCTAATGCTATCCCTCCCCCTCCCCCGACCCCACAACAGTCCCCAGTGTGTGATGTTCCCCTTCCTGTGTCCATGTGTTCTCATTGTTCAATTCCCACCTATGAGTGAGAACATGCATTGTTAGTAGGCAAGGCTGTTGTTGATTGGTTGACTCTCAGACGCATGTTTATTGGAGTGTGTCTGTCCCTGTTTGCCTGACTTTCAGAATGAGGGCCTGACAGTAGTTGGCTTGCAAAAAGCACGTTCACTGAAGTGAGTTTTTGTTGATCATTTGAACAGTCTTAAAAATGGGTTCTGGTGGCTACTTATTACCAGGGCTTCAAAAATCAGTCTTTTCCTAAGTTTGTGGGAACTTTTCAATTATCATCTCTCTGCCATACTGTGGTTTGCTCATTCGAGACTCTGTGGTGATGACTTCCTCTGGTTGCTAGCATGGGCATGCTTTATTACATCTAACAGTCATCGAATTATGTGCATTCATGCCTGTTAAGTGTGTCATCTATTTCCTAGAAAGGATCCCGATATATCCTTTGTCTTTCTCTCCTTGAGAGAGTGTAAGCTGTAGCTTATATTGAGCAGGGATTTTGACCCCCTGTTTTGTTCATTGATATTTCCAAGTGGCTAGAGTAGTGTCTGGCATGCCCAATAAATATCAATTGTTTGACTGATATGCTGATTCTAGAATTCTTTTTCTTGCTTTCTTTCTTTAATTCCCTGCAAGTGTTGCACATCCTTTTATTTCTAATTGTTCTTTCTCTTATTCATCTGTTCTGATTCCATTTCTGGCTATTTTTGGTTCAAATTCCTTGTTTTTTTTTTATAGCTATTATGAATTCCACTATCCCTTTGGGGACCACAAATATACTTATATTAAAGTTGTTTTTGTATAGTTCCATTTTTATTTTGCCTGGATGGATTTTATCTCCTGCTTGTAGGTTTTAACTGGTTATGAGTTTTCTTCATGTGTTTTGGAATTTTGGCATATAGGTTCATTTTGCATTGTTGTTTTCCTCTTTCTTTTTATTCCTTGGTCTTGCTTTCTTTCTGGGCTAACCCTACCCTCAGTAGTCATTTTGTGGTTGCCTAATATATATGTGATTGCTAATACAGAGCCAGGTCTTATGTTGAGGGCTTGGGCTCCAGCCCTGTGGTGATACTAAAGAGCGAGTAAATCCTATCACCAAGGAAGCAGGGAAGTTGGTCCTGGGTTTGGGACTGCATCTTCATTCTTTCACTGCCATTGGTAAGTGGCTATAAGCAAGGAATAGAAACAGAAAGTGACTAATGGAAACATTTTTAGTGTTTTTTTTTTTTTTTTGGCAGAAAATCTTGCTCCAGTCCCTAGATTTGAGCAGTAAACTCATCTCAGGTCCCATTGGATCGACAGCTTCATCCAAATTTTTGGTTTGTGTTTCTGTTTTGTCTATGGCTCACAAAAATGTTTATATTCTATTTGAATTTGGATAGGCCTTCTCTATTTTCTCTTTTTATATTTCATCAATCATTGCTTTGTGATGAGAGTAAAGGAAGGTGCCTTAAAGTATAGATTTCTAATATATCTTAACCGGAAGTCAAATATCCTCCCGTGGCATAATTTTTAATTGGAGTATGATATTTCATTGGGACAATTGCAAGTCAAACGTTGTCGACTGAACATATACATTTACTTCTACTTACTCCCCAAATGTTGCAGCATGATGATTATGATCCATTTATGAATGCACACTGCTTATACTCCTACTCTGATTTCTCCATAAAATGTGCTTATATATTTTGTTTATTTTCTCCTTCCGCTAGAATATAAATTCCATGAAGGCAGGGATTTTGACAATTTTATTCATGTCTGCCTTCTCTGCATTCTCAGCACCTAGGACAGGGCTTGGCATGATAGTAGGTCCATAAACATTGGTTATATAACAGATGAATGAATAAAGATATACAGAAGCAGAACCCACAACAATAAAAATCAAGGCATAAACAACTGCTGGCAAGAGAATTCAGCATCTTGGGCACTGAAAAATTGACCAATCAGAAGTAACCGTGACAGATTGCAACAATAACCATCGTTCTCACTTCCCTTCATCTATGCCCATTGTAATGTGACTTTGCAGATCCTTCTGTTAAGAAGTAGAGTATATTTCCTCATTTTTTGAATGTAGACTGTACTTGTCATTTGCTTTGGCCAATAGAAATGGACAGAAGTAAATATTACCAGATCAAGCCTAGACCTCCAAAGGCCTGTTTATTTCTGCTTTGAATCTAGGGAGCCCTGCCTCTGTCATGAATAATCCTCGGCTAATATGATGAAGGATGGGAGAACATGTAACCAGCAATGAATCAGCCCAATTGTCCCAGTCAAAACTGCAAGAATGTGGGTGAACTCTGCCAAGATGGGCACACCTGCCTTCCAGGCTTGTACCTGACTGCAGGTGCCTGAAGGAGCCCAGCTAAAGGCAAAAGAACCATGCAGTTGAACTGTAGAATCCTGAGTAATCAGAAATGATTGTTAAGACACGAGTTTTGGGGGGTACAACAATTCACTTAGAAAACTAGGAAAGGCCGAAGACTAAGCCCATAGTGGGGAAGCCAGTAAAAGTCAGCTGATTCTTTCTGACAAATTCCCCTGTAGAATCAGAACTACCAAGTTTCACTGGAGTTAGAGATACATGGCTCAGGCTTTAACAAGAGTTCAGAATACTAGATCATCTCCCACCCCATGCATACAAACAACTGTTTCTTTCCCACCTTGGCATAAGATGGGAAGTTTACTTTCTGGAGAGACCTTTGGGTTCAGGTACACTAAGGCTAAGGGGTGGTGTGGAATCATACTAAAATTGGGAACAATGAAAAGTCACCAAGCTTAATGGCACAATTCTGAGTCCCCACCTTGGCTTCCAAGATAATAGCAGCCAGGATTAAACCTCTAACCAGGATATTGGAGGGAAATCTGACCTGTCCAAGGAAAGGAATTTACACATGTGACTAGGTGCCACCCAATGACCCTTCAATAAAGTGTACCAATGGGCAAGCTCCAAGAGGTGGGAAGATGTGAGTTGGATAAAAAGAACTAGAGGAAGTTGGGCCAGTAAAGATTTGAAAGGGTCGCTAATGAGAATGAGAAAGGTAGCTGACCAAGGACAAATAAAGATCCTGTCCATCTCTTGCACTCAGTTGAGTTCCTTGAGGGCATAGGGTGTGTCTTTATCCCTCTATATTCTCAATATCAAACACAATGTCTGACATACTGGGAGTGCTCAAGAAATTCTTGCCAAAAATGTGACTGCCAGTCATTGTTATTTGATTCATAGCTTTGGCATTGAATGGCTGGGTTTTTTCCCCTTTCTCTTGAAATATCAGCTTGCCCTAGGCCTACCCTTACTTATTCCCTATAAAATTGTTATTAAAAGAAACGAAAACAAAATCCAGTTCCCACTTGGAACACTAAATTCCAAACACCCAGGAAGCAAATGCACAGACAGAGTAAGCCTCTGATTAGTTATGTTCCTGCCGCTGTATTTGAAACTCTTTCATTGGTGATGGCAACTTTTCAAAAGAAAATTTAACAGAGAAGCTTTCATCATGTTAAGTTCTCATCCAAGGCAGTTAGCATCGGAATGCATTTGCAGTGTGAATTACAGTTAACATTCTAAAGAGATGTGAATTTTTAGGATGCCTGATGTTGGCAATTAAACTTTGGAGGAGTTAACATCATGGTCCCATTTTTAATAAAGTGTGGCATTTAAAAAAGACTTTAAAAAATTGCCAAAATAATGTGTGCCTATTGTAACCATAAAACAATGTAAACATATAAAAAGAATAAGTTACAAATGTCCACCTTCTTCATGCCTATCCACTGGAGATGATAATGACAGCTTGATGTGTATTCTTTTTATGCTTTTCTCTATGCTTATACAAATATGTGGAGCTGTAAGCAGAACTTTGTGTTTTTGTTTTATGTTTTACTAAAACTACATACATTGCTCTGCAACTTGCATATATAATTGTAAAATATATCATGGATACTTCCCCCAGATTAATTACGATAGGTCTAATTGTATACTCCAATGTATTAAATTATGCCCCTATTCATGAAGACTCAGATTTACTAGTTTTCGGTAGCTTTAAGTAAAGCTGCAATAAATGTCCTTGGATGTACCTCTTCAGGTTTATTTATTTCTTTTTTTATAGCATCCCCAGAAATGCACTTTTGAAGCCTTTAAAGAGGAGACAATTCAGGGGAAAAATCTTTCCAACAAAAGAGAAAGTGTGGAATAACTCATCAAGTGAGAAACAGAGTGATAGGAGAACTGACGTGGATTCAATATTTTGTTCTGGATTTGCTGTATGTTGGGAAAACCTTTCTGATTTTATTCCTTTCCTTTAAAAGGAATTTTTTTCTCTGTCATCAAAATAGATTCTCATTATTTCTGGACAACGAGAAAATTCACTGGATAAAGTGCTGCTTATTTATTATATATTCATGCACAGGTATTACATGTATAATACAAATGACTTCTGGCTCAATAGGTCCCACTCTCATCTGCCTACAGTTACTTTGTGGAACTTTCAAAGGGATGCTTCTCTTCTGCTCAGAACATCATTTGGAGAAGCATTATGCCCTCTCGTCATCATGAAGTGCCAATAGTCTTGCCAACAGGCTGACTCCAAATGCTCCATGCTTCCCATCCTCTTGGTCCCCAAGTGGTCCCAAATTCTGGTGCCTACCACTGGGGACCCCAAATGACTCTGCTTATTTACAGCCATGTGAGGTTCTTCTTGAACTGCCCCATCACTTTCTGGTCCTCTTTGCTCTCTAACCACAGGGCTGCATGAGGCTGGGTGGGAAGGAGACAATAAACCACCCTTTCCGTCATCCACTTCTTCTTTTGGGGGCTGTAATTATTTGGGCAGACTTCTGATTACCTCATCCCAAACTCCTGTTCCAAGACAAGTTTCAGAACAAAAAGTTCACATGCATATGAAAGAAAGCAAATAGATACAGTTAGGAGATGTGACAGCCAATCCCAAATGCCCTATTTCATCTGCACCTATGATGTACAGCTATGTTCAATATTCTGAAACACAAGTATTCTGTTAATTACATGTGAGAGCTTTATGCATGAAGGATAACAAAGGAAAGAGAGAAAGAAAAGACAAAAAAACTCAAAAGAAAATTATTATGGTACTTCCACTGCGCTCACACAGTGAAGGGGTTGTTCTCATCTTTGTTGGCATTTCATGTGCAAACATACGCATAGGAAAATGTAAAGGAAAAAGTACTGGCAAAGGGGAATTTTTTAAAAAAGAAAGTAATTTAAAAGATGAATCAGACTGTAGTAATTATTAATTGAAGGGAAAGGAAACTCATTTTCCAGGTTTGGTCTTAGGCCAAGTGTAAAGCACTTACATAATTAAAATAATTTTTCATGCCCATTTGAGCCCTGGGAAGAAGGGAAAATCCATTTCTATGCAGAGAATGACTTTTCAAAAAGTTTAGCACAATTTTCAGTTGAACTCCTAAAACTTAGATATGTGGGGACATGATTATAGGATTCAGGCTTAAGTTTGAAAAACAAATACATGTCAACATTGCTCTTTGGGGACAGACCTATTTGGGACGCACTCAACTTGCCAACAGGAGAGTTCACCCTAGAAGCCCATCCTGTAGGCATCAGACCCTTCAACACTGACCTTGGGTGTCTGGAGGGATACTCCTAATAATCTGGATAGATGAGCTCTTCTCAGACTTCTCCCAGAAGTATGTTGTGCTGGCTTTACAAAGAGGTTAAATGGAATCCAGTGTTCCCCTTTACTGAACTTCCAACAGACATTTGGAATTGTTCATCAAGAAGGTCCTTAGAGGAACTTTGGGGTCACTGTGCTTCTAGAATTGTAATTTTGTTAAATAATAATGCATGATGTAAATTCTTGTTTATGGTGGGCAAGCAACAAAGCCATGACTTTATTTATATCAAATCAAATTTTAGAAACAATATATCCCCCCTCCTCTAATATGTTTGGTCAGAAGGAAATTTATGCTTAGACAGGTGGGCCCCACATACCTTCCCCGGGTTGTACAAGAAACTTGTGAGGTGTTCAGAAAATGGAAAACATACCCCCAGTAGCCTGTCATTGCTACTAATATCTCACCATTACTTTTTCACAGTCCCTTGGAGATGGGTGGCTTAGAGTGGGCTAGAGAAAAATATGATGACAATAAAATAGAAATTAGTATCTCAATAAATGATCCAGCCACAAGAGGATGAAGACACGGTCTTTATGATTCCACTGTGCATACTGTTTCTGGCAGAGCAAGGCTTTGACTTCAGGCACTTTGACTCCAGAGCCTATATGGAATGAATTTATTGATTCATTCATTAAGTCGACCACCTATCCCATCAACCAGTGGTATTTATCACCCACCACATTGCAGGCACTGTGTACAGCTATGAACTCCTAGCATAGGGGGCCTTTCTTAATGTGGTTCAAAGCCTAGCTGTAGAGATTGACATAACCAAATGCAGCAGGGGAGGAGAGTTCACACCTTACTACTCAGATATGCTAAAAATTAAGTTTCCTTTATTTCTTATGATAGGTCTCATTCCTGCTGATGGTAAGAAAAACCGTTAAAATTATCAATCAATAAAACTAATTAATTCTTTTATTTTTTAAAATAGCTACTTTTGGTCTACCTCAGTCTCTTTTGGGTACTTGCATTTAGTATTTCTCACCCCTTCTCTTTCTCCTTCTTTGGGCATGAGGAAGCCTGAGAAGCCTGTGGGTAAGGAGAGTTCTTTGCTTATGCTGTACTCTGAGAATTGTGCTGGGATTTCTCTGCTAGAACTTCCTGGGGTTTCTACAGCCCCTGGTCCTCTTCCTTTAGGGAGTTTCAACCCTAAGGGATAACAGGGCCCTTCATCCTGACCTCTTTGCTTTGCTCACTTTCTTTCCTCTGCAGGGAAGAGGCCTCTACCTCTTATGGATGAGAGCTTCTAAGAGATATTCTTCGCTCTTCCATGATTGACTTCGATGTGGCCTTCTGCTTCTTTGGGGCATTTGATTATGCATTCAACAAACATTTATGAAAACTCTACCAAGTACTAGGGATATATCAGTGATCAAAACAAAGGTTCCTGCCTTTGTGAAGTTTACATCCTAGTGGGGGGAAAATGAAAGAACCAACACACGTAGTGAAGAAGTAAATTACCTAGTGTCTTAGACCATAAATGTTACCAAAAAAGAGAAAGAAGGGCAGGGTAAGTGCGAAGGAGACTGTGGGGCTGGAGGGTAGTTGCCATTTTAAACAGAGTCGTCAGGGTGGGCCTCATTCCGAAGGTGAACTCCAGGAAAGATCTGTAGGAGGTGGCCAACTGGACATCTGGGGGAAGAGAGTTCTGGGCAGAGGGAACAGCAATAGCTAAGGTGGGGTGTGACAGGCACACAGCAGGGAGACCGGGCACCTCTGGAGTGGAGTGAGTCAGGGATCAGCAGGACTACAGGAAGAACGTTCATGAAAGTGGAGCAGGAGCGTGTAATTGTGTGAAACTTTTATATAGCTCATTTTTCCATCAAAGTTTTAGCTCCTTTAGCCAAGATGCATGCAATACTTCTTTTTGCTGGCGTTGGAGGCACTTGATAATTACTAATTTTTTTTTAAATAAAAGATTTTGAGGGATCACTTGAGTATGGTTCTACCTAGTGACACAGTGATGAGCTATACTCTCCTTTGCTGTTTTAAATTCCTGACAATGATTGCACTTAGTCCTGAGTTATGGTGAAACATTTCTCGTTTACATTCAGATCTATGCTTGTTCTGTTGGCAGAGCCTCAATCAGTCAGGTCAGAGCAGGAAGATACTCCTTCAGGATTGTGCCCTGATTCAATAAGTCATGCAGAACTCACCACAGCACTTAGCTCAGAAGCACAGGAGCTCATGGGTCACAGATGTTTTTGCCTAGAGGAATGGCATTTTTATTTAATATTTAAGTAAAGGGGGCAGCTGTACATGGTCATCCTGGAAATTCATTGCAGGAATTTGTCTGATATGCCCTGCACAGATATTTCAATTTGGTGATATACATTTTATATTTTTGAAATTGAAGTTTTTATAGTATATCTATCAAGAAGAAACTGAACAGGTGCCATTCTTGCCCGGTCAATTAATGCGATCTCTGGCCCTGAATCCTGTCTCTTGTAAATTTATTCAAGTAGAGATTACTTACTTTCTGAAGGGGACCTGGATAAGAAACCAGGAGCTGAGTATCTGATAAGTTACTTTTCTGTGTTTGAATAACTAAAGAAATGTGAGGAGCATGTTGGAAAAAGAGAGATGGCTTTTAAGGTTCTGTTAAGAATTAGCTGCCTGTCTTTGTACTGTACAAAAGTACAATCTGTAAAATATCACATTCCTAGAAGGTGGATTAATGAAATTCTGAAACATCTAAATATGATACACCTCTTGGGCTATCTCACATATGTTAAAATTGTTGCAGATATTTTCCCATCACCACAATTACATATTTTTTATGTGTGGATAGAAAAAGGAGAATAATTCATGAAATTAAAGTAAGTCTTTCTCGACATGTGGCAAATCCATCGGATATATGATAAATCTTTTTCAGAGCTGAACTCAATAGGGGAAGAGTATTTATTCTCTTCCAACTCAGCCTGGGCTCTAGTAACTCATTAGTTGAGCGTGTAACTGAACTTTGCATCTGAACAAAGTTCCGGAGGCCCCCAGTGTGCAGTTTGTTTCTTGCTGAGCACATTTTAAGGTTGTATTTTGAGTTGTTTGCCTTTCCCCTCCTTGAACACCATGAAGCAGTTTACTAGAGCAGAATTGCTTTTATGTGTCCTTTCTCCTTTCATGTCCATTTTTGGCTGGCTCTTCAATAGTGTGGCCATTGGCATGAGCTGTAATGCTCCGGTAACTGGGCAAGCAATTAGGAGAGCCAGACAAATCTTCCTTCTTGCAGCTGGGCTTTCCTTGCTTCTCTAAACACAGTAGGCCAAACAATGAAGATCCTGGGAAGAAATCAAACAGTAAAGCACTTCTTTCTTTAAAAGAAACACACTCAAAACTTTGCTAATAGTTGTCATGTTGTAGCTGAGGACAGGATGCTTCAGGAACAAATGCCATATGGATAGTGTTGGAGGGGGTGGCTGGAGCCATCCTAACCTGGTGTTTCCTGTGATTATCCTTTTGTGTCTCCCTACCTCTGTGGCAGTACATCACTTTAGAAGCAAACACTCAGATTCCAGATCAATGCATGGCTAATAGATGAAGCTTCTGGAAATCCCCACTGACATTCTGAGAGGCCAGCTTGAAGGGTGAGAATGGAGTGAGACACCTCTTCCAACATCTTGGGAACAAATGACATATTAGTTCTGGAACTGTCATTAGGACCTTAGATGAAATTTCTTCCATCGTAGAAACTAAACAAACTAGAAGAAAGAGAAAATAAAAAACAACAAGCAAAGAAAAAACACAACCGAATGTGGTTTATAGACACAAAAGGAACAATTAAGTTAGTAAGAATAGGCAAGAACTCAAAGGTAAACATAAGCATGAATTTTGTAGGCATAGGATCAGATAAAATACATTTTTAAGCCTTTCAAATCTCTGAATCCTACTGCTCTTGAAATGCAGCTGAAGAAATGGAAAAAACATGGCTAGAAGATTTACTGAAGCCAGGGGAGTAGAAATTCTTGGTTCTAGTCAGCCAAACTCATCCCGGGAACAGGGAACGGGGAGTCAAAGGAGTCATGCTTCCACATCATCCTTGTTAAGGACACAAGAGCTGTAACCTCACCCTTCCTCTTTGTAGACACCATATGGGATCAATCTTGGTGATGATGATAAGTCCTTGGTGACTGTGATAGTTCCCTTTAAGATCCTTCAGATTTGACATGGAACTGGGACTGGGTGGAGGGGTGGAGTCAGAGGAGGGAGAGAAAGGGATTATAGGGGAAGAAAGAGGATAATGAATATCAAACAAACCACAAGAAGACAAAAAGATGGAACTCCTCTGAGAAGTTTCAACACTTCCCAAATGAGTGAGTTAGGAAAACCTCACTAAATGTACCACCCTTAATTTAAGGTAGTAAAGAAGAGCTTCTTTTGTGTTGTGTTTTCTGAAGGCTGGATTAAGTTCTGATGCATGCTTTTGCAAACAAAACAGTAATTCTTAATTTCTGAACTTGCTGGAGCTTGCCACTTGAGCAGGACACCTAGGATGAAGCTGCTGTGTGTTTTTCCAATTTACAAGGACAATCATGAGGGAAAGAGCACTGTGTTGAGAGCCTAAAGATGTGGCTTCCTGCCACCAATCGCTTAGGCAAACTTTGGCAGTCTGGTAGGATCTCTGGACCTGCTTTCTCATCTGTAAAATGATGCTGGGTTGATGACCCATTAGAATGCTCTGAGTTCTAGAAACACCCTCAAATTTGATAAGCTATAGTTTTAAGTTTATCTCATGTCTTCCCAGTTGACATAACTCTTAGACATCCCTTCTGGAAACTTCCTCAAAATTCACTTTAAAAGGGAAACTTTATGTAAAATGTTTTCTCTAGACCAATATGTGTCTCTAGTTTTTATTTGCTGAAGACATGTGTCATGCATGCCATCTGTAGGAACCCTCTTCTTTTCCCTGCCTCTTTCTGGTGATAAAGCTTCCTTTCTTAGTGTTCTCCACATGATTGCTAAGGATGAGACCAAAGTGGGACCCTTAACAACAGTAGTAGAGTGAGAGGAAAAAGAAAGAAGGGAAGGGAGAAGACAAGTCCAGGGAAGACCAGGCCAAAATGAGGAGGAGTGAGGAAGAAACTATTATA
Source organism: Hylobates moloch (assembly GCF_009828535.3). Lineage (NCBI taxonomy): Eukaryota > Metazoa > Chordata > Mammalia > Primates > Hylobatidae > Hylobates > Hylobates moloch. The sequence continues at coordinate 65,009,774 of NW_026652287.1, forward strand.
CAACCACCCTAAGGAATGAACTTTGCCCCTGGGCAGCCCTCAGGATGAGAGGGGTTCAACAGCCCTCCGATGGCTCAAAATTTCTAAAAAGAATAAAGAATGCTTTAGCTGGCCTAGCTTAGAACGTACACCTACTTTTCTTGAGTTCTGTGGGACTTTATGTAACACAAATAAAAGGGTACTGTAGCCTGACAGTCTCTAAGGCAGAAGTGGGATCTGCCAACTTAAATGAGCAGCCCCAGTGGAGCAGCAGCACCTGGGGAACATGGGGAGGCATCCCTGAAGGCCTCCTGTTAAAGAAGCAGGGGCCGGGCTCCTGTTGGGACACCTGAGAAACATGCAAGCCCATGAGTTGCCATTGGATCCATGGGTAAAGCCCACTGTGCCACTCCACTCATTTTATTTCAATGCAAACAGCCCTCATCCTCAGGGCTGCCCTCGGCTCCTGTGTGAGATGGACACATGGTGTCCCACCATGTTGCATGCATCTGGCCTGGGAAAAGGGGTGAGGTTGGATTTCAGTAGGGATTCCCCGCAAGCAACTGTACTTAGCAGCCCTGCTTGAACTCACACAGGAATTATCATCCAGGTCTATGACAGGCAAAGTGCAAACTCCCACCCACTGATCAGCAACTCAGCCCTCCAGAGAAGCAGAATCAGGTTACTGTACAGGCGAATCATGTTGACTCTGTGGGATCCTGGCCCCCACGAGGAGAAACTTTGTCCTAGAAGAACCAGTACTTAGTTCTTCTACTTTACATCTCCTTTTAAAGTGAACTGCTTTCAGCAAAACTAATCTTTGTTAAAAGTCAGAAGGGTGGCTAAATTCGGCTAAAGTCTGGGAGGGTGGCAGTGATTGGAAAGAGTGAAGAGGCTCCTGGGTGCTGGCAGCATTCTCTTTCTTGATTTGAGGGCTGGTTATACAGGTGTGTTCTGCTTATGAAAATTCACTGTGCAATACGATCATTGTGTGTGTTTGTGTGTATATGTTATACTTCAATGTAAAGAAACGTTTTCTTTACAAACTGCCCTGGGCTCTGCTCCCCTTCAGGACAGGGACTGTGTTTTTATTCACTGCTCTATTCCCTGCTTTGAGCACAACGTCTGGCTCATAATAAGTGTCTTAGCTCAAGTGGTGGCAGATTTCGCATCTGGTGAGTCCTGGCTGGCTTTCTAATTCCTACGTGGCTCATGGCTGTCTTCTCACTGCGTCTTGGTTGGTGGAAAGGGTTAAGAAAGCTCTCTGGGTTTGTTTTTTGTTTTTTTTTTTGAGATGGAGTTTCACTCTTGTTGCCCAGACTGGAGTGCAATGGCATGATCTTGGCTCACTGCAACCTCCACTTCCCGGGTTCAAGCAATTCTCCTGCCTCAGCCTCCCAAGTAGCTGGGATTACAGGCACTCACCACCATACCCGGCTAATTTTTTGTATTTTTAGTAGAGATAAGGTTTCACCATGTTGGTCAGGCTGGTCTCAAACTCATGACCTCAATTCATCCACCCACCTTGGCCTCCCAGAGTGCTGGGATTACAGGCGTGAGCCACCGCACCCAGCCTACGGTCTCTTTTATGAGGGCTCTAATCCCATTCATGAAAGCTCCACCTTCATGATCTAATCACCTCCCAAAGGCTGCACCTCCTAAAACCATCGCATTGGGGATTTGGATTTTGATATATGAATTTCGAGGAGACACAAACATTCAGACCATCACAATAATACTTAATAAATACTAGTTGAGTGAAAAAAAAGAGAAAGAACTGCTTTCCCCTGGTGTCCTGGCACCAACCATCTGTCATTGTCCTTCAGAAGCATCGGCTTCTGAACAATGAGCCACTAAACAGACGAAGTTTACAGATGTCAGCAGCTGGCAACATCTCAGCGCCAACCTGGAAAGGAAGCTCAATGAATAGGTGCCTGGCCTTTTGTGTTTTCAGTTCTCTTAAGCATAGGATGAATATTCAAGCCTGGAAAAACCATGCTAATAATAAATGTAAATCATCTGGGCCTAAGTTCCATGGTGGTGAGAAACTTCAAGTCGAAACTTCAAGTGGAAAGGTCCAGCTGCTCTTGGAAGGACCAAAGGACCTGCCACCAGGAGGTTCTTTCTTAACCCACAGTGGATTGAGCTTCCAGACACCCTGACAATTCCAGGAGAGCCCTGCTGTCAGGTATTCCACTGTTACCATAGGATATATTTTTTCTGGTTTTAAAAGCGTACTTAAAATATTTTTCAATCACAAACTTACAGAAAAGTTGCAACTATGGCATAAAAATCTTTTTTTTTTTTCCTGAATCTTTTTCCTTACATTTGAGAATAAGTTGTTGACCTGATGGCCATGAATCATTGAATACGTTACTGTGTATTGCCTGAGATAAGGACATTCTGCTACACAGCCACAGTACAACCATCAGATTCAGGAAGTTAACAGGGATACGTCACTACTATCAAAACTTCGGGCCTCATTACAGTTTTTCCAACTGTCCCAATAATGCCTTTTATTGCAAAACGGTCCTACTCAGGATCATGCCTTGCATTAAGTTATCATGTCTCTTTGGCTTCATTCAGTCTTTCCTTGACTTTCATGACCTTCATACTTTAGAAGATTGTAGGCCAGTTATTTAGCAGAATGGTCTCAGTCTGGGTTTCTCTGTTGTTCTCTCATGATCAGATTTTGGTTATTCATTTCAGATAGGAAGTCAGAGGAGAGAGGCATGTTCCTCTCCTTCCATGCTCTCAGATGGCACAGGAATTTGATTTGTCCTGTGACCGGTAATGCTCATTTGTATCACTTAAGAAAGGGGTGTGCCTGGTTTCTCTGCTCTATCATTACTTGTAATGGTAAGTATTTTGGGGAGAGGCACTTTGAGACTATGTAAATATCCCATTCATCATGAAATTATTAACTTATTAATTTAATCTGTATAGACTCATGGTTTCCTTGCTATTTATTTAGTGGGTTATAATGTACTACCATCATTCTTTTTTAAAATGTTTAATTGTCCCCAGTCTGGTCATTGTATCCTTTTCAGTTGGCTTCTCTGTCCTTTTGACACATCCTCATCATTCTTCGAGTAGTTCTTTGTTTTCCTGACATAAGATATTTCAGGCTCATCTTATTTTCTTCCCATGCCAACCCAGGAATCAGCCATTTCTCCAAGGAGCCACACAAACACATGCACACTCATGTATGCGCGCGCGCGCACACACACACACACACACACTCCATCTTTATTTTTGTATCTTGCTTTGCATATGGAAACATTAAGTTCACATCCATACCTCTGCTTCTAGTCTAACACCAAAGCCACGTGCCCTTCACGTGGGCTCCAGCACTGTGTGCTTGTCTGCCCCCACCTGTGGAGGCCTGCTTGGGCTCTGACATCCTACTCAAGGCCACCTTCATCCGGGCAACCTCCTTACCCTGCTTGGGCTCTAACACCCCTCAGTGCTGCCCCCATGTGTGGATCTCTTCTTATCACACTTAGGCTAGAGCTCCCTCCTCCTCCTACTGCCAGCGTGGGAGCCCACCTGGTCTGCACCACCTAATGGCTTTAGGATTAAATTCTTCAGAAACAGAAGGGAAGAATTGAGAAGGGAAAGGAGAATATGGGGAAGGATAACCTTTTCCTTAATTTTGACCCCAGAATACTTTGTTCAGTATAATTATTTCAAGAGCGTATTATGTTCTTTTGAGATGATTCATCCATGTCTTTTGGTTTATAACTGAGAAAGATATCCTTTTAGACCAATAAGAAGAAATGCCTGATACTTCTTTATTGTAGTTTCCAGAAAAGTGTTTACCATGTAAGTCATGTTACTATTTCAAGCAACCCTGGCCAACCCTTCTTGGTTGAGGACAATTGAAGGGGTGGGTAACAATTCTAGTGATAGTAGCAGAAGACTCTTCTTTGATTTGTAGCTTTCAATCAAGACAGCCACTGAGAATCTGAACTGCCACGCTTTTGCTACCAAATGAATCCAGATCACGCCCAAGAACCTGTGCACATTGCTGCTCTGGTGAGTGGTGGAGTGAGGAAGGGAGTGGAATTCTATGTCCATTATCCCCAGAGCTGGATGGAAAGATATTTCGGTGGCAGTGTCTCCCCAACACACCCATATTATCACTCCCTGTGTTTCCCAGTGTTCTTGACCGTCTTCTATCTCAGAAAGGCTCTATTTGCCTGAAGGCGTTTCCCAAGGAGTATGGGGCTAGCTTTGGGCCCCTCTTTCTATGTGAGATGCTTAATCCAGGGCCCTAATACAAAACATTGGTTTCATGCCATTATCAACATTTCTTCCAGAGGGCGTTCATGCACACAGTTCTCCTGGAGGTTTGTCCTGATAAGCCAGAGGACCCGACTGTTTTCTGTAATCCCCTCTACATTTAAAATAATTGGTGATATAAATCCTGATTTTAAGAGACTCAGAAATGATGTAATAAGAAATCTAGTAATGAATAAATACAGTCATTTGAAAACACAGGGAGAGTAAATTAATGGTTAACCTCTTCCATGCTTATTGGTTTCTTTCCCTATAAGCCTAGACTTAATAATGGGATTCCAAACCATTTTTCTGGACTTTGCCCACCCTACCCCATGCCCAACCCTAACAAGATTACATTGGGTCTATCACCCTGGACTTTTGTTATACAGAGCTTACTTGGTTTTAGTTATTTAGTTATCCAATTGCTTTTTAAAATGTCTGTATTTTCTACTATACTTTAGGTTCCATGTGGGCATACACTTTATAGGCTTATTCATCAATTGTGACTTTAGTGCTTAGCATAGTGTCTTGTGCCTAGTCAGAGCTTTAAAAACATTTGTTGAATGAATGAATAAATTAATATTTTCTCAGCAGCTATTATGATGTTATCAGCCTCACATTATTTAATCCTAATAGCAGCTGATTTTAGAGATTGGGAGATAGGCTCTGAAAAATTAAAAACTGTGCAAAGGTGCATAAGTTTTAAAGGGGAGAACCTGAATCCAAACTCATTTAGAGAAAGAATAACCTGTAGTGGTTAAGAGCACAGGTTGTGAAGTCAGACTGCCTAGATTAGGCAATTTTATAGGCTGTCATGAGTAATGAATGAGTTAATGCAGGAAAAGCACTTGGAACAGAGCCTGGCACAGAGCCAGAACTTGGTAGACATTAGGGATTAATATCATTTATGTCTCTCAACCTGTGTCTTTTCCACTCTATCATGTTGCTTCCTCTCATTAATCAACAAACTTTCTCGTGTTCTTAACTGCCCTCCCATTAGCTAAAATGCGAATCAAAATTAATATACTGCTTGTGAACTGTGATTTTAGAAATATCAAAATCTAGAGGCAGAGCCAGAGGGAAGGAGCCTGGGTCCCTGAATCACTAGGTGGAGGAAAGCTGCCCATTCACCAGGAATATCTGCTTTAGACCACAATATAAGTGAGAAATGAACTTATATTGGATTGCATCTCTAAATTTGTGGGTGTGTTAGTTACAGCAGCTAGCGATACCCGGACTAATCTTTTTGCAGCAAACATCTGGGTGGGTAAACTAGACGACAGTTACTTTGTGGAATTTACAATCACTGCCTCTGTTTTTCTTTCCCCTTCCCTATCTCTTTCTCTGTCTTTGTCTCCGTTCCTTTCTTCTGGAAATCACACTCAAACAACATTTAAATATTGGAGGGAACAGAGAAAGAAAGCAGGAAGTCCTACTTAAGCTTCCAAGTCCGAACAAGCCCTTTATTGGGGTATTAGGGATTTGCATAGATGTCAGTAAAGTGGGATTTTGGTTCCAATTTATCTATTATTTCTTATGAGTATGGTTTTTCCAGAAATTTTGTGATGAGGATGTGGTGGTCAGGGAAGGACGTTACATTCCTGCATCTCTATTAGTGATATGATCATAAGAGCACCACAACTCACTTCTCGCCTTTGCCAGAAGAGACTCTACTGTCTTTTTATCAAAATAGTGAATTTCATATAAAAATTTGTTGCTTTCTGTTTCAGTTAACTGCACCTATAAGAATCCTAGCTGTTTGAAAAAATTCTGAGACGATCCTACTTGCAGGGTAAAAACCCTGATTAAAACCTTTGGAGTATAATACTTATACCTCCAAGCAGTGAAACTCAAAAATTTTATTATTACCCTGCATTGCATTTATCATTAGAGGAAAAAACTGTTTTCATAAAAGCAAAAGAAAAACAATAATAACAATAACAGCCAGCTTATTTTTGCAATGTTTTTGTTGGACACTATAAAAACCACCTTCAATGCCTTTTTCTCCACCTGTCTAATTTATTTAGAAATTAACTTGAAGCATTTCCTGTAGAGAAGGCAGGCTTGACCACCCCTGCCCACCCTGGCTCAGGCCAGAATCAGATGCTTTTTCATTGTGTTTCCACAGTACGTTCTGCATGCATGTATCCCACGAAATGCTAGCGAATTACCTGCTTTCCCTCCCATTCATTTGTTAATGCAGGGTCTTACTCATCTTTAAACTTGGAACATGGTAGAAACTCAATAAATACCTGTTAACATGATTAAGTAAATGATCAACAATTTACATCTGCAACCACCTTTGCTAGGTAGGATACTTTGAATTTGAAGGTACTGTTATACAAGGACATCCCTCAGCTCCTTAGGAAGTAGTGTACACAGAACCTTCCCTTTAGAGAGGGAAAGCAAGATTCTGGGAGCTTTTCAAATGTTTTGTTGAAATCCACTTTTGTTTCCCTTACAAACTCTTTTTTTTTTTTTTTTTGTTCATCACTCCATATGCCTCAATGGACCACATTACATTTTTCTGGTGGTTCACCATGTTCTTAGCTACAGAAGGCTGAAATACTGCTACAAATTGAGCCTTGTAGGAACTTAAAAGGAGATGTGTCTCATAGGAAACCTGTCCTCCAGCATGTTTTAAGTGACCCTCAGGCATTTGAAGACACAGACCTAGACACTAAAATGAAAATAACAAGAAGGAGCTGCCGAGACGGGGGTAGGGTGCCTCAGATTTGAATGAGTAGTGAACTGAGTCCAACGAGGGTGCCAATGAGCTGTTTTACGTGGTTCTGGAAAATGTACCCTGCAACCATAATTTTCTCTCAAGGTATCATTAAAATCAAATGATTCCCTTATTTTGGGCATCCATTTACACTGTAATTATTTTGGTCTTTTGTAGTGACTTTCGTGGTTAAATGAAGCAATTCTCCTCCCGTCTGTGTAGATAATGTAATGACTTTTTAATCATTTGTTTTCTACTAGCCAAATTGTTTCCATGATCCCATTAGAAATTCTTCTGTAGTGATTCCAATGGATTTATTGAACTACTGGTGACAGCCACACTGATGAACTGCAGGCTGCCTGCTGCTAGATTCAGCCAATAAATATCAAATACCTTCCATTTTTCCCTGGAACTAAGAAAGAAGCTAATAATTCTGATCAATGGACATAGTTCCTGAGTTTTGCCATAGAAATCATAAAGAATACCATGTGGGTATGGTAGTTTAAAAACTGCAGTTATTGTTTTCTTCTGATTATAAAGGTAATACATTATTATAGAAAATTCAGAAATATACAAAATACAAACAAAACTATGAAAATTACCTATAATTTCACAACTTAATACCATTTCATATTTGATGGCATTTCCTTATAGTTTTATCTAGTTATCTTTCTATTGTCTCTGTCTATCTATCTATCTGCCTGTCTGTCTGTCTGTCTGTCTGTCTACCTACCTACCTACCTACCTACCTTCATGTCTGTCTGTCTATCATCTCTACTTACCTATCTATCTATCCAAAATTAGGGCTATAACTTACATGTGATTTTTTTCCCTTTAATATGTATGATGAGTATTTTTCCATGTCACTGAATATTCTTTGAGGTTATGACGCTTAATGGTTGTATAGTAGTCCGTTATATTCATTTGTTCTCTAAATATTTTCCAAACTCCTACTATGAACAAGCACAGGATGTGCTGTGATTTATTTAGCAATTTCCCTGTTGTTTTAACACTGGGGAGCCCTTATAGGCTTTGGAGCAGTGGAGAGACATGATATGACATATTTTTTAGGGCTTTCAACAACAGGCAAATTGCTACATAAATCACAGCGAATCCTGTGCTTGGCAGCATGGGGAGCCCTTATAGGCTTTGAAGCAGTGGGGAGACATGATATGACTTTTATTTTTAAAGGATCTCATTTTGCCAAGAGTAAAAAAGCTTTAGTCCTGGTGATGGCCTTTGAGGCTTACTCCCAAACTTTACCTCTCTTGCTTCATCTCCTGCTCCTCCCCTGCTCAAGCCACTCCAACCACATTGGACTCCCCACTTTTCTTTTGGAAAAGGCCCCTGGGCCTTTTCACCAGCTATTGTCTATGCCTAGAATGCCCAAGAACTCACTGCTCAGTTAGCTCAATGCCTTCAAACCTTTGCTTGTATCACCTTCTTAATGAAGCAAACTGCTCCTCGCCATCTTACCTCTTGCTATTTCTGATCTCCTTCTCTTTCTTTCTTATTCCATTTTTTGTTTTTATGTTTTTAGGGATAGGGTCTCACTGTATGACCCAGGCTGGAGTGTAATGGTGCAGTCATGGCTCACTGCAGCCTCAAACTCCTGGGCTCAAGGGATCCTCCACCTCAGCCTTCCAAATAGCTGGTACTACAGGAATGCACCACCACACCCAGCTAATTTTTATTTTGTAGAGATGGGATCTCACTATGTTGCCTAGGCTGGTCTTGAACTCCTGGCCTCAAGTGATCCTACTGCCTGGGCCTCCCAAAGTGCTGGGATTATATGCATGAGCCACCATGCCTAAATGTCTCTTAACTTCATATGCTTATTGTTCTTTTTTATGGTGAGAACATTTAAAATTTATTCTTTTAGTGATTTTCAAGGACAACACATTAGCTATAGTCACCATGTTGTACAATAGGCCACTTGAACTTATTCTTCTTGTGTAAATGAAATTTTCTTGCTCTGTATTTTTCACATCATCTATTACTTTCTCATGTACTATTTACTTTCTTTCTTCAACTTTTATTTTAGATTTAGGGGGTACATGTGTAGGTTTGTTACATGGTACATTGCATGGTACTGAGGTTTAGAGTTTGATTACACCATCATCCCAGGTACTGAGCAGAGTAGTTTTTCAACCCCTGCCCACCTCCCTTGCTGCTCTTGTATTCCTCAGTGTCCATTGTTCCCATCTTTATATCTATGTGTACCCAGTGTTCAGCTCCCACTTATAAGTGAGAACTCATAGTATTTGTTTTACTGTTCTGCATTAGTTCACTTAGGGTGATGGCCTCCAGCTGTGTCTGTGTTGCTGCAAAGAACATGATTTCGTATTTTTTATGGCTGCATACTACTTCATGGTGTATATGTATCACATTTTCTTTATCCAATCCACCATTGATGGGCACCTAGGTTGATTTCATGTCTTTGCTATTGTAAATAATGCTGCAATGAACATACAGGTACATGTGTCTTTTTGGTAGAACAATTTCTTTTCCTTTGGGTATATACCCAGTAATGGAATTGCTGGGTCAAATGGTAGTTATATTTTCAGTTCTTTGAGAAATCTCCAAACTGCTTTCCATCGTGGCTGAACTAATTTACATTCCCACAAACAGTGTATAAGCCTTCTCCTCTTTTCTCTGGAGTCCCACTGACATCTGTTATTTTTTGACTTTTTAATAAAAGCCATTCTGTCTGGTGTGAGATGGTATCTCATTGTGGTTTTGATTTGCATTTCTCTGATTATTAGTGATGCTGAGCAACAAACATTTTTCATATGTTTGTTGGCTACTTGTATGTCTTTTTTAAAGAAGCATTTGTTCATTTATTCAAAAGTCCTTTGCCCACTTTTTAATGGGGTTGTTTTTTGCTTGTTGATTTGTTTAAGTTTCTTGTAGATCCTGGATATTAGACCTAGGTTTTCTTCTAGGATTTTTATAGTTTGACATTTAAGTCTTTCTTCCATTTTGATTGTATATTGTGATAGGTAAGGATTCAGTTTTATTTTTCTGCATATTGATAGCCAGTTATCCCAGCACCATTAATTGAATAGGGAGTCCTTTCTCTATTGCTTATTTTTGTTGACTTTGTTGAAGATTAGATGGTAGATGTGTAGCTTCATTTCTAGGTTCTCTATTCTGTTCCATTGGTCTATGTGCTGTTTTTATCCCAGTATCATGCTGTTTTTGGTTACTGTAGCCTTATAGTATAGTTTGAGGTTGGGTAGTGTGATGCCTTCAGCTTTGTTCCTTTTGCTTGGATTGCTTTGGCTATTCAGGCTCTTTTCTGAGTCCATATAAATTTTAGAATAGTTTAATCTAATTCTGTGAAAAATGATGGTAGTTTGATAGGAATAGTATTGAATCTGTAGACTGCTTTGGGCAGTTTGGCCATTTTAACAATATTGATTCTTCCAATTCATCAACATGAAATGTTCTCCCATTTGCTTGCATCATCTCTGATTTCTTTTAGCAGTGTTTGATAGTTCTCCTTGGAGAGGTCATTCACCTCCTTGTATTGTTAGATGTATTCCTAGGTATTTGTGTGTGTGTGTGTGTGTGTGTGTGTGTGTTTGTGGCTATTGTAAATGAGATTGCATTCTTAATATGGCTCTCAGCTTGAACATTATTGGTATATAGAAATATTATAGATTTTTGCACATTGACTTTTTATCCTCAAACTACTGATGTTGTTTATAAGTTCTCAGATTGTTATGGCAGATTCTTTATTATTTTCTAGGTATAGAATCATATTGTCAGTGAAGACAGATAGTTTGACTTCTTTTACTATTTGGATGCCTTTTATTTCTTCTCTTGCCTGATTGCGCTGGTTAGCACTTGCAGTACTATGTTGAATAGGAGTGGTGAGAGTGGGCATCCTTTGTCTTGTCCCAGTTCTCAAGGTGAATGCTTCCAGCTTTTGACCATTCAGTATGCTATTGGCTATGAGTTCATCATAGATGGCTCTTATTATTTTGAGGTATGTTCTTTTGATGCCTAGTGTATTGAGGGTTTTTATCATGAAGGGATGTTGGATTTTATTGAAAGCTTTCTCTGCATCTATTGAGATGATCATATGGTTTTTTGTTTTCAGTTCTGTTTATGTGGTGAATCACATTTATTGATTTGTGTATGTTGAGCCAAGCTTATATCCCAGGAAAAATGCCTATTTGATTGTGGTGAATTAACTTTTTGATATGCTGCTGGATTCAGTTTGCTAGTATTTTGTTGAGGATTTGTTCATCTATGTTCATCAGTGATATTGGCCTGTAGTTTTCTTTTTCTGTTGTGTCTTTGCCAGATTTTGATATCAGGATGATCCTGGCTTCATAGAATGAGTTAGGGAGGAGTCCGTCCTCCTGGATTCTTGGGAATAGTTTCAGTGGGATAGGTACCAGCTCTTCTTTGTGCACCTGGTTGAATTTGGCTGAGTCCATCCATCCAGGGCTTTTGTTTTTTTGGTTGGTAGATTTTTTAATACCGATTCAATTTTGGAACTCATTATTGATCTGTTTAGGGTTTCAGTTTCTTCCTGGTTCAATCTTGGGAGGTCATGAATTTCTAGGATTTTATCCATTTCCTCTAGATTTCCTAGTTTGTGTGCATAGAGGTGTCATAAAGATGTTTTACTTTTCTGTGGAATTGGTTGCAATATCACCTTTGTCATTTCTGATTGTGCTTATTTGGAACTTCTCTTTTTTTTCCTTGTTAATGTAGCTAGCAGTCTATCAATCTTGTTTATCCTTTCAAAGAACAAACTTTTGGGTTTATTGATCCTTTGTATGCATTTCTGTGTCTCAATTTCATTCAGTTCTGCTCTTCTTTTCTTCTGCTAGCTTTGGGGTCAGTTTGTTCTTGTATTTCTAGTTCTTCTAGGTGCAATATTAGATTGTTAATTTGAGATCTTTCTAACTTTTTGATGTAGGCATTTAGTGCTATAAACTTTCCTTTTAACACTGCTTTTGCTGCATTCCAGAGATTTCGGTATTTGTGTTTCTGTTTTCATTAACTTCAAATAATTTTTTGATTTTTACCTTTATTTTGTTGTTTACCCAAAAGTCATTCAGGAGCAAGTTGCTTAATTTCCATGTAATTGGGTGGTTTTGAGTATTGATTTGTTATTGATTTCTGTTTTTATTCCACTGTGATCTGAGAGTACGTTTGGTATGATGTTGATTTTTTAAAAATTGATTAAGACTTGCTTTGTGGCTGAGCATATGGTCAATCTTAGAGTATGTTCCATGTGCAGATAAGAATAATGTATATTCTCTGGTTGTTGGGTGGAATATTCTGTAGACCTCTTTTAGGTCCAACTGGTCAAGTGTTGAATATAAGTCCAGAATTTCTTTGTTAGTTTTCTGCCTTGATGATCTGTCTAACACTGTCAGTGTGGTGTTGACATTCTCCACTATTATTATTATTTATTATACTTTAAGTTCTAGGGTACATGTGCACAATGTGCAGGTTTGTTACATCTGTATACATGTGCCATGTTGGTGTGCTGCATCCATTAACTCGTCATTTACATTAGGTGTATCTCCTAATGCTATCGCTCCCCTCTCCCCCCACCCCACGACAGGCCCCAGTGTGTGATGTTCCCCACCCTGTGTCCAAGTGTTCTCATTGTTCAATTCCCACCTATGAGTGAGAACATGCAGTGTTTGGTTTTCTGTCCTTGTGGTAGTTTGCACAGAATGATAGTTTCCAGCTTCATCCATGTCCCTACAAAGGACATGAACTCATCCTTTTTTATGGCTGCATAGTATTCCATGGTGTATATGTGCCACATTTTCTTAATCCAGTCTATCATTGACGGACATTTGGTTTGGTTCCAAGTCTTGGCTATTGTGAATAGTGCTGCAATAAACATACGTGTGCATGTGTCTTTATAGCAGCATGATTTATAATCCTTTGGGTATATACCCAGTAATGGGATGGCTGGGTCAAATGGTATTTCTAGTTGTAGATCCCTGAGGAAGTGCCACACTGTCTTCCACAATGGTTGAACTAGTCTACAGTCCCACCAACAGTGTAAAAGCGTTCCTATTTCTCCACATCCTCTCCAGCACCTGTTGTTTCCCGACTCTTCAATGATCGCCATTCAAACTGGTGTGAGATGGTATCTCACTGTGGTTTTATTTGCATTTCTCTGATGGCCAGTGATGATGAGAATTTTTTCATGTGTCTGTTGGCTGCATAAATGTCTTCTTTTGAGAAGTGTCTGTTCATATCCTTTGCCCACGTTTTGATGAGGTTGTTTGATTTTTTTCCTGTAAATTTGTTTAAGTTCTCTGTAGATTCTGGATATTAGCCCTTTGTCAGATGGGTAGATTGTAAAAATTTTCTCCCATTATGTAGGTTGCCTCCCCACTCCGATGGTAGTTTCTTTTGCTGTGCAGAAGCTTTTCAGTTTAACCAGATCCCATTTGTCAATTTTGGCTTTTTTGCCATTGCTTTTGGTATTTTAGTTATGAAGTCCTTGCCCATGCCTATGTCCTGAGTGGTATTGCCTAGGTTTTCTTCTAGGGTTTTTATGGTTTTAGGTCTAACATGTAAATTTTTATTCCATCTTGAATTAATTTTTCTATAAGGTGTAAAGAAGAGATCCAGGTTCAGCTTTCTACACATGGCTAGCCAGTTTTCCCAGCACCTTTTATTAAATAGGGAATCCTTTCCCCATTTCTTATTTTTGTCAGGTTTGTCAAAGATCAGATGGTTGTAGATGTGTAGTATTATTTTTGAGGGTTTTGTCCTGTCCCATTGGTCTATATCTCTATATACTATATGCTAGCTCAGCATGGTACCAGTACCATGCTGTTTTGGTTACTGTAGCCTTGTAGTATTATTGTTTGAAGTCAGGTAACGTGATGCCTCCAGCTTTGTTCTTTTGGCTTAGGATTGTCTTGGCTATATGGGCTCTTTTTTGGTTCCATATGAACTTCAAAGTAGTTTTTTCCAATTCTGTGAAGAAAGTCATTGGTATCTTGATGGGGATGGCATTGAATCTATAAATTACCTTGGGCAGTATGGCCATCTCAACACTGACTCTTCCCATCCATGAGCACAGAATGTTCCTCCATTTGCCTGTGTCCTCCCTCACCTCATTGAGCAGTGGTCTGCAGTCCTCCCCAAAGAGATCCCCCACATCCCTGCAAGCTGGATTCCCAGGCATTTCATTCTCCCTGAAGCAATTGTGAATGGGAGTTCACCCATGACCCAGCTCTCCGTTTGTCCATTATTGGTGTATACGAATGCTTGTGATTTTTGCACACTGACCCTGCATCCTGAGACTTTGCCAAAGTTGCCCATCAGCTTAAGGAGATTTTGGGCTGAAATGATGGGGCTTTCCAAACATACAATCATGTCATCTGCAAACAGGGACAATTTGACTTCCTCTTTTCCTAATTGAATAGCCTTTATTTCTTTCTCCCGCCTGATTGCCCTGGCCAGAACCTCCAACACTACTTTGAATAGGAGTGGTGAGGGCCTCCCTGTCTTGTGTCAGTTTTCAAACGGAATGCTTCCAGTTTTTGCCCATCCAGTATGATATTGGCTGTGGGTTTGTCACAAACAGCTCCCATTATTTTGAGATACATCACATCAATATCTAGTTTACTGAGAGTTTTTAGCATGAAGCACTGTTGAATTCTGTCAAAGGCCTTTTCTGCATCTACTGAGATAATCATCTTGTTTTTGTCTTTGGTTCTGTTTATATGATGGCTTATGTTTATTGATTTGCTTGTGTTGAACCAGCCTTGCATCCCAGGGATGAAGCCAACTTGATTATGGTGGACAAGCCTCTCGATGTGCTGCTGGATTAGGGTTGTCAGTATTTTACTGAGGATTTTTGCATCGATGTTCATCAGGGATATTGGTCTAAAATTCTCTTTTTTTTTTTTTTTGTATCTCTGCAAGGCTTTGGTATCAGGATGATTCTGGCCTCATAAAATGAGTTAGGGAGGATTCCCTCTTTTTCTATTGATTGGAATCATTTCAGAAGGAATGGTACCAGCTCCTCTTTGTACCTCTGGTAGAATTCGGCTGTGAATCCATCTGATCCTGGACTTCTGATCGGTAGGCTATTAATTATTGCCTCAATTCCAGAGCCTGTTAATTGTCCATTCAGGGATTAAATCTCTTCCTGGTTTAGTCTTGGGAGGGTGTATGTGTCCAGGAATTTATCCATTCCTTCCATATTTTCTAGTTTATTTGTATAGATGTGTTTATAGTATTCTCTGATGGCAGTTTGTATCTCTGTGGGATGATAAAGGGGTGGTGATATCCCCTTTATCATTTTTCACTGCGTCCATTTGACTCTTCTCTCTTTTCTTCTTTGTTAGTCTTGCTAGCAGTCTATCAATTTTGTTAATCTTTTCAAGAAACCAGCTCCTGGATTCATTGATTTTTTGAAGGCTTCTTTGTGTCTCTATCTCCTTCAGTTCTGCTCTGATCTTAGTTATTTCTTGCCTTCTGCTAGCTTTCGAATGTGTTTGCTCTTGCTTTTCTAGTTCTTTTAATTGTGATGTTAAGGTGTCAATTTTAGATCTTTCCTGCTTTCTCTTGTGGGCATTTAGTGCTATAAATTTCCCTCTACACACTGCTTTAAATGTGTCCCAGAGATTCTGTTATGTTGTGTCTTTGTTCTCATTGGTTTCAAAGAACATCTTTATTTCTGACTTCATTTCATTATGTACCCAGTAGTCATTCAGGAGCAGATTGTTCAGTTTCCATGTAGTTGAGCAGTTTTGAGTGAGTTTCTCAATCCCGAGCTCCAGTCTGATTGCACTGTGGTCTGAGAGACAGTTTGTTTTAATTTCTGTTCTTTTACATTTGCTGAGGAGAGCTTTACTTCCAACTATGTGGTAAATTTTGGAATATGTGTGATGTGATGCTGAGAAGAATGTATATTCTGTTGATTTGGGGTGGAGAGTTCTGTAGATGTCTGTTAGGTCCACTTGGTGCAGAGCTGAGTTCAATTCCTGGATATCCCTGCCAACTTTCTGTCTCGTTGATCTGTCTAATGTTGACAGTGGGGTGTTAAAATCTCCCATTATTATTGTGTGGGAGTCTAAGTCTCTTTGTAGGTCTCTAAGGACCTGCTTTATGAATCTGGGTGCTCCTGTGTTGGGTGCATGTATATTCAGAATAGTTAACTCTCCTTGTTGAATTGATCCCTTTGCCATTATGTAATGGCCTTCTTTGTCTCTTTTGATCTTTGTTGGTTTAAAGTCTGTTTTATCAGAGACCAGGACCACAACCCCTGCTTTTTTTTGTTTTCCATTTGCTTGGTAGATCTTCCTCCACCCTTTTATTGTGAGCCTATGTGTGTCTCTGCACGTGAGATGGTTCTCCTGGATACAACACACTGATGGGTCGTGACTCTTCATCCAATTTGCCAGTCCGTGTCTTTTAATTGGAGCATTTAGCCCATTTACATTTAACGTTAATATTGTTATGTGTGAATTTGATCCTGTCATTATGATGCTAGCTGGTTATTTTGCCCGTTAGCTGTTGCAGTTTCTTCCCAGCATCAATGGTCTTTACAATTTGGCATGTTTTTGCGTGGCTGGTATCGGTTGTTCCTTTCCATATTTAGTGCTTCCTTTAGGAGCTCTTGTAAGGCAGGCCTGGTGCTGACAAAATCTCTCAGCATTTGCTTGTCTGTAAAGGATTTTATTTCTCCTTCACCCATGAAGCCTAGCTTGGCTGGATATGAAACTCTGGGCTGAAAATTCTTATCTTTAAGAATATTGAATATTGGCCCCCACTGTCTCCTGGCTTGCAGAGTTTCTGCCGAGAGATCAGCTGTTAGTCTGATGGGCTTCCCTTTGTGGGTAACTCGACCTTTCTCTCTGGCTGCCCTTAACATTTTTTCCTTCATTTCAACTTTGGTGAATCTGACAATTATGTGTCCTGGAGTTGCTCTTCCCGAGGAGTATCTTTGTGGCATTCTCTGTATTTCCTGAATTTGAATGTTGGTCTGCCTTTCTAGGTTGGGGAAGTTCTCCTGGATAATATCCTGCAGAGTGCTTTCCAACTTGGTTCCATTCTCCCCGTCACTTTCAGGTACACCAATCAGACGTAGATTTGGTCTTTTCACATAGTCCCATATTTCTTGGAGGCTTTGTTTGTTTCTTTTTACTCTTTTTTCTCTAAACTTCTCTTCTCGCTTCATTTCATTCATTTGATCTTCAATCACTGATACCCTTTCTTCCACTGCAGCTACTGAAGCTTGTGCATGCATCACGTAGTTCTCGTGCCGTGGTTTTCGGCTCCATCAGGTCATTGAAGGTCTTCTCTAAGCTGTTTATTCTAGTTAGCCATTTGTCTAATCTTTTTTCAAGGTTTTTAGCTTCTTTGTGATGGGTTTGAACATCCTCCTTTAGCTCGGAGAAGTTTGTTATTACTGATCGTCTGAAGCCTTCTTCTCTCAACTCGTCAAAGTCATTCTCCATCTGGCTTTGTTCTGCTGCTGGCGAGGACCTGCATTCCTTTGCAGAAGAAGAGGCACTCTGATTTTTAGAATTTTCAGCTTTTCTGCTCTGGTTTCTCCCCATCTTTGTGGTTTTATCTACCTTTGGTCTTTGATGATGGTGATGTACAGATGGGGTTTTGGTGTGGATGTCCTTTCTGTTTGTTAGTTTTCCTTCTAGCAGTCAGGACCCTCAGCTGCAGGTCTGTTGGAGTTTGCTGGAGGTCCACTCCAGACCCTGTTTGCCTGGGTATCACCAGCGGAGGCTGCAGAACAGCAAATATTGCAGAATGGCAAATGTTGCTGCCTGATATTTCCTCTGGAAGCTTCATCTCAGAGGGGCACCCAGCTGTATGAGGTGTCAGTCAGCCCCTACTGGGAGGTGTCTCCCAGTTAGGCTACTCGGGGTCAGGGATCCACTTGAGGAGGCAGTCTGTCCATTCTCAGATCTCAAACTCCATGCTGGGAGAACCACTACTCTCTTCAAAGCTGTCAGACAGAGACATTTAAGTCTGCAGAAGTTTCTGCTGCCTTTTGTTCAGCTATGCCCTGCCCCCAGAGGTGGAGTCTACAGAGGCAGGCAGGCCTCCTTGAGCTGTGGCGGGCTCCACCCATTTCGAGCTTCCCGGCCACTTTGTTTACCTACTCAAGCCTCAGCAATGATGGACACCCCTCCCCAAGCCTCGCTGCCACCTTGCAGTTCGATCTCAGACTGCTGTGCTAGCAGTGAGTGAGGCTTCATGGGCGTGGGACCCTCTGAGCCAGGCATGGGATATAATCTCCTGGTGTGCCATTTGCTAAGACTGTTGGAAAAGTGCAGTATTAGTGTGGGAGTGTCCTGATTTTCCGGGTACCATCTGTCATGGCTTCTCTTGGCTAAGAAAGGGAATTCACTGACCTGTTGTGCTTCCTGGGTGAGGTGATGCCCTGCCCTGCTTTGGCTCATGTTCCGTGGGCTGCACCCACTGTCCAACAAGCCCCAGTAAGATGAACCCGGTACCTCATTTGGAAATGCAGAAATCACCCATCTTCTGCATCACTCATGCTGGGAGCTGTAGACTGGAGCTGTTCCTATTCAGCCATCTTGGAACCTCCAGTGAAATTCTCTACTATTATTGTGTGACTGTGTAAGTCTTTCCATAGGTCTAGAAGTACTTGCTTTATGAATCTGGGTGATCCAATGCTGGGTGCATATATAGTTAGGATAGCTCAATCTTCATGTTGAACTGAACCCCTTATCATTATGTAATGCCCTTCTTCATCTTTTAAAACTGTTGTTAGTGTCATGTCTGTTTTATAAGAATAGCAACCCCTGTTATTTTCTTTTTATTTTCTGTTTGCATGATAGATCTTTCTCCATCCCTTTACTTTGAGCCTGTGGGTATAGTTACATGTGAGATGGGTCTCTTGAAGACAGAAGATGGTTGGCTCTCATTTTTAAATCCAATGTGCCACTCTCTGTCTTTTAAGTGGGGTGTTTAGGCCATTTACATTCAAGGTTAATACTGATATGTGAGGTTTTGGTCCTGTCATCATGTTATTAGCTGGTTGTTTCATAGACTCAATTGTGTAGTTGCTTTATAGAGTCTGTGGGTTATGTATTTAAGTGTGTTTTTATGGTGGCGGGTATTGTTCTTTTCTTTCCAAGTTTAGAACTCCTTTAAGGATCTCTTCTAAGCCTGATCTAGTGGCAATGAATTCCCTTTGCATTTGCTCATCTGGAAAGATTTTATTTCTCCTTCACTTATGAAGCTTTATTTGGCAGAATATGAAATTATTGGCTGGAATTTCTTTTCTTAAATTTAAAGATGCTGTAAGTAGGTCACTAATCTTATCTGGCTTATAAGTTTTCTGCTGAAAAGTCTGCTTTTAGCCTAATGGAGTCCCTTTTGTAAGTGACCTGACCTCTTTCTCTAGCAGCCTTTAAGATTTTTTTCTTTCACATTGACCTTGGAAAGTCTGATGACTATGTGTCTTGGGGATGGTCCTCTTGCACAGTATCTCACAGGGATTATCTGAATTTCTTGCATTTGCATGTCAACCTCGTTAGTGAGGTTGGAGAAATTTGGGGGGACTAAGTCCACAAATATGTTTTTGAAGTTGCTTGCTCTTTTTCCTTCTCTCTTAGGAATGCCAGTGGGTCATAGCTTTTATCTTTTTACATAATCTCATATTCTTTAGAGGTTTTGTTAATTTTTTTAAATTCTTTTTTCCTTATTTTTTTTTCTGACTGGGTTGATTCAAATGACTGGTCTTTGAGCTCTGAGATTTTTTTCCTCACCTTGCTCTAGTCTATTGTTAATGCTTCCAACTGTATTTTGAAATTCTCGTACTGAATTTTTCAATTTCAGAAGTTCTGTTTCATTCTTTCTTAAAATGGGTATTTCATCTTTCAACTCTTGTATCATTTACTGGTTTCCTTGGATTGGGTTTCAACTTTCTCCTGAAGTTTGTTGAACTTCCTTGCCATCTAGATTGTGAATTCTATTTCTGTCATTCTAGCCACTTCAATCTTGTTAGGATCCATTGCTGGGGAGCTAGTGCAATCATTTGGAGACAAACACTTTGAACTTTTGAATTCCTAGAGTTCTTGTGCTGGTTCTTTCTTATCTGAGAGGGCTGGTATTTCTTTAGCTTTTGAAATTGCTGTTGTTTTGGTGGAGTTTTTTGTTTTTATATATATTTTTTCCCTTGAGAGTTTGTGGTGTATGTTGTATGTAGCCAATTTGTTTCATTTCTGGGTGATTTCAGAGGGCCAGGGCTTGTATGGGTTCTTTTTTTTTTTTTTTTTTTAAGGGAGTCTCACTCTGTCACCCAGGTTGGAGTGCAGTGGCACAATCTCGGCTCACTGCAACCTCCACCTCCCGGGTTCAAGTGATTTTCCTGCCTCAGCCTCCCGAGTAGCTGGGATTACAGGCTCATGCCACCATGCCTGACTAATTTTTGTATTTTTAGTAGAGATGGGGTTTCACCATGTTGGCCAGGTTGGTCTTGAACTCTTGATCTCTGGTGATCTACTTGCCTTGGCCTCCCAAAGTGTTGAGATTACAAGCATGCGCTACCGTGCTCAGCCTTATATGGGTTCTTTAGTTGTAGCTAGATTCCTGCATTAGGTTTCACATATGAAGTGTGCTGAAGAAATTTTTGTTTGGTGGTCTAATTCAGACTGAGATCCAGTAAATGGCACTTAAGAGTAAGGGCCAGCAGGTAGGCTCTTCCTCATCTTAGCACCTCTTTTGTATTCTCAGCAATGTTCTGGGGAACACATTTGGGGAGATGGGAGGGCAAGAGATGACCCTCTTGTCAAATTCATTCCAACAAGGCCTTGGAAGAGCCCCCTTGAATGACTGGTGCCACACCCACATTTCCTTAGCCCCAAGGGGGTGGGGCTCTGGTAGGCTGTGTTCCCTCCTCCGTTAGGGGCAACCCAAGTCAAAGGTTAGGTCACTAGGAGACCTGCAGCTCCCCAGGGAGCTGGTCCTCTTTGATTGGCATAGTCAGGGTGGGTAGCAGAGTATGTGTCGGGGTAGTCTGTTGATGAAGTGGGTCAAAGGCAGAGGATCCCTAGACAAGGCAGTGTTGTCAAGGATAGGCAGCTGGTGTGACACCCAAGGCCCTGGGTTTTGTGCTCAGCAGACAGCTATGGGGACAGTCCAGCCTGTGCTTCCCCAACCAAGTTTCTTCTTGGTGTGTCTGCCTCGGTAGCAGGCCTAACCAGCTAGTTTTGTCCTAAGCCTTCTGTGCCCAGATTGCTGGTATTCTGGGATATGGGGCTTCATTGGGCAGATGCTGCAGCTGGCAAACAGGCTACATCTTCCCTGGACTGCACTTGTGGAAGGGGGCATGCCCAGCTCCCATGCCAGCATATGAACCCATACTTTATTTTTTTCAGTATTGTAAGAGTAGGGGCCCCTCCCTCACTTGAGCTCAGATCTCAGCTCAATACCCTTGAGCTGTGTGCTCAAACCCTGGGGGGTTGGGTCTGGGCCCATGGCTTTATCCTCTGGCCCCACAGGGTGGCGTACTGACTCCCAGGCTGCAGGCAAAGCACTCAGGCAAGGCTGTGCTGTGTGCACACTCTTGAAGGGGCAGCCAGGCAGGGGCCTTGGGAAAGGCCAGTGGACAGTGAGGTGTACAGATCAGACACACCCCTGTCTTGTGGGAAAGACAGCCCTTCTCTATCCCAGCCCCAAAGTCAGCAGAAGCTAGAGTCACTCAGAGCAAGATGGAGAGCTCTGGGGATGGGCACCATGGTTGCCTTTTGCTACAGCTGCTTTTTGAAAACAGAATCATACTCTTTGGAGTCTTCTGCACTTCAGTACTGTGTTTCTGGAATTCACCCATGTTTGATTTCTACAGCTGTAGTTCACTGGTTTTTGCTGTATGTTACTTATCCAGTGTCCTGTTGATGGACAATTGGGTTGTACTTATCTCTGTTATTATAAATAACACTCCTACAAACATTTTGCTCATGATTCCTGGGGCATTATATGCAAAATCTCTGCAGGGTGTATACCTAGGAGTGGAATTGCTGGTTCATAGAGGATGTGTATATTCAGCTTTTCAAGATAATATGTAACTCCTCTTCAAATTGGTTATACCAGTTTATATTCCTGCCAGCAGTGGATGAGTGTTCCCATTGCTTCACATTTTTCTGTTTTTTTTGAGACAGAGTCTCACTCTGTTGCCCAGGCTGGAGTGCAGTGGCGTGATCTCGGCTCACTGCAACCTCCATCTCCCAGGTTCAAGCCATTCTTGTGCCTCAGCCTCCCAAATAGCTGGGATTACAGGCGAGTGCCACTGTGCCTGGCTAAATTTTTTTTATTTCTGGTGGAGATGGGGTTTTGCCATGTTGGCCAGGCTGGTCTTGAACTCCTGGCCTCAAGTGATCCTCCTGCCTCTGCCTCCCAAAGTGCTGGGATTACAGGCTTGAGCCATGGTGTCCTGCCCACATTTTTCTAATATTTGGTACTATGCTAAGGTGGCTGGCAAGTAATATCTCATAATGGTTTGAATTTGCATTTACCTTATTACTAACTTACGAGATTGAATGTCCTTTCAAATGATTGTTGCTATTTATCTTTCCTCTTTCTTTTTTTGGTGAGGACAGAGTCTCGCTATGTCAGCCAGGCTAGAGTGCAATGGCATGATCTCAGCTCACTGCTACCTCCGCCTCCTGGGTTCAAGTGATTCTCCTGCCTCAGCCTCCCGAGTAGTTGGGATTACAGGTGCCTGCCACCACACCCGGCTAATTTTTGTATTTTTAGCACAGACAGGGTTTTGCCATGTTGGCCAGGCTGGTCTCTAACTCCTGACATCAGGTGATCCACTCCTCTCGGCCTCCCAAAGTGCTGGGATTATAGGTGTGAGCCATCACGCCTGGCCTCCTCTTTTTTTTGTAAGGAGTAATAACCAGCATTAACACAATCACTTATTGGGTACTATTTTCTGTGTGCCAGTCTCTGCATGTCACATGTTATTCCCTTATCAACCTTATGAAATAGTTACCATGATATTTTGGGGCCCCAGAAAGATTATTATTAGAGTATATGTTATAAACTGTATTTCTCCAAATCATGGCCTTCATATCTTTATGACATGTGACTAGAGAACCCAAGCCTAGCCTGTAATCTTGCAATTTGACTGTAGGTATCTAATTTCTAAAGTCTATCCTTTTCAGAGATCCAAAAAAATCCCTAGTGGTTATATGACAGAAAAATTTCTAGACTTCATCTCGAAAGACTTTTCTTTGTTACCTTAGCAGAAAGGCTAAGACCACTGGCATTTTTGCTTGTTTCTAGAGTGATATAAGAAATCACTTACATGTGAAAACACCAACCTAGAGCAAGGTATAAGCTTCTTTTCAGAAGGACTGTCTCTTAGAGGAACTATACATTTTTTTTTTCTCAATGAATGATTTTTTTTTCCTGTTTGACTTCCAGAAAGGAGTTGGCTGGTGATTATATGAGTCTGGAATTTTAGAAAAGAGGAATGTACTTATTGGTTCTTTTGAATGAATCAATCCAATAAGCATTTATTTTGAGTCTGCTTTCTACAACGCCCTGAGATATGAGATATTGAGACAGAACAAGGGGACTTCATGCCCATCTCCACTATGTTTCCTATTTAGTTGAAAAGTTTCAAACTCTCAAAGATGGGGGGATTCATTCCTTTTTACTTGTTACAAGTAATTTTTTTCTCATTTATGTGTACCCCTGGAGTATGGGGGTTACACAAAGTTTAGGTTAGGATTCCTGGTTGACTCTCAAATATGTAGAAAGTTATCATTTTTAAGAAACATTTTTGACAATGTTGATAGTGTATCAGAGCAAAACAAACATCCCAGAGCTTCCTTTCAGCCTTCCTGAGAGAAAACCCATAGGGAATATTGTGGGGTGGCTCCAAAGGGACATGGAAAGGCAATATGATTCTGCTATGGGTAGCTGGAGCTAGGCCACAGCAGGCTAAGCAGATCTGGTCTCCCAGAGCCTCCCTCACCCGATGGAGGAGACCCAGCAAGCCTGGCTGAGAGCTGCATCTGGGGAAGTGGAGAGGTGTGATGTGTTCTATTTCCACTGTTCTGTGTGATGTGTTGTGTTGGGCCAAGTTAGGCTCAGTGAGTCCACTGGGCCACAGGACCCCTAGGTGTCCAGGCTGCAGATCAAGGGAGGATGAGCAGAAAGTTAATGAAAGGGGTGCAGAAAAGAATGACTTGTGAGCCATGGAGGCTGGAGCTAAAACTTACCTTTCTTTGTATACTCCTGGGCAGGTCGTCTCCTCAACTCTGTTTGTCTTCCAGCCCAATACCATGCTATGTCTGATGATTTGCTTTATTAGTAGAATTGAAAATATAACAAAATTTTAGATTTGACTAAAACACATACATACACACTGCACACTCATATTGTCTCTTCAACCTTTGCATCACTCACTTACCCTTTGCATATATGGTCTTAGGCTATCATTCACTTAAAAAAATAACTTTATTGAGATATAATTTGCATACCATGAAAACCTCCCATGTTAGGTATAGATTTCAATGATTTTTAGTAAATCTACTGAATGGTGCAATCATCACCAAAATCTAATTTTGAAACATTTCCATTATCCCCAGATAAATCCCTGATGCTCATTTGCAGTCATTACCTGCTCCCCTCTGCCCCTCCAGCTCCGGGCAACCACCAGTCTACTTTCTGTTTCTGTAGATTTGCCCTTTCTGGGCATTTTATAAAAATGGAATCATAACAAAGTGTGGTCTTTCGGTCTGGCTTCTTCCACTTAGCATGAAATTTATCCACGTTGTAGCACGTATCAGCATCGCATTCCTTTTTATTGCTGAATAGTGTTCCATTCCTTGGATATACCATATTGTGTCCATCCAGTCACCAGTTAATGGATATTTGGGCTGTTTCTATGTTTTGGCTATTATGAATAATGCTGCTGTGAACATTCATATGCAAGTCTTTGTGTGTATGTATGCCTTGGTTTCTCTTGAGTATAAACCTAGGAGTGGAATTGCTGGTTCTTATGGTAAATCTATCTTCTCAAGATCTTATTCACAAACATCCAGTTTCTTAACTTTTTAAGAAGCTGACAAGCTGTTTTCCAAAATGGCTGCATCAATTTGTATTCCTTGTGACTGACTTAATGGTATGAGTTCTGTCTGTCTCTGTAGGCTGTAGGTTTCTTGAGGACAGCAAGCCTACTGAAGTCCTAAATCAGCGCACAGGTTTTGGGTCATTGATGATGATGACTGTAGTGGGCTGAATGTGGCTCCAAAGATACATTTGTCCTAATTACTAGGATGTGAGAATATTACATTACATAGCAAAGGATGTATGTGATTAAAGATCTTGAGAAAAGAGGCTCATCCCAGAATATCCAGGTTGGCCCTAAATGCCTATTGTGTATTTCTTATTGTGTCCAATTGGTTTGGATACCATGATGTAATGTTTCCTTTATATAAATCCAATAGATGTAAATAACCTCACATAATAATAAAATAATTAGGAAGAAGTTCATTTTCAGTATTTTTATTCTTTTTAAAATAATTAATATAATTTAATTTTTATTCATTTGTAATTTATTGATTTTATAATTTGTATTCATATAATTTAATTTTTAATAGTTGCTGGGTTTAACAACTGGCTTATTAATTTCTTAAAAATTTTACAAGATTCTCTCTCATGAGCTGATATAAACTAATTCCAGCTCATTTAGATTCATGCGTATAAAGAGCATTCAACAAAGCCTTGCATACACAAATGGCATGTATTAGCTAATTACTACTGCTACTACCATTAATTACTTTGACTGGTGAGCTCTACAAAGGCTGAAAGTAGACATATTCCCTTATTATCCTAGCACTAACACTGAGCTAGGGCCATCCTGTTTTATGCCCAGGGAAGATTAATTACTGCTTGAAGAGACTCAAATTTAAGGGCATGGTCACCCAAGAACAGCACAGATTTGGTAGCAAAGTGAAGGAAATGTTAGCTACTCCATCTCTATCAGAGTGCTTGATGTGTTCAGATCATTTTAAGAGCCAATTGTTAGGAATAAAGAGAGGGCCCAGAGAGGCGGACAGGCAAAGGAAATCTAGTTTAAGGTGCATCATTTTGGGGAACCTAGAGTGAGAACCATCAGCTTGTGTGAGGACGTGTTAAAGGTTCATCTCTTTATTCCTATCTGCTGTTCTTACTGGTATCTGTGCTCCCTATTGTCTTTAGTTGGTGACCTTTTGTTCTCTGATCACCACTTCCATCCCTGATTTAAAGTTGAGTAATATTTAAGAAGCAACTGGAGATCAGGAATTGACAAAATCGCCATGAAAGCTTACCAAAGGCAACTGACTTCAAAAAAGTACTTGACAGGTAATTCACACATGGGCTCCCTAGATGTTGGATGTTACTTAAATGTCTCAAAAATAAAATCTTTATAAGGATCCATTTATAGTTTTGTTTAATTCCATAAATTGTAAACTTATACCTAAGTTTGCAGAAATTGAGGTGTTTTCTAATGCTCCTATGTGTAAGTAAAGCTAGAATAAAAACAGATCAATTCATTTAGGGGAAAGATAAGTAAATTATGTAAAAACAACTGATTTACTTTATACCAGAAATTCTTTGTGTTATAAGTGACAAGTTTCACTTATCCTTGAATTAGCTTCAAAGAGATAGTGTAAATTCTGGAGAGAAAAAAAGAGTGCGTTCAAGACCCAACTTTAAGGACTTCAAACTGCTTATCTAGGAGTGTGCTTCCCAAAGCATGCTGCATGGAATTTTATTTCTGGGAAATGCTTCAGGAATAAAATTTCCTAAATTATTCTTTTTAAAATTATTTATTTGTATTCATATAATTTAATTTTTAATAATTGCCGAGTTTAACAACTGGCTCATCAGTTTCCTAAAAATTAAACAAGATTCTCTCTCACGAGCTGATATAAATTAACTCCAGCTCATTTAAATTCATGCATATAAACAGCATTCAAATAAATTCAGGGTGAACAGTCTCTTTGATGAAGTAAGTTTGAGGGTGCTGCAGACCAGTCCCCTCTGACAGATGATGGCACACACTCACATAGTAAGGGCTCTGAGGAGTGCTGCTGTAAAGACATCCCTCAACTTAGTGTAATTCCTCATCTTCTAGACATATTTGACCCCAGAATCCTGTTTTCACCTAACTCCTATTAATATTCTGAGCAACTAGTGTTTCTAGGACACAATTCTGGAATCTTCACACTAGGGTTGTTACTGCTTCTAAGTGGTTTTGTGATCTTCAGCAAAACCTAGCCCTCAGTTTCTCTGTAGATTTACTGAATCCTTTCACAGAGATGCTGTGAATCGAAATTTTCACAAAGAGTTTCTCTAAAAAGTTTCAAAAACTACTTTTGTGCTGGGCTAACATTCCTTAGCAAAAAGCCAACTTATGAGTTCTCCTATTACTCCGTTCTGCAGAGACTCTCAATAAGGCACATCTGCGGAATGTTGACCTCGGATTGGCACACACTTAAAAGCGTTTGTGGACACTTGGCAAAGCCAAGGAAGCTACAACTTGCTTCAGTTTTCACCCTGATGGTCTGTTTCAAAGGTCATTTTCTTTTTCTTCCTCTTCCTCTTCCTCTTCTTCTTCTTCTATTTTTTTTGTTGAGACGGAGTATCGCTCTGTCACCCAGGCTAGAGTGCAATGGCACAATCTCAGCTCACTGCAACTTTTGCCTCCTGAGTTTAAGCGATTCTCTTGCCTCAGCCTTCTGAGTAGCTGGCGTTATAGGCACATGCCACCATGCCCAGCTAATTTTTGTACTTGTAGTAGAGACAGGGTTTTACCATGTTGGTCAGGTTGGTCTTGAACTCCTGACCTCGTGATGTGCCCACCTCGGCCTCCCAAAGTGCTGGGATTACAGATGTGAGCCACTGTGCCTGGCCCTTCTTTTTCTTCTAAAGGCACAATTGCTGCTGTAATTTTCTGTAGTACATCCTTAGTTGCATCGATATAGGTTGTCATGGCATAACCTATGTTCACATCCTCATTTCAAGATTGGCTTAAATGTGGAGCCAGATGACTGTAGCCTTAAGGCCCACCTCGGTTCATTACCCTGAAGCACCTCCTCAGCCTGGTTTTGGATTAGAAACAAGGTAGTACAGAATCCAAATAAACAAGCCAGGGCAGAATATCCAAATGACAGAAAAGCAAAAACTTATTCTTTACAACTCCAGTAAAATACTTAGGTTTAGCTCATTTGACACAGCCAAGGATTCATTTTTCGACAAGGTGCCCAGTAGACTTGGTGCCATGGGTGGCTTTGCTTCTGCAGAGGATGCCTTTGTTCTTTCCTCAAGTGTGTTATGTTTTAGGCTCAAATGCAAACTCTGAGCAAATGGTCATCTTCACAGAGTAAAAAAAAAAACACAGATTTGCTTTTTAATTTTGGGTGTTTTCTTGAAATGAGGCAAGACTAATTTAGGCCTTTGGGACATTTGTTTTGGGGGTTTTTGGAGACTGTCATATGGCTTCTCATTGAATTAAGCTTCCATGTTTGGGGATGAATTTATTTTTTGTCACAAGGCTTAAGATCCCAACTCAGCCAGGTTTCTGTGTGTTTCTTCTAATAAAGAGAAGAAACTATGAGTTGGAATATCCCCAAATTATCTTTTGGGTTAAAATAGCTTGTTCACAGAATTCTGAAAAATATCTTTCCCTTGTGAGCTATAAACTTAAAGCTACAAACTCCTTTCCTAAGCAGGAACTGATGTTCAAACAATTTGACTGGACTGAAACATAAAGCAAATAAATACTTGTCCCCTCAGTTTGTCCTCTACTCTCTTCCCTAATTTTGTGTTTGCGATATCAATTCAGAAGAAATTCAGTAAATGGTCACTGACATAACCGTTTTGTTGGCTAATGATTATTTCGTTCTCAAGGCCTGAGTTCTTACAGTCAGCCATGGGGCTGAAGCCGAGAGAAAGGCAAGAGAAAAGGCCAGTGCCTAAGGAGAGGAGGATGTTTTCTATTTTACCCAAACTTCCTCATGCATGGACCTAAGAACTTGCTCCCGGGCAGGGCCAGCTTCATGGTGTGGGAAGTGTGCAGTTGCACAGAGCTCTGCTTTGAGAAGGGCCTCATGTTTGTTGCATGCTCTGTTGTCACCATCTTGAAAATTTTAATACTTTTTGAACAAGGAGCCCTACGTTTTCATTTTTACTCTGAGTCTCTCAAATTATGTAGCCTGTTCTTCTCCTAGGTTATAGATGGCTTGGGCTCTCTGCTTTCTTCTCACTCTTCTCTCCCAGTCATGCCCCTGAGCCAGGCTCAGGACCATGCTCAGTGCTGGACTCGCCGTTGTCGTGTCCTCTGGAGCAGGAAGCTGAGTACTCACTTTACAGGGAGTCAACTTTCAGTAATCCTTCTGTGGATTTTGTGGATTATTTGTCATCTCAGTAGCTTTTTTTTTTTTTTTTTTTTTGGCCATCCCATGGACCTCTAGTTCGTTTGGACTTTCAAGAAAAGTCAGGTAATTTCAACAGTCGTGCAAGCTGAACATGAGAAGGGAGGCAAATATGTTGCCCGGGAAAAATCCTGCAATGCCAAAGCTCAATGAAAGTTACATTTCATTTGTAATTTTATACTCATCAATGATAAACCAGTAAACAGGTACAAAACCAATTTACATTTGGAGTTTACATTAGAATTCTAAAAAATCTTACTGAACACCTGAATACTTTGGTTTATGATGTCTGTTTCCTGTATATGGTTTCTATTTTTTATGTTGAACCATATGGAGTCTCATTTATTCAATGTGCTTATTAAATTTTTATATTTGCACCACTTGTATAAGCTAAGAATTACTGCCACAAAACTCCTTTCTTTAAATAGTCATGTGTGTCTTTTTTTTCTTTTCTTTCTTCCTTTTGTATTGCCTTAGCAGATTCTTTTGAAATGGCAATATTTCTTCTTTACCCAATTTAAACATTGCTCACCTTGCCATATCCCCTTCTCCTCTGCAACCTTGGTAGAAATGCTTTTATGAAACTGTACTTTATAGTGAAGATTTGTGCCTTCTTGAAGAATATGAAAAGAAATATTCCTCTCTGCTATTACTCTGTCCGTAATACTGAGAGCATTGTGTATTACATGACACTCTGACTTCTTTACGAGAACCATAGAAGACATTTCTCTGCTCTGAGATCTGGCTTAAGGGCTACGTTATCTGGGGCCATAACAAGCATACAAATCTAAAATTGTGCCACAGAGAATAAAATGGCAGATACCAGAGACTGGGAAAGGTGGGTGAGGGGAGAGGGGGAGTGAAGAGAGGTTGGTTATGGGTACAAACATACAGTTAGATAGAAGAAATAAATTCCAATGCTTGATAGCAGACTAGGGTGACTATACTTAGCAAGAATATTACATATATTTCAAAGCAACTAGAAGAGAAGACTTGAAATGGTACAACACATAAAAATAATAAATAATCCAATTACCCTGACTTGATCATTACACATTCTTTCCATGTAACAAACACTCACATGTGCCCCATAAATATGTAAGTTTTGTGTCCATCTATCTATCAATCTATCTAGCTATCTAGCTAGCTATATCTCAATATAGCAATAAGAACAGAAAGAATTTTAGGCCTGGAGACATATAGTCTGGAATAGTGGATGAGAAGCTGAACCCTGTCAGTATTTTCTTTCTCACCTCTTTTTCACGCAGTTCCTCTATAAATAAATTTGAAAGAAATATTTTAAAGATTATCAGCCTGAAGAGATGCCAAAAAAGTAACATTCCCACAGACCTACACCTCTCGATATAGCCTGAATAGAAGTACCTCATGTAGTCTAACTTCTCCTGACAACTAGTTTGTTTTCGTATTTATGGTCTTTGGGCCTCCTAACCAACCATGGTTTCCTCTTTGAGGAATGAGGTTAGGACAAAAGGTGCCTAAGAGCATCTGCACACTTGTGAGAGATAAGTATATGGTCCACCTCTCACAAGTGTGCAGGAACTCATGTATGCCTTTTGTTCAATCCTCCTTCTTCCACCAATTTTATTGTCTACACTATTTCCTTTTGCCTCATTTTTCCTACTTACTTTATCTTGCCAGTGGTATACGTCTGCCTTACCTCCTTACGACTTCAACCTTTAAATTCTTGTTTAGAGGTGTTTTATTGCAGATACTATCCTCCTTTTCCTCCTTTGTCTTCTTCTTCCTTCCCATCTGCCTTCTGTCGTATGGTAACTTTACAACAGAAACAACAATGATTTCATGTCCCATAAAGTCACAGTTATTGGCCTTTCTATTTGTATTTTTTCTATTCCCTTTAACATTTCTGGCTTTTTTAATGCATATATTAGTACAGTTATCCATGTTAATAAATAGTGGTCATACATAGGACTATGTGCTCAAAAATGTCTAATGAAATGTGCAATTCAAATGGTTCAGAGATGACCAACCAAGATTATTGCAGCTGGTCCCTTTGTTTCAGACTAACTTCCCTACCACTCTATTATTCATCTGTTAGTTAATACAATTAAAGTGCTTAGAACAAAGTAAGTACTATATACCTTAGCTATGACTATTATCCTATTGCCAAACTTGACTTTCTGCCACCATCCTAATCTTCATTATCACAGATTTGGATTTTTACTTACTTAATAGCTTTAGATACATGAGTTGTTCCCATAGTGGGATCCCAATGTTGGTTCCCTGGCTCCTGGCCTGCTTTGCCAAGTCTATGTGATCACAGGCTGACAGGCCAGGCTCTCCCAGTTAGAAGAGAGGTTGCTGTGGTCCTACACTGCATCAAAAGTTGCATTCCCTCAGCCAAAGCCTTTCCCTTGATCCCTTCCAGTCATCAAGTCACCTCTCTACATCACACAACAGATCATGCCACACCCTACTGGAAGAAAATCTGTAGACATTAGACTATCTATGAAATTAAGTCCACATTCCCTTGGAAGGATCAGAATAACATATGCTGGAAAGCTGCTCTCTAGGATTTGTGGAGCTTTGTGTTCTATTTTGTCTGCTGAGAAAAAGGAAGGAGGGAGAGCAGCATAGTGTTACACTTTGGAGTCAGATGTCACAGATTCAAACCCCGTCCCTGTCACGTGAGATCTTACTGTCTCCAAGCCTCAGTTTCTGATCTGTAAAAGGGCATAATGATACCTGCCTCATAGAATTGTAAGATAACCCATGTACTATACTTGGGAACTGATAGGCTGTTTGTTTGTTTTTTGCTAGGCTCCCTCAAATCATGGTACCAATAGGTTTTTAATACAGGGTAGCACTTTTCATTTGTAACATTCTGACCTTTGAGAAAGTCTTCCACTAAACGGATATTTAACACATTCTACTTAGTGAGAATGTGAAATATTCTTGAAAGAAATAACAAGCTGAGACCTGACATAAATAGTGTTGCAAGTGGTGACAACAGAGAGCAGTATGGCATGGCTGGAGTACAGTCAGAGAGCTGGGAGGGAGGGCTGACACTGAAGAGCTAAGGTGGGGGCAGACAATGGAATAGTTTTGTTTTTTTATGATACTGGAAATATAACTACCACTAAATTGCAACCAACTTTATTTTCATAAGATAGCATGTGCAAAGATCACCTCCATACAACACTCAGAAAACTAAAGCAGCACCTTTATTTTATACATACAAACAGTATAAAATGTTTATTAGGTAAGAGCTGTGTTTTGTTTACAATATATTATATTGCTTCAAGCCAATGCAAAAAGTTCATACATTATATTCCCTATTTCATTGTGTTTAGAATATATTATATTGTTTAAATGCCACTACCACAGTGTAATTTTTTTAATACTGCATCTCTGGAATAATGGTAAGGTCAAAATATATTGTATTGAGGGTTTAAAAATTAACAGCAATTTTAAAAAATGTGACAAACATCTAAATATCTGACAATAAAATCTGAAATGCTGTAACTTCAACATTATTAACTGCTCCATCCAAATTCTTGTGACTTACGCATTTTTGCCCAATTTAACCTTTCTAATGTTTCCCTGCCCCCAGACACCATAAATGCATTGTAATTTTGAAAATATCTGCCAACTACACACTGAAAATTTTAACCTGATCAATTGACATAATATAAAATCTGTCCCAAAGCACTGCAACAAGAAAATCTATACCATCATGCTACAGACGTACTTGGAAAACTTAAAAGGAAGAGTAAATATCAGCTCAGTGATTTATAATGAAGCTAATAAAATTCAGGCCAGTATTCTTAAGTGTAATGAACATTATTTGAACATTCAACACATGAAAGGTTAACAAAGGCTATGAACTCGGTGTAACTTAAAACGTTTCAGATGTCGGAGTTCACCAGATGTAATTGGATTCAGGTGGATCCCGCCGTTCCTCGGCCTTTTTAAGTGAAGGCGTGTGCTGCCTGAGCTGGGCGCCTGCTGGCCTCAGGGCATGTATGAGGCTGGCTCCATACCCTGCAAAATTATTCACAGCTTAAAAGGAAAGAAACTACAAAACCAGGCTCTTCAGATTCATTATTAACTATTCAAATGAAATCCATTTTTGCCTTTTCAATCCAGAATGAAAAACCGCAATGACCACAAAAAGCTACCTGAATGAAGAGATCTCTGTTAAGAGCAACCCATTTTACGAAGTCCATGAAACCAGGTTTCCATTGGATTTCTCATTCCCTATATATTCTGGCCATGCAGAAACTCTTGATGCAAAATCTGGGTGAACGTGACTGAATGGAAGTATAGTCTCCATCCAAGGGCTGGTAAGGATCTAGCATTGAAATTTTGAATGCAGCTGCAGATTTGGTCGTTGATCCTTTTCACTGCACTGCAAACCTAACCTAGCTGATATTGATCCAGTTCAATATGACAACCCTACTCTTCATAAAGATCACATGATTGAGTGTGGCTATTGCACTTATAAGACAGGAATTTTGTAAAAATTAAGGACTTCCATTATATGTGTTAGGGAAAAGGTTAAGATTTGAACTGACTCTTCCTTATCAATGGAGATTTGTGTTTTGGTCAAGGTGGGCACCTGTTTCCAGATGGGTTGTAAATGGAAAGTGCTAAGTTACACAACTTCAGACCTCCCTTCTTCCTACTTGGGGTGATGCTCAGGGGCAGTGACTCATTTCTCATTTCCTAAAACTGATCCAAGGCAGCAAATTACATTGTAAAAAGCTGCCTCCATCTTCTTGTGCATCAGAGTTAAATTCAGCATTTATTTCTTCCTTGTGTTTTTAAATGCAAACATGCCATTAAGCAGCTACTGAGAACAGTATACTTTGTTCCTGAATGTGTTCCTTTGAATTGTCAGTATGTAGTCTAGTAGCTCGTGGAGTGGTCAAAACCTTAGCCAGCAATGAGCTGGCGTAAATCTCTACCATGCTGCTTGGCCTGTGACCCATGAAGCCCAAACCTTCCTGTTGGCGAGGGTGAGCCTATGCGGGGACGTCTGTCTCCAGTATCCTCCTCCCCACTATCATGCCTGGGTCCTTGGACCTCCCAACGTGTCATCCCACTGGGAGTATGTTCTTAGCAGAACTCTATGCCTCAGAGCTTCCTTGTCACCTCCCTCTAGTCAAAATAAATGCCCTTCTTTCAGCTCAATTATTTTAGCTAATGTACAAAATGGCTGGGTGACCTCTCCTGGAAAACACATTTGCATTTGAATCAAGCACCAGGTCATCTTCTTGGCATGCAATGCTTGGATTTGAAGGAGGCACACGGATGGCAGAAGCTTTCAGCAGCATAATCTCCAAGTGGGGGTGCTATTTGGAGGCTGGCAGACCTGTCAGGAGGGATCATCTACCACACGAGGGCCCATAACTTGCCTTCCCTTTGGAAGAATGGCTGGGTGCATCAGAAGTAACAGTGCCCTTGCGCTCCTGTCTTCATCACTTGTGGGGATCGCTGGGATCTGGATGTGAGTCTTAGAAGAACTTTGTAACTAAGACCTTGGATGTGTGGTCTGGACTAGGCTTGAAGATTTTTGAAAGTTATTTTGATCTGAGACAAGCCTCAGGGTTTGTCTCCAGTTGAGGGTGGCATAAGGGCTTCGGTTTACTCTTTTCCAAAATGGCACTAGAAATATTGAGTCTCCTACAGGTCTTTTAGTCCAGAGAAGATCTCCTTATCAGTATGCCCTAGCAGGGATACCATTCAACCATTCCCACTATGTGAGAAGTGATTTTCCACAGGAGCTGCACTGCTTATTAATCTGTGTCCACCTGAAGCCAATTTAATCAACCCTCCAGTTAATTCAGTGGGTGAAAAGCATCAAATCAGTGGCTTAGTGTAGTGATATGGTTTGGCTGTGTCCCCACCCAAATCTTATCTTGAATTAGAATCCCCGTGTGTCAAGGGAGACACCAGGTGGAGGTAATTGAATCATGGGGATGGTTCCCCTATGCTGTTCTCCTGATAGTGAGTGAGTTCTCACGAGATCTGACAGTTTTATAAGTGTTTGGCAAGCTCCTTCTATGCACATTCTCTCTCCTTCCACCTTATGAAGAAGGTACCTGCCTCCCTTTGCCTTCTGCCACGATTGTAAGTTTCCTGAGGCCTCCCTAGCCATATGGAAGTGTGAGTCAAACCTCTTTCCTTTATACATTACTCAGTCTCTGGAAGTTCTTTATAGCACCGTGAGAACAGACTAATACACGTAACCTAGACCAGACACCAACCTACCTTAAAGTAAACAGATGTATAACTACATATACACTTATTATAGATACATTAAACTAATACCATATGAACATTGTAAAATAGAAGCAAAACTTAGAAATTAGAAAAGACTACCATAAGTATATTAAATGTATATTTATATATAAATATAAATCAAATTTAAAATATAAAAAATATTTAAAAACTAGTATATTCTTTTAGCACCCCAATGGATAATTTCCACACTCACTGGGTTGCATGCA
This sequence comes from Hylobates moloch, assembly GCF_009828535.3. NCBI lineage: Eukaryota > Metazoa > Chordata > Mammalia > Primates > Hylobatidae > Hylobates > Hylobates moloch. The sequence continues at coordinate 65,045,689 of NW_026652287.1, forward strand.
CCAACCTTTGGAGACTACTGATCTAGGAAAACATCTGATATGTGAGTGATTTGTTCAATTTGTATCCATTACTTTGGAGACATAATATGGTAGACACACCTGGAATTTTGTGAATTTCCTTTTTTTTTTTTTTTTTTTTTTTGAGACAGGGTCTTGCTATGTTGCCCAGGCTGATCTCAAACTCCTGGATTCAAGAAATCCTCTTGCCTCAGCCTCCCAAGTAGCCTGGACTACAGGCATGTGCCACCACTCCCAGCTTGGAATCATGCTTTTGAAGAGTATGGTGTGTGACTGAAGTCTTCCTTTTTTCAAACTAAAGTGGACAGTGGGCCCATGCTTAGGAGACTGAGTTCTAGCTGCCAGAAGTGCTGAAACTGTGTTGTTTTGTTAATTTGCTAATTGACTGTCCCTCCCACTCCACAAGGCAGGGCCTTTTCTGTCTGTGCACTGGTGTGTTCCCAGTGCTTGGATTCATGCTTAGCACAGGAGAGACCACAATCAATACTGAATGAATTTAGCAAGTTTCATTGTGTGTCTAAAATAGGCCAGCTGTTTATCTACATAGCTAGCTCATTTTTGGTAGTAAATTTTGAAAAAATGCAACTCCATTATAACATCTCTCTCATAGATGCTTTATAAATCTTTTCTTTCCCTCAAAAGAACTCACTTACTTACTATTACCAATATGATTTAAATATTTTAAGAAGCAAAATGCTTCATGTTTTATAATGATACTTGACAAATCATGAATTATAAAATCAGAGGCAAGGAGATACTGATTCCACATTTGATTTAAAATCTTAATTTCATGTGTAATTTCTTCATAGTTAACATACTGTATTACTCCAAATCAACCTGTATTACTAATTTAGCCTAGAAAATACTTTTAATATTTTACAGATGTGATCTTTTACAAAGATGCATTACTCTTTACACACTAAAGCTTAGACTCTAAAGTTTAAAGAGGTGGAGGAAGTGTAGGGGAGAAGAGGCAGAGAAAAAGCTGCTTTTAATGAAATGGAAAGCAGGGCTGAGTTATAGGTTGACTATTAGCCTTTGAAGCCAAGAAACAGAAGTGAAAAGGCTGGCTCTTCTTCTGGTCTCCCACTCACTTTTATTTTTATTTTTTTCCTTGTTTACAACTTTTTATTTCTCCCACTCACTTTTATTGCAGTATCTTCCATGCCAACCTTCTTGACACTGGCATTTGTTGGGTTCATTGCAGGTTCCATGTGCACCACAGCCAGGCTCGCAGACAGCTAGAATCAAAGGAAATAAAAAGAGTATTTCCTGAGCTTTCCTTTTTCAACAGAATTACATAGTTGCTTTCCTTGCAATTCTTTAGAATGTATTAGTTTTGGCTTCATCCTCTAATTTTTTTTTCCTAAGTCAGTCTCCAGTCATAAGTTGGTTTTGGACTTTTTGTAAAGTCCTGAGAATGATCTTTAAGCATGATATTTTTCATTCGCAAAAGACATTCTTCATTCGCAAAAGACATTCAGTAGGATTTTGAAACTGCTGGAGCATGGAAGTTTATTTTCCTTAAGAAAACACCTGGCTGGGCACGGTGGCTCATGCCTGTAATCCCAACATTTTGGGAGGCTGAGGCAGGTGGATCACGAGGTCAGGAGTTCAAGACCAGCCTGGCCAAGGTGGTGAAACCCCATCTCTAGTAAAAAAATACGAAGATTGGCCAGGCGCGGTGGCAGGCACCTGTAGTCCCAGCTACTCGGGAGGCTGAGGCAGGAGAATCGCTTAAACCTGGGGGGCGGAGGTTTCAATGGGTCTAGATCGCGCCACTGCACTCCAGCCTGGGTGACAGAGTGAGACTCCGTCTCAAAAAACAAAACAAAACAAAGAAACCACCTTGTATTTAAAACATTCAGTTGCATGTGTGCGTATCCATTTTTTTACATGCACAGGTTTCATACAACACCTCTGGTCTACATAAGGAAGCATATATGTCAGTGAAGAAAGGTTAACTGTGATGCCCAGGCAACATGCAGTAGGCACAGAAGTATGTAGTGAGAGACCCCTGCTAGTTTAACGACCCAGTAGCCCAGATTGGCAATGTGTATGGGGTACTTACGCTTTGAACAGAGGTCTCCCTGGTAACCTTTGGAACACTTACATTTGCTTTTACCAATGCATTTACCTCCGTTTCGACAGGGTTGTGGGCATTTGCCTGAAAAAGAGAAGAATGCAGCTAAACAAGGAACCTGGTGCTTCATTCAGAGGTAATTACATTTTTCAAAGGAATTACAAGGCTTTGAGAGGATAAATGCTTTTAAGTGGCAATTTTCATTTATTTCAGATCTACTCTGGCTTTTATTTTGTTTCAGTTTTGTTTTTGGAACAGACAGGATAATATTTTTAACTTCTGCTTTTGGATTATAAATGTGTTGCCAAAATGCTGCATTTATATTCTTTTTTTTTTTTTTTTTTTTTTTTTTAAGTAAAGACGAGGTTTCATTCTGTTGGCCAGGCTAGTCTTGATCTCCTGACCTCAAGTGATCCGCCCGCCTTGGCCTCTCAAAGTGCTGGGATTACAAGCATGAGCCACCACGCCCAGCCCAATTACTTTTTAATAAACAGAATAATCTTTTAACTGACTCACAAATACTTGCTAAGATATACTTTACTAAAAGTTATGACATAAATGACCCTTTAAATAATCTTTTCACTGGGTATTGATTTTTGTTTTTTGGTTCTTTTTGAGACGGAATCTTACTATTTTGCCCAGGCTGGAGTGCAGTGGCAGGATCTCGGCTCACTGCATCCTCTGCCTCCCAGGTTCAAGTGATTCTCCTGCCTCATCCTCCAGGGTTGCTGGGAACACAGACTTGTGCCACCATGCCCGGCTAATTTTTGTATTTTTAGTAGACACAGGGTTTCACCTTCTTGGCCAAGCTGGTCTCGAACTCCCGACCTCAAGTGATCCTCCCACTTCAACCTCCCAAAATGCTGGGATTACAGGCATGAGCCACCGTGCCCGGCCAAGTGTTGATTTTTGAATGTCACTTTTTCTGAAAGTAAGTCTATACCTTTACCTGATGACAGTCTTAGCCTAGGATTCCCCAGAAAGCAGGACCTGCATGCAGCTAGTTTATCTGGGGAAGTGATTGCAGGAAACAGGAATGGGGGAATGGGAGGGTTGAAACGGCAGGAAGGAAGGAAAGGCAACACAAAAGTGTGTTTGTGGGTGGAAAGCAGGAGTATGGGGCTGCTAAGTCAAGGTGCAGTGGCAACGACTGGTGTGCAAGGCTGGCCAAGAGGCTGTGAGATGTGACACAAAAGGTGCCCAATATCACAGCAATGCATTTTCCTGGAATGCCTTAGGTCCATAATGATACTTTGTAATTTCTTTTATCTCTTTTCTCAGTGAGTATTACGAATGCTTTTCACAGATCTTTGAGTCACAGAATTTTAGAGCTCGAGTAAGGCCCTAGGTGTAAAAATCATGTAATAAATTTCTCACTTCTTTCTCCAGAGGCTATTTATTATCCCTCTGCAATCTAGAATTTGCTATCCTAAGTCCTAGTTTTTGAAGAAGTGGAAGATAAGGTACTTTTTACCTAGAGCTGAAACTACATCCTATGCCTGGCATAAGATGTTTTGAAGACAGCAAGTAGCCCGTAGATTTTGGTAGTGGAGGAGTTTGGATTGCTTTTGTTGTTCTTTTTCTTTTATTTTTATTCACTTTAGCAGAACACTCATTACAAAGGCTTCTGGGTACATAAGGAGAAGTAATGAAAATTTATCCTAAACCAACCCGCCTTTCACTCTCTAAGCCCTTCTTTTTATTGCCAAAGAAAGCTGTGAAAGAAGTCAACCCCCATATATTTTACTGACAAGTGCTATTCTTGACAAACAAGAAGTAAATTCTTTATGAAAATCATTCTACTAAAAACACTTTATCTTTTTATTTACCTAAAAGGACTTTCTTCATATATAAGTAGACCAAAGCAGTATTTAGTCATTGTGGAGACAATATAGACATAACAATATTGGGATGTTAGGGTCTCTCACAAACCTGGAATGCCGTTAGACATTGAGGTTTCCCTGCATAGAGGTGTTCCAGAAACAGGTATTAAAACAAACTTAATAACAGAATATCACCTCTTCATTGACCAAAAGAGGGTCCCTTTTTTTGCCAGGTTTGAATACAAGAATACCATTTACTGTTTAGTTAAGATCTCAACTCTCACCCAAAAGAAGGAATATCTAACTCCAAATTTCCATTTGCATCAAATAAATACCTGACCCCAACATATACACAAAATTAGGTCATATCACAGTACTCTGCAAGGCACCAGGTTTTTTTCAAGTGAGCAAGGTATAGGATGATAATTATATGGCAGAAAAGACAGAGTACTCATATGTGAACTACTTGGTGAGCCCAAATTTTCTCCTCCTCTGTAAGGAGTGAAGTTGGTAACTGGGATAATGCAGAAAATGACTGGTGGAGATAATCCTTTCATCGACTTCACGAGGTTTTTTGTTTTCATGGCAACAGGGAAGTGAGGATCCTTAGATTCACCGCAGTCAGGAAGGAGGACATTCTCTCCTGGCTATTACACAACAGAAATGTGACTGCAGGAGATGTTAGACATTCGAAAGCTATTACTAGTTCAAAGACTATAGGAGCCAAAATTCATGAAGCTCTGATTGTTTTAAAATTCAGAATCCTGGAAATATCTTTAATATGAACTTCTTCTTCCTGAAAATAGTTTGCAACCAAATTCTACCCATTGAATAGTGGAAAACTGAGTCAGCTTGAGAGATGGCACATTTTTACTTAAAGAGACTAAGCCCTGGCTGGGCATGGTGGCTCTCGCCTGTAATCCCAGCACTTTGGAAGGCTGAGGCGAGCAGATCACTGGAGGCCAGGAGTTCAAGACCAGCCTGGCCAATATGGTGAAATTCTGTCTCTACTAAAAATGTAAAAATATTAGCCAAGTGTGGTGGCGGGCACCTGTAATCTCAGCTACTCGGGAGGCTGTGGCAGAAGAATTGCTTGAACCTGGAAGGCGGAGGTTGCAGAGAGCCAAGATGGTGCCACTGCACTCCAGCCTGGGTGACAGAGCTAGACTCCATCTCAAAAAAAGAAAAAAAAAATAGACTAAGCCCTGCCTAAAGACAAACAGATTTGACTAAGTTTCAGCTGGTGGCATTTTTACTATAACCAATGGATGAGTCCTTGTAAGAACAATGAAATAAGGTATTGACAAAATAAAGACATTAAATTTCTTCTACCTATGCAACTGTAGGATAACTTAAATTATCAGTTTAATGAAGTGACAGTTTAATGAAGAAAACAGATAAAAGGGTTTTTAAGTGCCAACAATTGTCATCTCTGGGTTTTAGGATTATAGGTGATTTTTAATTGTTTTCTCCAATATTCTAAAATTTTTTAACAGAGAACATTTTATATTGAGAACTTTTATAAGAAGAACCCACTCAGTTATTTTTAAAATCCTTTTCTAATAATCCTTGCATTACAAAAGGATTATAAATAATTTGCGTAGTCTTTTTAACTGAAGGTTCATTAAAGATTCTTGGGAAATCCATGAGTCTTAGATAACAAGATGCATGTACACACCATCCATCCAGATACCTCTAACCATAGTTTTGTTAACCTACAAGCATATCTCACGATCAACTCGGAATAAAGTTTGAGATGGTATCATTCTTTTTTAAATTTTTTTTTGTTTTTGAGATGGAGTTCTGCTCTTGTCTCCTAGGCTGGAGTGCAGGGCTCGACCTTGGCTCACTGCAACCTGTGCCTCCAGGGTTCAAGCAATTCTTTTGCCTCAGCCTCCTGAGTAGCTAGGACTACAGGTGTCTGACACCACGCCTGGCTAATTTTTGTTTTAGTCTTAGAGATGGGGGTTTGCCACGATGGCCAGGCTGGTCTCTAACTCCTGACCTCAGGTGATCCGCCTGCTTCAGCCTCTCAAAGTGCTGGGATTATAGGCGTGAGCCACTGCACCCAGGTGAGATGGCATCATTCTTGATAGAGGTCAGGAGAAATGAAAATAAAGATGACATCAGAATATACATTTCATTTAAAAAAACAAAAAACAAACAGCCAGCAATGAGTGCTGGTGAGGATGTGGAGAAACTGGAACCCTCATACACTGCTGGTGGGAATGTAAAATGATGCAACTGCTTTGGAAAACAGTCTGGTAGTTCCTCAAAAAAGTTGTTACCACGTGACCCAGCAATTCCACCCCCCAGGTAAATATTCCGAAGAAATGGAAACGTCCACACAAACATCTCGCACACAGACTTTCATAGCTGTATTATTCATAATAGCCCCAAAGTGGAAACAACCCAAATGTCCAATGGCTGATAAATAAACAAAATGTGGTAAATCCATAAAATGGAATATTATTTGGCAATAAAAAGGAATAATGCAGTGATATATGCTACACCATGGGTAAGCATTGAAAACATTAGAATGAACCCAGGTGAAAGAAGCCACACAAGAAATGCCATATCTTATATGATTCCATTTATGTGAAATGTTAAGAATAAGCAAGTCTAGAGACAGAAAGTAGCTTAGTGGTTGCCAGGGTCTAGAGGGAAAGGGGAAGGGGAGGTGACTGCTAATAGGTACAGACTTTCTTTTGGGGATGATAACATGTTCTGGAATTTGATAGAGGTGATGGCTACACAATCTTGTGAATAACCTGAATGGTACATTTTAAAATGTTGAGTTTTATACGATTGTGGCTTATATCTTAATTAAAAATAAGAATACGTAATTCAACTATACTTTTTTGTTTCTGTACCTTTGGAGACACTTTTCAACTCAAGACCCATTTCCATAGTTTCCTAGTAATGTAGTTCCCATGATAGAAACAGGAAACTTCCGCAAAGGTTTTGGATAAAACTTGAAGTAGGGCCAATCAGGAGCTTTCAAAGACTCACATTTTTTGATGCAGTAAAACAAAAAACCAAGAATACAAAACATTGTCTCTGCCAATAGAAGATTCATAAACCTAAGGACATGAAAGGGCATATTTACATGAAGGAATATGAGCCTTTGGACAAAGATTCATAACCATGAACCAAGTAAGTGTGCAGAGTCTGAAGTAAGTATGGGTGAAAATTGAGGGGAGTTAGTTCAGAGATATCTTTATCCGGGAAGGGTAATTAATAAGAATAGAAACCACACCCAGACAATTAATTACATGTTCTGTGGAAACTTTAGAGGTATTTCATCTGAACCCTATAAAAATGGTTACTTCATCCACTACTCATTAAAGTACAAAAACCCACAAATAAATTAGAGGTTGAAAGTTCAAACAGGAACTTAGTCTTATTCAACTTTCAATCTACAATACGCTACTATATACACTACTGTATACACTGTTCGGCTGTACCAAACAGTGGTATTTTACAGATACAGCTGGAAATGAAACACAGACCAAGTTTCCCTCAATCAACATTTCAAGAAAGGCAGGGACACAGGACCCTTAGTGGACAGGCTGACCTTCCTTTTGCTCTTTCTTGAGCATGTGCTTTGGTGCTATCTTTTCTTCTGGATTGTAAGGCAATCAAGGAGGGAGTTATCTCATTTCTGAGTTAAAGAGAGAGGCTACATGACTTGCTGAGAGCTACATGGCTGGTCAATGGCGGAGCCTGGACAAGCAGTTTGGAATATTGATTCCGAAAACAATGATAAGCTACCACATTTCAACCTTTACTTTTTTAACTTTTGTGTATTGAAGTATGACAAACATATAGTAAAGGGATAATGTGTACCAATCTTAAGTTTACAGTTCAGATATTTTTATTTACATAAACAGATGTGTGGCACTTCAGCAATCAAGATACTTAGCATTCCATAAAGTTCCTTTTGCTCCAGCTGTGATTCTCGTTTCTACCATCATCCATTAGTTTCACCTATTCTTGAACTTCAAAAAGATGGGATCATGCAGTAGGTAATTTTTTGTGTCTGGTTACTTTCACTTAGTATCTGTGTGGTTCATTCACGTTGCTGTGTGTGCTATTATTTCATTCTTTTTTTATTGCTATGCACCTTTTTTTTTCTCCTTTTTCTTGAGTCTACCTTTTTCTCTTAGATGGGTTGTTAGGCTCAGTCTAGGATATCTGGCAGTGAGTGGCAGGGGAAACAGGTAGGTAGGTAAACAGATCCCAGCTGTCCCAGAGCTCTGATCTACATTTCCAGTCTGAAGCTATGGGTCCCACATAATGAGGAGGGGACAAAATGACTAACAGAAAACAATGCAACTGCTGAATAATCCAAACCCAGACATAACCGAGTCAGAGAGCATTTCTTCTGAGTCCTCCGAGGTGAGCTGTGTCACTCTTTGCCCCACCTTCAGCCAAAATGCATGGCAGCTGAATCTAGCAAAAAGAAACCACTGGCCTAAGATCTTAGACAAGTTATTCATTCTCTCTGGGCTTCTGACTCCTCCTTGATAAAATGAAGGGGTTATATGGGGTTTCTAAGTTCTCTCCAAGTCAAAAGAAGGCAGAAAGTCAATACTCACTTATTTCACACTGCTCTCCCTCTAGTCCTGGAGGGCAAATACATTTTCCAGGGTAGAAACAGGTCCCTCCGTTAAAGCAGGTGGTTGAGCAGTTTGCTGTTAGAATGAGTAACAGGGGTGTTGCATTAGACAGTAGGTTAAATCCAACACAAATTTCACTTACAGTGAGGTGCTATTTTTTAGGCATCTGCTACTTGCCCATTTCCTGACTTAATAAAATAAGCTGCTTTACAAATACAAAAGTTGTAACCAATTGCTTGCCTATGTGCAGACTCCAGAACATAATAGGAGACCACACACATCATATACTACCCACCAGTAGGAGTTTCCATCTCAGTGAAGAAAGGCACAGTAAAAAAATTAGCTTTTTAATTTTCTTATACATAGCTATGCCCTTAAAAGGAGAAGAATGGTATAAACCTAAGGTTTTTTTTTTTTTTGTAAACATCAGTTTGGAGGATAAAGGAAGAGTGAAAAGGAGAAGACTTACTTTGGAATAGATAAAAGAGAAGTCATAAATATCAGGACCTGACAAATAAAAAAGCAACTTTCTTTCAGGACAAGATGAACAGATATTTATCTTAATGAGATTGTTTTTTAAAAAATAGACTTTTATGACTTTTGGAGAAAAGAGTAACTGTATTCAGAAAAAGACTGTGGGCCCGGGTGAGATCCCATAGGTAGGAGTGTGGCCACAGCAGGGACCAGAGGATGATGAAGTTGGCTGTATCATAGTGGGAGCCCAGTAGCCAGATTATCCAGGTAGTAATCACACTTCGTGATTCATCCTAAACCCTCTCTCACAGTGTCGGTTTCTGGAGTTTCACTGCTCACTAGCACCTAAAATAGAGGGAGGATGGAGAAATGGAGAGAAGAGGAGAGGAAATATCTAAAAATAGACAAGTTGGCTCATTCTATAAAGGAAATTAAAATGAGAGCTTGGATTTTTAGCAATTCCAGTTATATGACCTATTTGTTCTTGTCCCATATAAAATTGGCCAAAATTGGCTATAGATGAACAAAAGCTAAAGTAAGCTTCCAGTATGAAAATCAGAAAAGAAATCCAAAAGTTCTAAGTGTATGCTTTCTTTGTGGGAAAAAAAAAAAGTCCACAAAGTAAAATATTCTATGAGTATCGTGCTTCTTAAATGATAAATTGTGTTTAAAATCACAAAGATCTCCCAGTTTAAGGAAGTGCTGTACTCAGTTTGGCAAATCAAAACTTTTTGTTTGTTTGTTTTTGTTTTTTTTTTGAGACGAGTCTCGCTCTGTCACCCAGGCTGCAGTGCAGTGGCACAATCTCGGCTCACTGCAAGCTCCGCCTCCCAGGTTCACGCCATTCTCCTGCCTCAGCCTCTCCAAGTAGTTGGAACTACAGGCGCCCGCCACCAGGCCCGGCTAATTTTTTTGTGTGTGTATTTTTAGTAGAGACGGGGTTTCACCGTGGTCTCGATCTCCTGACCTCGTGATCCGCCTGCCTCGGCCTCCCAAAGTGCTGGGATTACAAGCGTGAGCCACCACTCCCGGCCTGGTTTGTTTGTTTTTTAAAAGAGACAGGGTCTTGCTCTGTCTCCCAGGCTGGAGTGCAGTGGCACAATCGTAGCTCACTGCAGCCTTAAACCCCTGGGCATAAGGGATCTTCCTGCCTCAGCCTCCCAGATGGCTGGGAGTAAAGGTGTACACTACCATGCCTGGTTAAGTTTTGAATTTTTTTTGTACAGATGGAGTCTTGCTACATTGTCCACACAGGTCACAAAAAAATCAAGCCTCTTAACGTGGAAGGGAGCTGTAGCATTTTGGTATAGGATTTAGGATTTAGGAGAACCACCTCTTGGGGCCTCCTTTTTGCTGCAGTATTGCTAAGGCTGGACAGTTGTTTTTGTAAGTGTGTCCTGTCTCCTCACTTCTGTTTCTCTGGGAGATAGAAGGGAATGATGAGATCAGTGCTCTGGAAAACTTTGGGATCAGTACCCACTTGGCCCATGCCCCATGGGCACTGCCCAATTACTGATGTGTAGAATGCAATGAACCTGGTAGCTTCATAGAAAGCTGTAGAATTCAGCAAAGTTGGTTACATAATTTGGCCACACTCTTAGTACTTGTATGCTATTGTATTGTCATGAGCAAGCTTCTCTGTATTTCTGTTGTGCAATGATTCTTGATTAGAAAAACGAGCAGCTAGAGACACGAAGTATCTTTCTCTAGGGCTGAGGCCCCACTGGCCAATACTAAACTCCTGAGGTCCTAAAAGTTGTGATGTCCACATCACACAAAAAATGCTCGTCCCAAGGGCCAATGAAAGTTATTCTTTAATATTTGTTCAAATACATAGTGCTGATGTCTAGTTCCATAGTAGTAATTAAATCATTTTTCAGAGCCTCCACATATTCCCTCCTGGAGAATAAAAGCATCATTTTGTTGAGGTAGAAAATTTTTTTTTTAATATTCCCAGATCTCCAGTGAGACCAAGTGGAATTTCAACAGACTTTATAAAAGAATAAAAAAATTACTGGAGTCTGATGAGTAGGAAAATCTTTCATTTGAAAGATAAAATATTATAAAATATAGTATGTACTGGAATATATATAGATATATTACTTTAACAGTGACCATGTGGTGTTTGTGACACTACAGCACTAGAAAAACACTGCAATTGACACTCCATTATGCAAACCACACCAACAATGGCCACGCCTACATAAGAAGGTCTCACAAATGGTCTCTTGTGAATATATGAGTTCTTCAACTAAATCTCTGGAGGATTTGCTTTATTTATTAATAATTTTGAGGCAATAAGAGTTTAATTCTCCTCTAAAATGCCCAGTTTTAAAATAGCAGAGATACTGAATGCTAAATTTAGACAAAGAGATTCACAATAATGAATTTTACTCATTGGCTGTTAATTCTTATTAGAGTAATTAGTGCTTAATCTTTATGAAAACACATGTTAAAAATGATTTTTAATCCAATACTATAGTTTTAAAAGTCCACTTTAAAAAAGGCAGAAATGCTTTCACATATTATCTCAATATAGTTATAATATATAGCTCATGGCTGAGGGATAGGAGGGTCAATGGCTTAATTACAAGTCTAGAGATAGAAAAAGCATGGTCCACAGAGAGATCAAGTTGCCTGCCCAGGTTCAGAGTCACTCGTGGAAGAACTGAGGGCTGAATTAGGTAGCCTGGGCGGCAACATGGTACAGTGCAGGATATGAATTTGGGTCAACCTACTCAAGTTCCATAAACCTCACTTTGCTTATCTAGGAGTGAGATGGATAATACTTTACATATCTCAAAAGATGTTCAGAGTAAAATCACATAACTGTATGAAAGTACTTTGTACATCATAAAAGAGTAAACAACCGTAAGTTATTCTGACTCATACTGAAGGCTCTTTCCTTTAGCTTTCCTTTAAAAACAACAACAACAAAAAACTGCTCATGGCAATCTTACTTGGTACTAACTGAGTGATCACTAAAGAGACACTTTTCAAGAATAAAATTTATTATTCTATCTTAACTCATATGTTTATTGACCAAAAAATGCTCTATTCATACAATTAGCATTTTTAACACAAAGATAACTTCATTAAATATACAAATTTCACAGCATAGTCTTTATTTTTTTTCCACTTAAAAGATGTGAACTGGGCAAAATAAACAAGTCTCTTGTAAAGAGTATGAATCATTCAGCAATTTTAGGGCCAAGTTTGAATCCACTTACTAAGAGTAAAATCCAGCTGTGTTGCTGCAATGTTAAGAAGGAAGAACCTGATCTCTCTCGGATGTGATTTGTGAGCAGAGTATTGAATCGGGAGTCAGTAAACTTCTAGGTTAGGCAATGTAGAGCAGGTTGTTTAATTTTAGCCTCAGAAGCTCACCCACAAAACCGATTTAGGACATACTAAAATTCCATGTGGCACAGACCAGCTAATTGTTCACAAAAATTTGCACTCCCGTCACATAATATGAGATGTCAGTGGGAGACAGCTGTCCAGCCAGGGGCAACATTTCTTCTGCCTGAAACCAGGTAGGACCATGAGGCTAATTCCTACCTATGGAATAGGTGTGGAAGTTTTATGGGTAAATTCTGGGCCAGGGCTTTTAAATTTTTTAATTAATTTATTTATTTTTAGCAGTGCTTACTTCAGTCCTTCTCTGCCTATTGGCTGGATCTAGAGAATTCCAAAGCTCTAGGCAGGACACAGATAGATGGTGCCTGGGCTCCTGAGTCATTGCATGGAGAAGAGCTGCCCTGCCCACTGACCAGGCAAAATGCACTGGAGCATTCTGTGAATGAAAATAAACTTTTGCTATTATGCTACATTAAAATTGGGATTTCAGTTACTATAGCAGCCATCTTTACCCTAAGCCATACACTCTCAGAGCTGTTACGAAGAGTGAGGACATGTAAAGTAACTTATTCTAATCAAACATTTTAAAAGTAAAAATAACTTTCTTCTTAAAAAGAAACTGTTACCTTTGTCACAGTTCACTCCATAGAATCCAGGTGGGCAGATGCAGAAACCAGGAGTCACACAAAGTCCACCATTCATACATCGTGGGGTGCAAAGGGCTTATAGGGAGAGAGAACCCTGATTAAGGCCAAACGGTATTTTGGAGCAGGACCATTTTGAAATGTCAGTAATACAACAGGTCTACATTTTCAAGCTTTGTGGTTGACTCTAAAATGATTACTCTTCAGAGATACAAGTTTGCTATAATAATATTTTTGTGGTATAAATTATGCTATTTTTCAATTTCTCAGCCAATTTCTTAGAGATGACTTTTGGATTGGTTCCATTTGAATACTTGAATAAATTTTCCCCAGAATCATTTTGACTAAGATGTGGTCTTCTTAAAACTGTTAAATATTTTCACTTTGCCCCATTTCCTTAATCTTCTAATTCCAACATAAATGCAAAGAAGAAAAATAAGAAAATATTCTTCTTTCTTACTTATTTTAAAATTATTTTTTAGCTATCTCTCACAGGATATTCTTATTTCTTGAAGATGAAAACTATTTTGCTTACTCAGATAAGCTCTTAGTATTTAAACATCTTATGATTAATATTCATTTCCTTGCTTATATCTTTTTCATATATTTTAAAAAATTAATTTCCCTGAAATTGAGGTACTTACTACACAAATTCTTTTCATCCACTTTTTTGCCTTATCATAACTTCATAAGTCAGATATACTCTTAGTTGTGAATCAAGCTACTTTTAATTGGAACAATTTCAGATCAGTGGTGATACTAGCTTTTTAAACCCAACTTAAGAGGAGGAAAAAACCCTCAAAATTTTCATAAGATTGTGCCAAAGTACAGTGGCTGTATTTGTGAAGCGGGATGAGTTGGGGGAGATGGCCAGGAATGGCCACAGAAAGTGGAGGCATTGTGCCAAAGTTTTCTGCCCCTATGACCAGAAAAATAATTTCAAGTGTTAAAAATCCACATGGGGCTCCTGCATGACATCCATGTTCATTAGGAAGGGCGTAAGGGAAGTCGGCTCTGTGTCTTACCTTTCTCACAGTGAGGTCCGTGAAACCCATCAGGACACTCGCAGATGCGTCTTTCATTACAAAAGCCTCCATTTCGGCATCCGCCTGGGCACTCAGCTTCACCAGAGAGAAACAAAGCTTATATGGACACCCTTGAAATCATGTTGGGTGAATCACAGCCAGCGTGAGACAGTGGTGTTCATTTCTGTTTTAGCCCACCAATTAATCATAATTGATCAAATATCAGTACTTCCAACTCATTCGCTCGATATCACTTGGATTTCACTAAATCTGCTGCAGAGTAAGATTTTGCCTCCCTTATTGCCAACAGTAGGGGGCTCATGGAAGAAGGTAAGGCAAATTTTATTCTGCCTTCATCTCCTGTTACGGAGTGTGAATTGTTAAATTCACACTGCAATTGAATGAATGGTATTGCCTTTCCCCTTTCAGAGGGTAAGATGACTTATGGGTACATCTTTAGAGCACTGAAAGATGCCAGAGCTTAAATTCTGAGCTAGAAAAGCTTGCATGGGGATGCGAAAGGAGCCGGGCCTTTATACTTAAATGGGCATCTGGGGTGTGGTGGGGAGGTACTGAATGAGGCCTTGACCTGGTAGGGATCACTGGCATGAGGTGGTACCCTGTCCTCCGTGGATATGAGCAGGATCAGGCTTTCATTAGGGGTTATACTAGTGTTGCCTTTGACAAGTGGGAAGTGCTGGTAATGACGATCCACCTTGCCCTGAGCAAACAGAGCAAGAAAGGGGGAAATTCATGATCACGGGTGAGATACACTGGGACTCCCAATGACTGTGTTGGAGGAGTGGAGAGGGAGGAAGAAAAGGTGTTTTGAAAAGCTTCCTATTCCTAATATTAAAAGTGGGGTCAAGGTCAGAGAAAGTCTATCTTAGTACTGTTGCTAAACCCTGTGCTTATTATCTCCTCCTTCCGTTGCTGTAATTATACAGCCATCATCCCAAAAACCATGTGTGTATGTGTATGTATGTGTGTGTGTGTATAGATATAAATATTTGGCCCAAATCACACCTAAAGCCTTTACAATATGTCTTCTCTTGAATCACCATCGGTGCTTACCTTGTTGACATGTTTTAAAGAAGATAGCATTTTGAGGTGTCTGGAGAATGGTGTTGCCTTCAGAATTCATAACAATCACATTCACTTCAAATGCTGCCACCCCATCCTGTTTTCCAAGACATGGGAAACCAACTTGAACAACTAAAAGAAAAAAAGAGAAAGTGTGGAGAAACAGTTAATCTAGTGGATTCTAGTTTTACAGAAATCTTAGGAAGAGAGTCAAAGGACAAAGCAAAAATGTTGACATGTTGTGGATTTCCTTGTATCTCCATTGGAGTAGGAAATGTATTTTGAGCATCTGGGCTCCACAGAAGTTGAGCATCATGTCAGGTGAAGAAAGAATGAATGACTCTAATTTTTACCTCATTAATATGGAATTGGGGATATTCTGTTCATAGTCTGGACTTGTACTATCTTAAATATTTTCCCTGGAAATTAAAGATGGAAAGAAGAATCATAAAGTGGTTAATTATAAGTGGTTAATTATACGTCGGCGTAGCATGGGAAGAACAAAAAGACAAACAAAAATAAATAAAAAGTGGTTGATTCGGGGAAGAAACTTTGTGGCATCTTCATCAGCCTCCATATAATCCAAAAAGGGCTAGAAATCAGCATTTCATAATCCCTTAAATAAAGCCCAATGAGCAATACCCCACTGGTTTATGTTTACTATGTGTATGTGAAAGTGACAAAATATCTTCTTTGAAAATATTTTACGACTCAGACTAGAGTTCAGTCATTGAACTGAGTTAATGAAGTTAATATTTTCTCAGGCTGTTTGTTAATAAGAAGTGTCCATATCTCAGGCATCTAGAGAGTTTGATGTGATGAAATAATCTCATGAATAGGGTTATATCTAACGGTTTATGTTCTTAAAGAGAAACTTCTCTTTCTTGTGAGTCTAATGATCACTTGGCCTGTGCAAGTGTTGACAATGAAGTCACAAAGCAGGGATTGGGAACTGAAGACATTGCTGTACAAAGAGGGAAGGAGGGCACCCATTGTGGGATACCCACAAGTCACTGGGTGAAAATGGGGCAAATCAGACGTGATCATTTGCTGAGAAGCTGATTATGTATATTTACAACATCCACTGGGTTATTACAACATATCCACTGGGTAAGACTGACCTAGCAGATCCACCAGACTCTTGTTTTTCCTTGTTAATATAAAGAAATATTGCTAATGGGTATACATGTGATTTTTTGCTTCATTTTATTTCTGCATGGCAGGTTATGGTTTCTGCCAAGCTTGTGCAAATTGTATCAAGCTAAGACAAATCTTTTCTTTTAGAGTGTCGATAAACTTTCTCCCTAGGTTTGTAGGAATAAATGAGCTGGAAATTGGTCTGCCCTTTTCTGTAAAGCGTTGCACACAAGCTGGTCATATAATTCCTTAATGTGCTTTGGGCAGCCCCAAAACTCCTCTCACAGCTCTGGCATTGTCAGTGTTCATTGCTGTCGTACTCAAAATTACATGGACTTCCATTTCCAGCTCCCCTGAAACTTGAGATTTTAACATTGCAAATCATTATGATGAAAAGGAAACACAGATATTTTAACAGAAATAAAAAGAAAAAACAAAAAAGATTGTGTCTAAAGTTCTAAAGTAAAATTATCTCTATTGAAAACCTTGGCTTAATGAAATCTCATATATAAAAATGCCAATTTACAAAACATTTATGAATGGAGATTTCTATTTCAGAAAGAAGCCAAGGAATTGACAAGTAATTTCTTTACATTGTATGTACTTATACTTCGTTCAACTATAAAAGTTTACTCTTCTTATGACTCTTTTACATGGACAGGTAGGCCAATAATTGCCTTGAGGCATAAAAAGATGGAAAAACCTGAACGGATACTTAAAGATAGAACTTATAGAATCTTCCTCACTGCACGCCATCATCCAAACTTTATTATTTTCCAGGTGTATCTTTTTTCTGAACCACATTCAGCCTCTCCTTTGCAGCCCACTTGATTCTTTTAAAAAGGCCCTTCAGTTTTATTTTGGCTTCCAAAATCTTGGTATGGAAGAGAAGATGCTTATCAGTAAACTCATCTTCATTTCTGCTTGCCAGCATTATCAAATTTCAAAATGTATCTTGGATGTTAAATATCAAAAACTGTCTTATTAAGTTTGTAGGAAATTTAGTTAAGAACAGTTATTAGTTCTTCCACATCTTCAGATGTGCTAAAAGACCGTTTACAAATCCGATTAAATTATGACTACATGTTCACAAGCTCTGGTTGTCAGTTGTCAGGGGATGCTTCTAGAGGGCTTAGAGTGCTCACATAAAAGTGTGTGGTTTGCAGCCGGGTGCAGTGGCTCACTCCTGTAATCTCAGCACTTTGGGAGGCTGAGGCGGGTGCATCACTTGAGATCAGGAGTTAGAGACCAGCCTGGCCAACATGGTGAAACCCGTGTCTACTAAAAGTAAAAAAATTAGCCGGTGTGTTGGCATATATCCATAATCCCAGCTACTTGTGAGGCTGAGGCATGAGAATCACTTGAACTCAGGAGACAGAGGTTGCAATGAGCCAAGATAGAGCCACTGCAGTCCAGCCTGGGCAACAGAGCAAGACCCTGTCAAAAAAAAAAAAAAAGGAAAGAAAGAAAAGCATGTGGTTTGCTAACATAACCTTTAAGTCAATTAAAGTAAGGATATGTTCACAGAGTTCCTAGGCCTGTGGTGATGCTAGAAGATATGGCTTTCCATCATTGCAGGGAACAAAAGTGAGGTTACAA
Source organism: Hylobates moloch (assembly GCF_009828535.3). Lineage (NCBI taxonomy): Eukaryota > Metazoa > Chordata > Mammalia > Primates > Hylobatidae > Hylobates > Hylobates moloch. The sequence goes on from NW_026652287.1 coordinate 65,063,557, forward strand.
AATCTGATGAAAGTTTTACAATAGAAAAACTGCAAGCAATTTTGGCAGATAACTAAAGATGTAGTATCTTAATTTTCTTAGTAAACCAAAAGAAATGATATCCCTAAAAATTATTTTACTAAAGTTATATTCAATTACTGTTATAACTGATATGAAATATTTTCCTTCTTATATTTTTTAAAGACCTAATATACTCTAGGCTTGCAATTTTTGCTAATTTTATTTGTGCATAATAATACTAGCCTTTAAATTCAGCTTCAAGTTAAAAATGAACACATTGAAGATCCCATCAGCCCAGGTATGTAAGTTTTACCTGCACATTTCTGCCTCTTCAGAAATAGAAGGCAGTAAGCACAGTTATGATCTGAACCCTACTGCAGAATGATTTGTAAAGAACTAGGAAATAAAGTTTAGAATTAGGGAGGTACCTAGCTTATAATTTCAATGAATTATTATTTTTTTCACTGAGGACATCTTGAGCCAGATCAACAATTAATTTTTAATGTAAAACAAGAAATTACAGAAAGATGTGATAAGCCATACCATTACACTTGCCCACTCTTCAATTTTTTTTTTTTTTTTTTCTTTTTTATTATACTTTAGGTTTTTAGGGTACATGTGCACAATGTGACAATGTGCAGGTTTGTTACATATGTATCCATGTGCCATGTTGATTTCCTGCACCCATTAACTCGTCCTTTAGCATTAGGTGTATCTCCTAATGCTGTCCCTCCCCCCTCCCCCCACCCCACAACAGTCCCGGGAGTGTGATGTTCCCCTTCCTGTGTCCATGAGTTCTCATTGTTCAATTCCCACCTATGAGTGAGAACATGCGGTGTTTGGTTTTTT